>NC_133503.1:13215357-13532142 GCF_049354715.1 Callithrix jacchus | reverse complement strand
CACCTGGGCAATAGAGCCAGACCTCGTCTTAAAATAAAACAAAAGTTTTATGAAGTTACTTCTATCCCACACATGCAGTTCATGGCTGTGCAGTGACTCAAAGAAAAGTCTGGGTGTAGGCAAGCTATTGCTCATTATGGAGAGTGAAGAGAACTTTAGCTGCTGCAGCTCTGGGCCCCAGCAGACGGTGAGGAGAGGCTGAGCCTGGAGGCAGCTGATGGTCACTGTCAGCGAAGCAAGGAGATAAAATGGCTGGTCAGAGAGAGAGACTGTCAAGGCAGTTCCTAGGGAAGGAGAAAAGGACTTAGGAGGAAGGTACCTTGCTGACTGAGGCTTCTGTACCCTCAGGGGATTAACGGTCCTCAAAGGGGGCCCATTTTTCAGAGCAGATTTCTCTTACTCCCCCTTTCCCTGCATGTGGATGGCTAGGTGGACATTGAAGAGGTTTGACTACCTGATGAGGCACTCTAAAAAGATAAGCTGGTTCCATCTGATTTCAACAGTGAGTGTCACTTTATAACCAAATTATAGTATGTAGCCAGTGTATGTGAAATGATGAGCGTTAAGCCCTCCTGGAGATCATGTGCTTTCATTCCGATTGATACAGATCTGGGGCTGGAAGGATTGTAAATGGTCTGTCTGGATTCCCTCTTTGATTGCTTTTATGTTCAGCTGCTGTGGGAACATGGGTTTTTGTGAGTTTCCCATTCAGCATCTTCCTTAATTGTCCTTGTCATTTTCCTTAACTCTGGCCTTGCAGCAATCATTCTCCCTTGTTTTTTTCTGCCTGAGGCTCAGCTGCTCTCCTTTAAAAAAAAAAAAAGCTGGGCCTGGGGGGAAAAAAAGCTGGGCACAGTGGCTCACACCTATAATCCGAGCAGACGGATCACCTGAGGTCAGGAATTCAAGACCAGCGTGGCCAACATGGTGAAACGTCTCTACTGAAAATACAAAAATTAGCCAGATGTGATGGTGGGCCTTCTAGTCCCAGCTACTCAGGAGGCTGAGTCAGGAGAATTGCTTGAACCCAGGAGAAGAGGCTGTGGTGAGTCATGATAACAGCACTGCACTCCAGCCTGAGCAGCAGAATGAGACTATCTCAAAATAAATTAACTAATTAAAATTAAATTTAAAAAAAGATAGGGTTGGCTAGGCACGGTGGCTCACACCTGTAATCCCAGCACTTTGGGAGGCTGAGGCAGGTGGATCACAAGGTCAGGAGTTCCAGACCAGCCTGGCCAACATAGTGAAACCCCATCTCTACTAAAAATACAAAGGGCATGGTGGCAGGTACATGTAATCCCAGCTCCTCGGGTGGCTGAGACAGGAGAATCACTTGAACCTGGGAGGCGCAAGTTGCCATGAGTGGAGATCGTGCCACTGCACTCCAGCCTGGGCGACAGTGTGAGACTCCGTCTAAAAAAAAAAAAGATGGGGTCAAGCCGGGTGTGGTGGCTCATGCCTGCAATTTCAGCACTTTTGGAGGCCGAGGTGGGCAGATACCTGAGGTCAGGAGTTCGAGACAGCCTGGACAACATGGTGAAACCCCATCTCTACTAAAAATAAAAAATTAGCTGGATATGGTGGCGCATGCCTGTAGTCCTAGCTTACTCGTGAGGCTGAGGCAGGAGAATCACTTGAACCGAGGAGGTGGAGGTTGTTGTGAGGTGAGATCGCACCACTGCACTCCAACCTGGGACAGAGTGAGACTCCATCTCACAAAAAAGATAGTCTCAATTTTGCACAGTCCAGCACAATCACAGTTCACTGCATACTTGACCTTCCAGGCTTAAGTGATCCTCTCACCTCAGTCTCCCAAATAGCTGGACCACAGGGGCACAACATGCCTGCTTAATTTTTTTATTTATTTTTTGTAGAAATGGGGTCTCCCTGTGTTGCCCAGGCTGGTCTTGAACTCCCAGATTCAAGCCATCCTCCTGCCTTGGCTCCCAGAGTGCTGGGATTTTAGGCATGAGCCTCTGTGGCTGGCTACTGCTCTCCTATATGCTGCATTTTGTCTTCTATATGTGAAGTTGTTTTTCTGGCAGAAAAAGCCATGTTATTCATATCCTAATAGCTTCGGGTGGGGGCTTGTGTGAAAGTGTGGGATTGCAAACTAGATTGGATGATGCTTTACTTGTATCCATGCGCTATTGTGAGCTCTACTTAGTCACCTTTCAGAGTCCATCAGTCTCACCTGATCGTCCTATTTCTCTGGGAACAACTGAAGTATCCTTAATCTGCTTATTGTTTCAGATTGCAGATTGAGTACCCAGCACAAGGAGTCAGCAGATGAGCAGAAAGGTTCTGAAGCAGATGGGCTCAAAGGGGATATCATTTCTGTGATTATCGCCAATAAACCTGAGGCCAGGTTAGAGAGGCGGTGTGTAAACCTTGAAAGTGAAAGAGGAACAAAACCCCCTTTTCAAGAGTCAGGCTCCAAGAAAGGTAGAGAATCAGTTCCTACTAAACCTACCCCAGGAGAGAGACGTTATATATGTGCCGAGTGTGGTAAAGCCTTTAGTAATAGCTCAAATCTCACCAAACACCGGAGAACACACACTGGCGAGAAACCTTATGTGTGCACCAAGTGTGGGAAAGCTTTCAGCCACAGCTCAAACCTCACCCTCCACTACAGAACACACTTGGTGGACCGGCCCTATGACTGTAAGTGTGGAAAAGCCTTCGGGCAGAGCTCAGACCTCCTTAAACATCAGAGAATGCACACCGAAGAGGCACCGTATCAGTGCAAAGATTGTGGGAAGGCTTTCAGTGGGAAAGGCAGTCTCATTCGTCACTATCGGATCCACACTGGGGAGAAGCCTTATCAGTGTAACGAATGTGGGAAGAGCTTCAGTCAGCATGCGGGCCTCAGCTCCCACCAGAGACTCCACACCGGAGAGAAGCCATATAAGTGTAAGGAGTGTGGGAAAGCCTTCAACCACAGCTCAAACTTCAATAAACACCACAGAATCCACACCGGGGAAAAGCCCTACTGGTGTCATCACTGTGGAAAGACCTTCTGTAGCAAGTCAAATCTTTCCAAACATCAGCGAGTGCACACTGGAGAGGGAGAGCCGCTGTAACTGTCAAATACACTCGTGTCGTCATTGTTTTAAAGTTTAGAAAGTGAACAACAGGAAGAAGTTTTGTCATTGCAGTATTGATTCCAACGGTAGAGTTTGTATCACTCATCACCAGGGGATGCCTGAGGAGTTAGAGCTCCACAGTGACACGGTAGGCAGGAGGTCCTCAGTCGCTGTCTGGAGGTTCCACACTCACCAGTTCACTGGGACAGAGCCCCCTCCTCACAGTTAGGGTCCCAGTAAACCATGCCAGCATCACCTTTTGTATAGTTAAACTGACTTGTATCTGGTATAGTTAAGAAAGAAACATTAAGACTATTTCTGTTTTGACATATATTCAAGAATTTTCATTGGTAAAGAATTGAGCCACACTGAACACAATTGAATGAGATTCAGAATAAACTTGTAACAGTTTGTAATGCCTCAGGATTATTATTATGACAAATGATGTGTTAGTTATTGAATACAGATGGGGAGAACTATTCCTGCTGGTTTAGCTTTTAGAAAATTTGGATTTGGGGTCAGGCATGGTGGCTCATGCCTGAAATCCCAGCACTTTGGGAGGCTGAGGCGGGTGGATCACCTGAGGTCAGGAGTTCAAGACCAGCCTGGCCAATGTGGCAAAACCCCATCTCTACTAAAAATACAATTAGCCACTCATGATGGCGGGTACCTGTAGTCCCAGCTACTTGGGAGGCTGAGGAGGGAGAATCGCTTGAACTCAGGAGGCAGAGGTTGCAGTGAGCCGACACTATGCCACTGCATTCCAGTCTAGGTGACACAGCAAGACTCCATCTCAAAAAAGCAAATGCTTTCACCACATCAAGAACTGGATACCAAGAGCCAGGGGACATGTTGAACTGTTGCAGGAAGAGCACACCCCCCACAGAGGTTTTGGATGGGTTTGTGGCAGATAACCATTATCAGCTAAAACTTGTCTTTTTTATAGAAGCCACACAGGAGTGTTTTCCACATCTTCGAGGGCAGCAATAATCACTTCAGTTCCATTCAGTGCATGGTATTGTTTCTTGCCATTTTGATTGGTTGGAAGGGCAGGGTGTGAAGGAGATTCCACTTGACCCTTCTTCCTATGACCTATGCTACAGGAAAAGTAACCAGTGTGCTGGGCATCTATCCCCCTGCTAAACATACCCGAATTATCTTCTCAGGGACATGGCCATAGGCTGGGTCTCTTCCCACTGAGATGGATTTGGGCCAGGACTCCATTTATCAGCTGACCTCTGTCTGGAGGGCAATGGTAAGTTTTAGATCCGTGTCATCTTACAATCCATATCAGAAAGCCTCTTATTTTTTTGGCCGGGTATGGTGGCTCACGCTTATAATCCCAGCAGTTTGGGATGCTGAGGTGGGCGGATCATGAGGTCAGGAGTTTGAGACAAGCCTGACCAACATGGTGAAACCCTGTCTCTACTAAAAATACAAAATTAGCCGAGCATGGTGGCACACGCCTGTAATCCCAGCTACTTGGGAGGCTGAGGCAGGAGAATTGCTTGAACCTGGGCAGCAGAGATTGCAGTGAGCTGAGATTGAGCCACCACACTCCAGCCTGAGCGACAGAGTGAGACTCCATCTCAAAAAAAAAAAGCCTCAGAAGGCCTGGACATTGTTTTCCTAGTACATTAGTGAATAGCTGAAGGTCCTTTGGTGAAATATTTATTGCGTATACTTGTGGTACAATTGGAAGGTCTTCAAAGAAACCCAAACTCCTCTTAAGTTGATGGATTCTGGATCTCAGATCTGGAAAGTGGGGGAAGAAATGAAATTTCCCATTGTAACAGCTGGTATCAGCCTTCTCATCAACTTTGGGTTTTTTTTGTTTACACAAATCAAAGCCTTTCTCTATTGGCTGCCTTTCCTAAGAACTCCAAGGGTTATTAGCCAATGCCACAGATCCCTGTGGATCAAGACACTCTAGTTGGCTGGGCACAGTGGCTAATGCCTGTAATCCCAGCACTTTGAGAGGCTGATGGAGGACGGTCACTTGAACCCAGGAGTTCAAGACCAGCCTGGGCAACATAGTAAGATCCCATCTTTCTTTTTTTCTTTTATTAACAATAAAAAAAATAAACCAGTCACAATGGCTCATGCCTGTAATCCCAGCACTTTGGGATTTGGGAGACTGAGGTGGGCAGATCACCTGAAGTCAGGAGTTCAAGACCAGCCTGACTAACATGGTGAACACTGTCTCTACTAAAAATACAAAAATTAGCTGGGTTCAGTGGTGGGTGTAATTCCAGCTACTTGGGAGGCTGAGGCAGGAGAATCACTTGAACCTGGGAGGCAGAGGTTGCAGTGAGCTGAGATCGTGCCACTGCATTCTAGCCTGGCTACAGAGTGAGACTCCATCTCAAAAAAAAAAAAAATCCTAGTTGCCACTCTGGCCCTGTTGCCCGTCGTGGTAATTGTGTCCACTTTACCTGTGACAGCCAAGTGCCACCACCTGGCCTCTGCTGACCAGTCCTCCCCATTAGCAAGGGAACTCTGTTCTATGGCAGAATCTCCTGCTATTAACCCTGCTGAGGCAGCTACCACTGAACGTTCCCGGTGCTCCCCTCAGTTCATCCCTTACTGTCTTGGTGAACGGAAGTTATTTGAGCCCTCTGAGATAACATAGGTGTTTGGTTCTCAGGTCTCATGTAATTCATTTTAACACACTGCGTCTGCTGACACCCTTCTCTGCTAATCATTTCAGCAGCTCTACCTCACAGTAGGCAATCATTCCTCACCAAGTATTGGGGTTTTCTTTTTTCTTTTCATAGAGATGAGGGTCTCATTATATTGCCTAGGCTAGTTTCAAACTCCTGGGCTCAAGCAGTCCTCTCATCTCAGCCTCCTGAGTAGCTGGGACTATAGGTCACGCCCAGCTCATTTTGATTTTTTAGAGAGACTAGGTCTCACTATGTTGCCCAGGCTGGTCTTGAATTCCTGAGTTCAAGTGATTCTCCTGCCTCGGCCTCCCAGAGTGTATGCCATGTATCAACTACTGCTAACATCACTTGCAAATCCCATCTCCTCTACAACCTCAACTCTGAAAACAGTATCTTTCTACTCCGTGTTTACTGAACCTGCCTGGGGCTTGATGCTGGTTAGATGGAGGAGGATGAGGAGTATTATCAAAAAAAAAAAAACTAAGATTTTGACCCTGACAGGTTTAACGAAACTTTAAGAGGTGGCAATAAATGGGAAGGAGGTATCTGGTTTGAAACATACTTTGAAACTGTAGAAAGTCCAGGTGTAATTGCCCTGCAGTTCACTGGAGAGACCCACAACTGAAGCTTGGGAGAGCCATCAGGACATGGGCAGATTTTTTTTTTTCTTCAAGATGGCGTCTTGCTCTGTCACCCAGGCTGGAGTGCAGTGGTGCAATCTTAGCTCACTGCAACCTCTGCCTCCTGGGTTCAGGCGATTCTCCTTACTCAGCCTCCCGAGTAGCTGGGATGACAGCATGCACCACTACACCCAGCTAATTTTGTATTTTTAGGACAGACAGGGTTTCACCATGTTGGCCAGGCTGGTCTCAAACTCCTTGCTTTGTAATCCACCTGTCTCGGCCTCCCAAAGTGCTGGGATTACAGACGTGAGAACACAGGCAGATATAAAACTTACTTGTATAGGCTGGGTGTAGTGGCTCACAACTGTAATCCCAACATTTTGGGAGGCTGAGGTGGATCACTTGAGGTCTGGAGTTCGAGACCATCCTGGCCAACATGGTGAAACCCCATGTCTACTAAAAATACAAAAATTGGCCAGGCACAGTGGCTCACCTCTGTAATCCCAGCACTTTGGGAACCCAAGGCAGGCAGATCACAAGGGTAGGAGTTCGAGACCAGCCTGACCAACGTGGTGAAACCCCATCCTAAAATACAGAAATTAGCTGGGCATGGTGGCATGCGCCTGTAATCCCAGCTCCTCAGGAGGCTGAGGCAGGAGAATCACTTGAACCCGGGAGGTGGAGATTGCAGCGAACCAAGATTGTACCACTACACTCAAGCCTGCGAGACAGAGTGAGATTCTGTCTCAAAAAAATAATACAAAAATTAGCCAGGCATGGTGGTGGGCGCCTGTAATCTCAGCCACTAGGAATGCTGAGGCAGGCTTGAACCCAGGAAGTGGAGGTTACAGTGAGCTGAGATTATGCCATTGCACTCCAGCCTGGGTATAGCAAGATTCCATCCCAAAACAAAAACAAAAAACTTATTTGTATAGAGGTGACAGCTGAAGGCTTGAGAGTGAAGAGATTCCACAAGTAATGGCATAGAGAAGAAGCATGCTGTTCCCACGACTGAACACTGAGGAGTAGCCAGTTAGGGACTGAGAAATGAAAAATCATGGGAAATAAGAATCTGTAGGAGACTCAGATGAGAACACTTTACAGCAGTTTGAAACTTACTTTTAAAAACAAACTTTTTTTGAGACATGGACTCCTTTTGGCCCAGGCTGGAGCAGTGGGCAGCAAAACATAATCATGGCTCACTGCAGCCTCAAACTCCTGGGCTCAAGCGATTCTCCCACCTCAGCCTCTCTAGTAGCCATGACTACAGGCGTGCACCAACACACCTAGCTAATTTTTTGTAGAGACCAGATATCACTATGTTGTCCAGGCTGGTCTCAAAATCCTGGGCTAAAGCAATCCTCCTGCCTTAGCCTCCCAAGGTGTTGGTATTACAGGCATGAGCCACCGTGGCCAGCTCACATTTGCATCTTAGGTTTTTCTATGGCTGTAAACAGCCTCCTACCAATGGTCAAACTAAGCAATTTTTATCTGCCCATTGCCACCCAACAATCAAGAACCCTGTTGTTAGGGACCTCATAACAATAAGACCTTTCTAGTTTAGGTTGCTGGTCTTTTTTTGAGACAAAAGTTTCACTCTTGTTCCTCAGGCTGGATTGCAGTGGCACAGTCTCGGTTCACTGCAACCTCTGCCTCCTGGGTTTAGGAGATTCTCCTGCCTCAGCCTTCCAAGTAGCTGGGATTACAGGCGTGCACCACTATGCCCGGCTAATTTTTGTGCTTTTTTAGTAGAGACAGGGTTTCACCATTTTGGTCAGGCTGGCTCGAACTCCTGACCTCAGGTGATCCACCCTCCTCAGCCTCCAAAAGTGCTGGGGTTATATAGGCACGAGCCACCGCACACCTATATAAGGGGAAGTGAGGAACCCTGGCCTGGGTTGCTGGTCTTAAGTGTTGCACCACACAGAATGACCTGCAGCTCATAAAATCACAAATGTGGGTATGAAGTGGGAGTGGCTGTGTAAATTTTGAGACAGTGTGTAGAAGAATCTACAGGAATATGATGCAGACCTCAGAGAAAGGTGGGGTGGTCTCATGTTCGTGACTATAAAGAATGGTTGGCCAGGTACGGTGGTTCACACCTATAATCCCAGCACTTTGGGAGGCCAAGGCAGGTGGATCATGAGGTCAGGAGTTCAAGACCAGCCCGGCCAAGATGGTGAAATCCCATCTCTACTAAAAACACAAAAATGAGTCAGACATGGTTGCAGGTGCCTATGATCCCAGCTACTCAGGAGGCTGAGGCAGAGAACTGCTTGAACCTGGGAGGCAGAGGTTGCAGTGAGCCAAGATTGCACCACTGCACTCCAGCCTGGGCAACAGAGTAAGATTCCGTCTCAGAAAAAAAAGGAATGGTTACCTATAAAGAAATTTTATTTATTTCAGACAGTTTCACTCTTGGTTGTCCAGGCTGGAGTGCAATGGCTCGATCTCCACAAGTTCAAGGGATTCTCGTGCCTCAGCCTCCCAAATAGCTGGGATTAGAGGTGTGCACCACCACATTCAGCTAATTTTTGTATTAATAATAGAGACGGGGCTGGGCACAGTGGCTCACGCCTGTAATCCCAGCACTTTGGGAGGCCGAGGCGAGTGGATCACGAGGTCAAGAAATCAAGACCATCCTGGTCAACATGGTGAAACCCCGTCTCTACTAAAAATACAAAAAATTAGCTAGTCATGGTGGCGCGTGCCTGTAATCCCAGCTACTCAGGAGGCTGAGGCAGGAGAATTGCCTGAACCCAGGAGGCGGAGGTTGTGGTGAGCCGAGATCACGCCATTGCACTCCAGCCTGGGTAACAAGAGTGAAACTCTGTCTCAAAAAAAAGAAAGAAAAATAATAGAGACGGGGTTTCACCATGTTGGCCAGGCTGGTGATCCACCTGCACCAGCCTCCCAAAGTGTTGGGATTACAGGCAAGAGCCACCGGTGCACCCAGCACTTATTTCATTTTTGAGACAGTCTTGCTCCGTCGCCCAGGCTGGAGTGCAGTGGTGCAATCACAGTGGCTCACCAGACTCACCTTCCTGGGCTCAAGCAGTCCTTTCACCTCAGCCTCCCAAGTAGCTGGGATCACAAGTGTGCAGCACCACACCCAGCTACTTTTAATTTTTTTTTTTTTTGAGACGGAGTTTCGCTCTTGTTACCCAGGCTAGAGTGCAATGGCGCAATCTCGGCTCACCGCAACCTCCGCCCCCTGGGTTCAGGCAATTCTCCTGCCTCAGCCTCCCGAGTAACTGGGACTACAGGCACGCGCCACCGTGCCCAGCTAATTTTTTGTAAGTTTTAGTAGAGACGGGGTTTCACCATGTTGACCAGGATGGTCTCGATCTGTTGACCTCGTGATCCACCCGCCTCGGCCTCCCAAAGTGCTGGGATTACAGGCTTGAGCCACCGCGCCCGGCCCAATTTTTTTTTTTTAAAGATGGGGTTTCACCATGATGGCCAGGCTGGTCTTGAACTCCTGACCTCAGGTGATCCACCCACCTCGGCCTTCCAAAGTGCTAGGATTACAGGTGTGAGCCACCGCACCTGGCTTTTTATTATTATTATTAATTTACTTTAAAGATCAGCTACTTTTTTTGTGAGACGGAGTTTCGCTCTTGTTACCCAGGCTGGAGTGCAATGGCACGATCTTGGCTCACCACAACCTCCACCTCCTGGGTTCAGGCAATTCTCCTGCCTCAGCCTCCTGAGTAGCTGGGATTACAGGCACGCACCACCATGCCCAGCTAATTTTTTTGTATTTTTAGTAGAGACGGGGTTTCACCATGTTGACCAGGATGGTCTCGATCTCTTGACCTTGTGATCCACCCGCCTCGGCCTCCCAAAGTGCTGGGATTACAGGCTTGAGCCACCGCGCCAGGCCTTTTTATTTATCCAAATTGGTCCTTTATACTTTTTTTTTTTTTTTTTTTTTTTTAGGTTTGTTGTACAGATAAGGTTTGGCCATATTGCCTAGGCTGGTCTGAAGAGATCCCACTGCCTTGGCCTCCCAAGGTGTTGGGATTGCAGGTATGAGCCACTGCACCTGGCCTATAAAGAAATTTTAGACTGGGCACAGTACCAGCACTTTGGGAGGCTGAGGCTGGCAGGTTGCTAGAGCTCAGGAGTTCAAGACCAGCTTGGGCAACATAGTGAAACCCCATCTCTACAAAAAATTAGCTGGGGGCATGGTGGCACACACCTGTAGTCCCAGCTGCTCTGGAGACTGAGACACAAGAATTGCTTGAATCCAGAAGGCAGAGGCAGCAGTGAGCCAAAATCATGCCACTGCACTCCAGGCTGGGCAAGACAGCAAGACTCTTGTCTCAAGAAAAAAAAAAATTTTTAAGTCAACTTTCAGATTCCATTTATAGTCACCAACATGTCTTGTTTTAACTGAAATGTTTGATCCAAACACTACACAGAACCACACTCAATCTCTCCTGAAAAACTATTCTGTTTAATAGTGCACTTCATTTATGCTACAGGATGAGCAGGGTTGGGAAAACAATGAAGGTCATCCTGTCAGTTGGGAAAACTCAGGGAGCACCATCCTCACCCAGCAAGGAGCTCTGCCACCAGGCTTGGGCACAGCCTGCCTTCTCTGGGCTTCACTTTTTTTTTTCCTTCCTTTTGGGCTTTGCTCTTTATCTGCATTAATCTTCAGCTGCTGAAGAATCAAGAGATGGAGGCAGGAGCAGTCCAGCTACTGGGGCCAGATGGTAGAGGTGAGAGGGCAGGGCAGCCAGGCTGAGTAAGGTCCTTGAAAGCATCCTTAACCAAGCATTTAGAGAAAATCACTTTCATCATAGGAGTGGAAAGAAGACAGGAGAGGACAGGAATCAGAGGCCAATGCTATGTGCTTCTGACCTTTTCCCTCATAGCCGGTTACTAGCTGCTTGGATAGATTTGCCCAGTCAGCCCCATGACAACTGGGCTGGGCCGGGGTGGGGTCTGCCAGCAATATCACCAGGTTTCTCTTAGAAACATGGTCTGGCTGCTCTAAGAGCCTTAAAAGACACCATCATCACAGAAGATGTTTCTGGAATCTTCTACCCTCTATAAAAATCCCTCGATGACAAATTTCCATAATGAAATCATGAAACAAAACAGCATGTCCCTTATCAAAACTTAAAGCTGGACTAGGAACAGTAGCTTTGAAATACAGCCTCCCTTTTCCCTCCCTAGCAAATAACAGGACCCAGAGCGTCCTTTCCACTGCTGGCTGTGGGGACTAGATGGACTCCCAACTAAAGGAATCCATGGAATTCTGTCCCAACTGTGCTTCCATCCCCACCTTGGAAAGGTTCCTCTGCTGTGAGGAAAAAAGGGTTTAGTGCAAACTCCTTTCCTAAATGGGGTGACTGGTCCCAGAGCTGCTTTCTATTCCCAGCACGCCATCTGCCTGCCTCGTCACTTTCCAAGGCTGGTGCAATTTCTGGGAAAATTCACTGATTTGCCCAGTCGGCCCCATTCTCTAAAGTGAAAGGTCTGAGTTGGAAGGGACACATCCTAAGCTGTTGAGATTTATAGAATAAGGCAAGAGCTCTTGAGACTCAGGGGAAGTGAGGAAAATGGGTGTGTGGCTCTTTCACGTGGACTCTCTGATATTTAACTCAGTTGTAACTCTGAGGGAGCTTTTGCTCATGCCCATCCCATTCAAAGGCTTTTCTCCAGTGTGAATTCTCTGATGGCGAACAAGAGCTGAGCTGTACCTGAAGGCTTTGCCACACTCGCTACATTCATAGGGGTTCTCCCCGGTGTGGATTCTTTGATGCTGAATAAGGCCTGAACTGTAGGTAAACTTTCCTCCGCATTCCATACATTCGTAGGGCTTCTCTCCAGTGTGGATTCTCTGGTGCTGATAGAGGTGTGAGCTCTGGCTGAAGGCCTTCCCACACTCATTACATTCATAGGGTTTTTCTCCAGTGTGGATTCTCTGATGGTGAATAAGGGTGGAGCTCCTGCTGAAGGCCTTCCCACATTCATTACAGGCATAGGGTTTCTCGCCAGTGTGGATTCTCTGATGGTGGGTGAGGGTGGAACTCCAGCTGAAGGTCTTCCCACACTCATTACATTCATAGGGTTTCTCCCCTGTGTGGATCCTCCGATGCAGAATGAGGGCAGAGCTACAACTGAAGGTTTTCCCACAATCACTGCATTCATAAGGTTTCTCCCCAGTGTGTATTCTCTGATGCTGAATAAGGTGTGAGCTCTGGCTGAAGGCCTTTCCACACTCATTACATTCATAGGGCTTTTCCCCGGTGTGGATTCTCTGATGCTGAATAAGGTCTGAAGTTCGATTAAAGCCCTTGCTACATTCATCACACTTATGGGGTCTGTCTCCCACAGGAAGTCTCTGATGCGAGATAAGGTTGGAATTCACAGTGAAGCTGTTCCCAAAATCATTGTATTTCTCGCTTCTCTCTCCCATGGGGGTTAGCTTCTCAACTGTCACTTGGCCAAAATCTTGCATTTTCCTGTTCAGTCTTTCTCCAGGGGAGTTCCCCAGCGGCCTCTTTAGACTGACCTCTCGTTCATAGGCTTCTTTAAACTTAAGACCCTGAGAAATATCCTTTTGAAATCTTCCCAGCAGGACCCCATGTGATCTTGTGTCTTCAGAAACTGCTTGATCATTTTCAGTTCTGGTCTCACCATCTGACATAATAAAAAATGCAAATGTCACTTGTTCCTTGGGGAAGAAAGAGGGAAAATCACAGGACAGGATCATCATAATGAATACTTATAGTGCCAAAAGCACATACCTGCAGAGGCCTCATGTGCACACCTAAGGCAAAATGAGACATCCAGTCTAAGGAGACAGGCAAGGGGCAGGGCAGAGAGCAGAACCAAGGAGAACCAAGGAGACCTGGGAGTAGAGAGGAAGCTGAGTGTGTGTGAAGGGGAGGACAGATCAGGCAGAGAGGTAGGAAACCAACATTAGAAGAGGAAGGTCATATTGCTTAATGAAGTGACAAAGCCTTTAGAGAGGTCAAGGACAGTGGATGTAACTGGGGACACAGTGACTGCAAGAAGGGAGAACAAATACAGGACAGACTGAGGAAAGTGGGGAAGGGTGAGGAAAGACAGCAGCAGGTGGGAAGGAGTAAGGGGGAGGATGCTAGTCACCAACATGGCCCCATAAGAGCAATCATGGCTGTCATTATGCCACAAATGCCAAGCCCATGGAAACGGCAAGACGGCTGAGTCCACCTCTGGGCCCTATGCATAAAAAGGCTATGCTCACACGTGAGGCTATGCAAAGAGTCTCAGTGTCTGACTTCTCTGTTTTTGCTCCTCTGGAGTTTCTAAAGGCAACTCTGGGCACAGAGGATACATGTAAAGGGTCCAGAGAGTTTGCCTATTTTTTTTTTTTTTTTTGAGATGGAGTCTTGCTCTGTTGCCCAGGCTGGAGTACAGTGGCATGATCTCAGCTCACCCCAACCTCTGCCTCCCAGGTTCAAGTGATTCTCCTTCCTCAGCTTCCTGAGTAGCTGGGATTACAGGTACACACCACCATGCCCAGCTAATTTTTGTATTTTAGTAGAGATGGGGTTTCACCATGTTGGTCAGGCTGGACTCAAACTCCTGACCTGCCTTGGCCTCCTAAAAGTGCTGGGATTACAGGTGTGAGCCACTACGCCCAGCCGCCTTTTTAGTTTAATTGATATTGTAAAGAGTAAAGACAGGGCAATGTGTGTTAAGGACAGGAACAGCTGTTTCTCCCTCACCTGAACAGGTACCTCTTAGGACCTCTCTGCTCTCAGTTCCCTTCAAACCCAGGCCCCTTGGCTCTTCCTCTCACTCTAGCAGAGAGATGGTGGCAGGATTCAGAAATGGGAATCCTGCTCATGGGGAGAGACATGGGAGAAGGAGGTTTATCTGCTCACCTTGAGAGTCCCAGATCTGCAGAGGACAGAGGGAAATGTACAGGGAGGTCTCAAATGACAGGAAGGCCTCCTGGCTCTGGTCAAGAAAATGCCCACTAAGACTGGGGTGAGAAACAAGGAATTCCACATCCTAAGAGTTAAGAAGCTAATTTCTCTTTATTTATTTATTTATTTATTTTTTTTTTTTAAGACAGAGGTTTGCTCTGTTGCCAGGCGCCAGGCTGGAGTGTAGTGGCGTGATCTCAGCACACTGCAACCTCCGCCTCCCAGGTTCAAGCAATTCTCCTGCCTCAGCCTCCCGAGTAGCTGGGATTACAGGCACACACCACCACGCCCAGTTAATTTTTGTATTTTTAGTAGACATGGGGTTTCACCATGTTGGCCAGGATGGTCTCAATCTCTTGACTCCATGATCTGCCTGCCTCAGCCTCCCAAAGTGCTGGGATTACAGGCGTGAGCCACTGTGCCTAGCCAAGAAGCTAATTTCTTAACTTTCTTTTTTTTTTTTTCATTTTTGAGACAGGGTCTCACTGTCACCCAGGCTGGAGTGCAGTGGCTTGTTCTTGACTCACTGCAACCTCCACCTCCCAGGTTCAAGCAATTCTCCTGCCTCAGCCTCTCAAGTAGTTGTGATTACAGGCATGCACCACCACGCCCAACTAAGTTTTTTGTATTTTTAGTAGAGACTGGGTTTCAACATGTTGACCAGGGTGGTCTCCAACTCCTGACCTCAGGTGACCTGCCCACCTCGGCCTCCCAAAGTGCTGGGATTACAGGCATGAGCCACCGCACCCAGCCTAATTTCTTAACCTTTCTAAGTTTCTACAGAGCAGCAGGGGCACTAGGTCCCTAGAAGTGACCAGCAGAGAAGGGGAGGACAGAGACATGGGCACAGAGCAGTACCTCACGTGTTCAGGGATCACAACACACTCATCCTTTGGAAAAGTCTGTGGATTATATATTAAGTCCTAGGAATAACATGGAAGAAGTACCAGATTCGGAGTTAAAGACTGGGCCCCAAGTTTTGCCACTCATCAGCCCAAAGACCATGCATGCACAAGGCATTAAGACCTCTACCCTCACCTCCACTTTACTTACTTTTTTTTCAGACAGGGTCGGTTTGTGTCACCCAGGCTGGAGTACAGTGGTGCAATCTCAGCTCACTGCAACCTCTGCTTCCTGGGCTCAAGTGATTCTCCCACCTCAGCCTCCCAAGTAGCTGGGACTATAGGCATGTGCCAACATGTCTAGCTAATTTTTTGGATATTTGGTAGAGACAGGGTCTCAGCATGTTGCCCAGGCTGGTCTTGAACTCCTGACCTCACGTGATCTTCCTGCCTTGGCCTCCTAGAATGCTGGGATTACAGGTGTGAGCCACCTCACCTGGCCTACTTTTACTTTCCTTACCTGTAAAATGAGGAATAATACTAGCTGCCTCATTACTGTATTACTGTGAAGATTAAAGAAAGTATATGAGAACTCTTTATAAGTTGCAAACTGCTGTATAAATGAATTAAGATTGTTCTTAGAATTTTCTGAGACTAAGTCAGTCCTTAGCTAGGCCAGGCATGGTGGCTCATGCTTATAATCCCAGCACTTTGGGAGGCCAAGGCAGGTGGATCATTTGAGGTTAGGAGTTCGAGACCAGCCTGGCCAACATGGTGAAACCCTATCTCTACTAAAGAAAAAAATACAAAAATTAGCCAGGTGTGATGGTGCAGGCCTGTAGTGCCCGCTACTTGGAAGGCAGAGGTGAGATAATCACTTGAACCTGGGAGGTGGATATTGCAGTGAGCCAAGATCATGCCATTGCATCTCAAAAAAAAAATCTGCTGCAACAGTCAGTTGTTTTCAGGGACTAGATTGTTACTAGCAAACAAAGAAGCAAAGAAACACCAGTGAATTTTGTTGAGGAGGCACAACTACTTACCCAGTGAGAACACATTCCCGTAATTCTCCAGCATCACATCTCTATAGAGGTCCCTCTGAGCAGGTTCCAAACGTTTCCACTCCTTCCGGATGAAGTACACAGCTACATCCTCAAATGTTACCAGCTCCTGAAACAACATGTGCTAGCATGCAGTTTCAGGGTGAGGAATGTGAATAGCAGCACCAAAAAAATATCACTGAGGATAGGGCTGAAGAATGCGCATTTGGGAAGGGAGAGAAGGAGGGCAGGATGGGGGAAGATACAAGACTCCATGATGGAAGGTGAGGGTTCACGATTCAGCAGGACAGAACCATGGGCCTGATGGAGGAGATCAGGGTTTAAGGCTCTGAATGAGATGTCACTGCACAGAAAATGGAAAAGAAAAGGATAATGGGAAACAAAGCTCACCTGGGACTTGGCCTTTAGGAGTGCAGCTGCCAACATCTCATCCCCCAGGCTGTCCTTGTCAGAAAAGGCAGGAACTTTTGAAGGAAGAGCTTGAAGGGCAATAAAAGGGCCAAGGAGTGAATTCATCTGCTGTGTAACCTCCCAACCTGCTGACTTCCCAACCCACAGAAAGCTCCAGGGGTCCTGGGACAACATGGGACACACACTCTCACATTTCTAAGTTTGTCTCTGCAGCTAGCAAAGGTGTGTCCAACAGAGGCACAGTCAGAGCGGGTCCATCCTGCCTGAGCAGATGGCCACAGGCCTGGTCATTCTTGGTCTCCAGTCTGCCCCGGGTCTCCTCTTCTCTCTCCAGTCACTCTTTTCTCAATGAAACTGCCCAGTCTTATCTTAGTTATTACTGCATTCTTGTCCATTCACCCAAGCGTGGCCAGAAACATATGATCCTGCTCTTGCATCAAGTTGTTTTTTTTTAAGATGTGTTTTCTATGTTGCCCAGGCTGGTCTTGAACTCCTGAGCTCAAGTGATCCTCCCACCTGAGCCTCCCAAGTAGCTGGGATTATAGCATGCGCCACTGCACCCAGCATAAAGTTCTTAGACCAGAGAAAAACCAGCAGCTCCTCCCCAGCCCTGACTGAAAAAACAATGTCCACAGCTCCTTTCTCTCCACCCCAGATCAAATCTACACACTTACAAATGTTTCCTGTTTCTGTGTTGGATCTCTTATTATTTTTTTTTTCTTGAGACAGAGTCTCCCTCTGTCGCCCAGGCTGGAGTGCAGTGGTGCTATCTCAGCTCACTGCATTCTCTACCTCCCGGGTTCAAGCAGTTCTCCTGCCTCAGCCTCCCAAGTAGCTGTGATTACAGACATCTGCCAACATGCCCAGCTAATTTTTGTATTTTTAGTAGAGATGGGGTTCCACCATGTTGGCTAGGCTGGTCTTGAACTCCTGACCTCAAGGGATCCACCTACCCTGGCCTCACAAAGTGCTGGAATTACATACCCTTTTTCTGCAATTCTCAAGTTGACATATTCATCTCTTAGAGACTCTAGAGTCCAGGCATGGTGGTTCACACCTATAATCCTAGCACTTAGGGAGGCTGAGATGAGCAGACTGCCTGAGCTCAGGAGTTTGAGACCAGCCTGGGCAACATAGCGAAACCCCATCTCTACTAAAAATACAAAAAATTAGCCGGCATGGTGGTGTACACCTGTAGTACCAGCTACTCAAGAGGCTGAGGAAGGAGAATCGCCTGAACCCAGGAGGTGGAGGTTGCAGTGAGTGAAGATTGTGCCACTGCACTCCAGCCTGGGCAACAGGACGAGACTCTGTCTCCAAAACAAAAAAAAAAAAAAAAAGAGAGAGAGAGACCTCTAAACCCCAGAGATACTAGACCTGCCGAGTCACCAAACAAAAGGACCTTAAATGCTTTCTTCTAATAAGCATGGGAACAACATCCATTAAGACTGAAACTGGCTCCTAAATCGGTGACACCCTATGAAAGCAAAATATGTTTTACTGGCTTCCTATTTACTCTTTTTGCCTATGACCTACAAAATCAATCCCAAGGGCTTCCTCTAAAAGCATGCTCCTAAAAAACACAAACTATGCCTATTAAGTCAGCTACACAGAATGCCTGAAAAATGGAATGACTGACACAGTTTCCTTAATCTCATGTGAGGTGCTCACAACCCTTCAAAATTGCCCCAGTGGCCAGATGCAGTAGCTCACGCTGCTCACACCTGTAATCCCAGAACTCTGGGAGGCCAAGGTGGGCACTGAGGTCAGGGTTCAAGACCAGCCTGGCAGCCTGGCCAACATGGTGAAACTCCATCTCTACAAAAATACAAAAATTAGCTGGGTGTGGTGGCGTGCACCTGTAGTCCCAGCTACATAGGAGGCTGAGGAGGGAGAATTGCTTGAACCCAGGAGGCGGAGGTTGCAGTGAGCAGAAATCATACCACTGCACTCCAGCCTAGGCAACAGAGCAAGACTCCGGTCTCCAAAAAAAAAAGAAAAAATGGCTGGTCACGGTGGCTCACGCCTATAATCCCAGCACTTCAGGAGGCTGAGCAGGGTTAATCATGAGGAGTTTGAGACCAGCCTGGCCAATGTGGTGAAACTCCATCTCTAGTAAAAGTACAAAAATTAGCCAGGCATGGTGGCACATGCCTGTAGTCTCAGTTACTCAGGAGGCTGAGACAGAATTGCTTGAACCCAGGAGTCAGAGGTTGCAGTGAGCCAAGATCACACCACTGTACTGGCAACAGAGCAAGACTCCATCTCAAAAAAAAAAAAAATCTGCCTCAGTTATCAAACCTATCAAGCTGTCATTGATTACTGTTCGGTCAGCTTCCTCATTAGGCTGTGAGTTACTGAATGGCAAATAGTGTGTCTTATTCCCATCTGGATTCTAGTAGATTCTAGTAGTTAGCCTAATACCTGGTGAATGAGCAATTTTTCAATGGATGATTGTTGAATGGCTAACAGAATAAATGAATCCCTATTCCTCACCACTCTCAAGCAGGGCCTGAGGTTCCTGAGATACGAGATCGGCCTGAGTTTCCATGGGAAGGGCAAGGTGCTCTCTGGTCTCCTAGGTGCAGATTCAGCGGAAAGCAGGTTTTGAAGGAGAATGAGGAAGCACTGCAGAAGCAAAAGTTCAAGGTTCAAAGATAATTCAAAAATAACCTCCTGAATACAGAAAGATGGGAGCTAGCATTTCAGTGAGTACCTAGGAACAGTGACAAGAAATGCAGCCACTGGGACTAGTCTTCTATTTTATTTATTTTTTAAAATCGTTTTTTGAGAAGGAGTTTCACTCTTGTCGCCCAGGCTGGAGTGCAATGGCATGATCTTGGCTCACTGCAACCTCTGCCTTCCAGGTTCAAGTGATTCTCCTGCCTCAGACTCCCAAGTAGTTGGGATTACAGGCACATACCACCATGCCCAGCTAATTTTTGTATTTTTAGTAGAGACGGGATTTCACCATGTTGGCCAGGCTGGTCTTGAACTCCTTACCTCAAGTGATCAGCTGACCCCAGCCTCCTCAAATCCTGGGATTACAGGCGTGAACCACCACACCCAGCCTCGGACTAGTTTTTTAGATCCTGGTAAATATACTCCCTGGAATGAGACTACCACCAGGACCAAGTTCCTCAACAGTACCCCACCCAGCTTTGGCTGCCCCCCTAATGTAATATAACAAAAAGCAAGAGTGGGTGTATACATGCACTGGCATAAAAAGCACAAACTATGCCTATGAAGTCAGCTGCATAGAATGCCTGAAAAATGAAATAACCAACACAGTTTCATTAATCTTGCATGAGGTGCTCATGCCTGTAATCCCAGCACTTTGGGAGGCCAAGGCGGGTGGATGGCTTCAGGTCAGGAGTTCGAGACCAGCCTGGGCAACGTGGCGAAACCTCATCTCTACAAAAAATACAAAAATTAGCCAGATGTGGTGGTACACATCTGTGGTCTAAGCCACTCAGGAGGCTGAGGTGGGAGGATCACCTGAGTTCAGGAGGTCAAGGCCACATTGAGCCATGATCTTGCCACTGCACTCTACCTGGGTCTGGACCCAGTTGCTGTATTTCCTCTCACTCAGAAGGCAGTAGCCTTCTTATCTCCCTTTTCTCATAAGATAGTTCCTTGGATCAGAATGTTAAGTCCCTGAAGCAGGGACGGATATATATTTTTTTTTAATTTTTGAGACAGAGTCTCGCTCTGTCGCCCAGGCTGGAGTGCAGTGGCATGATCTCAGCTTACTGCAACCTCCGCCTCCCAGGTTCAAGTGATGCTCCTGCCTCAGCCTTGAATTACAGGCGTACGCCACCACGCCCAGCTAATTTTTGTATTTTTAGTAGAGACGGGGTTTCACCATGTTGGTCAGGCTGATCTCAAACTCCTGACCTCGTGATCTGCCTGCCTTGGCCTCCCAAAGTGCTGGGATTACAGGCGTGAGCCACCAAGACCGGCCCAGCTACATTTTTTCAAACATAAGAGTCTTTTTTTTTCACCACACAAATTACCAAAAATGAGGTTCTTTATTACCGTTTTTATTTCTACTAATGTCTCCACTCCCCAGTTACTACCATAATCAAAAGAGGCCTGTTCTCTGTGGCTTAGTGGATAAAATGTAATATTAGTACTTAGAATAAGACTTGGATCTCAAGTACAAGTTTCTACTTCACACCTGAATGCTGGAGCAAGAATGTCCTATGGCTGGGCAAGAGTGTATGAAAAAAAAAACGGGCCAGACGCGGTGGCTCACCCCTGTAATCCCAGCACTTTGGGAGACCAGCCTGGCCAACATAGTGAAACTTGGCCTCTACCAAAAATAAAAAAAATTAGCCAGGCATGGTGGCATGTGCCTGTAATCCCACCTACTTAGGAGGCTGAGGCAGGAGAATCATTGGAACCCGGGAAGCAGAGGTTCCAGTGAGCCGAGATCGCGCCACTGCACTCCAGCCTGGGCAACAGAGCAAGACTCCATCTCAAAAAAAAAACAAAAAACAAAAAAACCTGGATTTTATCTACCTTTCTTTATCTGTTTACTCATTTGCTCAAATACCAAATGTTTGTTGAGTGCTAACTCTATTGCAAAGCACAATTGCAAGGAGTGAAAAAAAAAATCAGGAATACAAAAAGTATTTGCTTCGTAATTACAGACTGTTACACTCACATAAAGCATCAAAGGAAGAGGGTTAGATAGGAGAATGTTTGAGAGAATACAAGAAAAAAAAGAACAAAGGAAGAGGGGCTGTGTTTGAGAGTCAACTGCAACTTTGCAGAACTCTGGTCTTCAGGTAGCAGGGGATAGAGTGCCCAGTATCAGTGCCCTTACACAGTGGAAAGCACTGACTCAGGTACAAGCCAGGCCACTGGCAACCAAAGTGACACACCTTCTTGTCACCATCGCCCTCCCGGCAGGGTCCCTTCAATGGTGTCTCAGAGCCAACCACCATACCCTCTTATCAACCACCTTTACAATCTCTGGGGTTATTTATGAGCTGACACCCTCAACAAGTAAGCTTTCAGTACAAACTCCTAGAAAGGCAGGTCAAAAGTCTGACTCCAGAGAAAAAGGCAATGCTCCCTCTCACAGCTGGGTTAAGCAAAGCTGGAAAACTCAAAGGCATATTGTTGAGAACAAGTACCCAGTGTCCAGATCAGTAAACAGTGTTCCTCACAGAAAGAAGACTCTCCATTGTGCCCGCATGGCTTCATGTCCAGGCCGGACCCTTCCCCTGCTCTGTTGTCAGCCTCTCTCCCTGGAGGTGCCCCTAGGGACTGAGACAGATGGCCTGGCAGTGAGAATGAGCCACAGAAAGCATTACCTGCCTGATTCTTTCCTTTCTTCTTTGAAGGCCAAAGGAGCAATTACTGGCAATTTAGCAGCTTCTGTTCGAGTTCCTGGGAATTCTGACTTTTGTCGATGCCAAAGCTGTATGATGAAGGGGAAAAAAAGGAATTTAAAATATTCATGCAAACGTCTTTTTTTTTTTTTTTTTTTTTTTCATGTGAGACAGGGTCTTATTATGCTGCTCAGGCTGGAGCGCAGTGAGTTTGAGCTCACTCCAGCCTCAAATGCCTGAGCTCAAGCAGTCCTCCCATCTCAGCCTCCCAAGTAGCTAGGACTAAAGGTGTGTACCACCACATCTGCCTGAGTTTTTAAAGCTCTTTTTGTAGAAATAGGGCCTTGCTATATGCCCAGGCTGGTCTCAATCTCCTGGCCTCAAGTGATCCTCCTGCCTCAGCCTCCAAAAGTGCTGGCAATACAGGCGTGAGTCACCGAGTCCAGCCTAAACTTCATTTCTAATCAAGATATTTAGAGAAAAGGAAAAAAAGATAGAATACTTATTATATGCTATTAAACACCAGTTAAGACAACCACAACTGGTATTTGCGTTGTACCTGTGGAGAGAGATGAACGGGAATGGTAGGTTCTCAGATCCACCTCCACCCAGGGTGAGAAAGTTCTAACGTTCTGGCCAGGCACAGTGGCTCACACCTGTAATCCCAGCACTTTGGGAGGCCGAGACAGGCAGATCACCTGAGGTCAGGAGTTCAAGACCAGCCTGACCAACATGGAGAAACCCCATCTCGATTAAAAATACAAAATTAGGCCAGGAGCCTAAAAATTAGGTGGCTCATGCCTGTAATCCCAGCATTTTGGGAGGCCAAGGCAGGCGGATCACAAGGTCAGGAGATAAAGACCATCCTGGCCAACATGGTGAAACCCTGTCTCTACTTCAAATATAAAACTTAGCTGGGCATGGTGGGGCATGCCTATAGTCCCAGCTACTCAGGAGGCTGAGGCAGGAGAATTGCTCGAACTCAGGAGGCAGAGGCTGCAGTGAGCCGAGATTGTGCCACTGCACTCCAGCCTGGGTGAAAGAGTGAGACTCTGCCTCAAAAAAAAAAAAAAAAAAAAAAATTGGCATGGTGGTGCATGCCTGTGATCCCGGCTACTCAGGAGGCTGAGGCAGGAGAATCGCTTGAACCCAGGAGGCAGAGGTTGAGAGGCTGTGGTGAAATGAGATCACACTACTGCACTCTAACCTGGGCAACAAGTGTGAAACTCCATCTCAAAAAAAAAAAAAGTTCTAACATTCTGTCAGCTAATTTGCTAGACACCACTCCCACTACTTCAGCAGGGAGTATGCTCCAAGTTGCACAGCTAAGCCATTAAGCCATTAGAGGTCTTCAGGTGATTCACTGAAAATCTATTTCCTTGGACCTTCACCTCACAGAGACCTAGTGTGTCACGGAAATTCAATGACTGGCCACGTGCAGTGGCTCACGCCTGTAATCCCAGCACTTCAGGAGGCTAAGGTGGGAGGATTACTTGAGCCCAGGAGTTCGAGACCACAGTGAGCTATGATGACACCACTGCACTCCAGCTGGAGCAACAGATTGAGACTTTAATATACAAAAATTTTTAAAGGAGAGGGGAAAAAAGGCCAACTGTGGTGGCTAACACCTGTAGCCTGTAATCCCAACACTTTGGGAGGCCAAGACAGGTGGATCACCTGAGGTCACGAGTTCAAGACCACCCTGGCCAACATGGCAAAACCCCATCTCTACTAAAAGTATGAAAAAATTAGCCCGGGTGTGGTGGCTGGTGCCTGTGGTCCCAGCCACTCCAGAGGCTGAAGGAGACAACACCTAAACCGGGGAGCCGGAGGTTGCAGTGAGCCGAGATAGTGCCACTGCACTCCAGAGCTAGACTCTCAAAAATAAAAATTATTTTTTTTAAAAAGAGCTTCAATAACAGAATCTTCTCCTTATACCCGACTGTCCATTAAACACGTATAATCAAATGATGCCCACTCTCCACAGATGTCTTTTCTGGAGAAAATAATACGCTTAGTTCCTCTAATTAGTCCATCGATTTCAGGCTCATCACCCTGCTATCCTCTCCCGGAGTTTACACAAGCCCTTCAGAGTGTAAACACCGATGTGGATTCAATCCCACTTCTGAAGTAAATCAAACCAGGAATCTAATGCAACTGAAAACGGAGCCTGAGCCAGGTGTATCACTGGATGCACTAGGCTCCAGAGGCATTACCCCCGGAATCGGAGTCTGCACCCCCTCCCAGCCCTCAGCCCTCGTTCTAACTCCGTACGCTTCGCAGAACTACTACGCTGATCCTTGGACCCAGCTCTGTAAAAATAAACTTCCTCTCTTGCGACGGGCGCGAATAACCGTGTTAACGTCAGATAAAAACGTCTGGGAGAAGTACCAAGTTAGGGTCGCTGTCATCAGCTGCTATCGAGACAGGCGCCCCTACCGTAGCTCTGCTCAAACTTTTAAACGCTCCAGCTGGGGCGCCGTTTAAGTCACAAAATCAGAACCGGAGCCCCATTTCTACCCCCCATGCAGGGTCCCGCTAGGCTTGGGGAGATCCCTGGGGAAGCGAAGTAGAGGACAGGCTGCAGGGGACGGAGGGACACCTCCCCAAATCCTGCTCCGGGCCGGCCTGGGGATCCCACGGGCCGCAGTGGCACAGACACCACCCCTTTCCCCGGCGACCACAGCCTCCGTCTCACCGCGAGCCCCGGGGACGCCCGGACTCACCCTGGGGGTCAGGGACGAGAAATGTGGGGGGCCGGACACGGACCAGGCCCTGTTGGACTCTGTCACAGACCCACACACCGGGGACAGAACAAAGAACGGAAGTTCCCCCTCGTTTCGCTTCCGGGTTGGTTGTTCTTGCCACTCACCCGCGCCCCTAACGCCCACTTGTTCTGTCTAGGAAAATGGGAGGTCCTCGCTTCTCCGTGGTTTGCTGACTCAGGGCGGCTGGCAGGCGGTGAGGGAAAGGAGTCCGATCGCTGCCGCGGCACTCGGGGATCTTTAGCCGCGGGGTTGGCCGGCTGCGCCGCCTGCTGGCCGCGCAGGCACGAAAACGGCCGACCACGGTCCTGGGCCTCAGGACGCATGCTCGGGCACCGCCGGCCATCGGGGCGGGCGGCGGGGGCGAGCGGAAACGTCGAGCCCGCGCTCGTCAGGCTGTCTTGCAAAGAGCAGCTGCAAACGCACAGTTCTTGACGGATTCATCGATATTAAAAAATTGATCCTTATTCAAAACTTGCTTCCGAACAAACCGATTTTTTGTTGGTTTATTGTAAAAATGCCCCCTTTAAATTACCCACATCTGAAGTAAACATTCCAGCCCATCAGAGTTGACTTGAGGACAAAACCCATGTACAGGTGATGAGAGCAGAGAAGAGTAAGCTACCGGCGGGGCGCGGTGGCTCACGCCTATAATCCCAGCACTTTGGAAGGCCAAGGTGGGCGGATCACTTGAGGTCAGGAGTTTGAGACCAGCCTGGCCAACATGGCGAAACCCCATCTCTACTAAAAATACAAAACAATTAGCCAGGCGTGGTGGCGGGTGCCTGTAATCCCAGCTACTCTGCAGGCTGACATAGGAGAATTGCTTGAACCTGGGAGGTGGAGGTTGCAGTGAGCCGAAATCGCGGCCACTACACTCCAGCCTGGGCGACAGTGTTGAGACTCTGTCTCAAAAAAAAAAGGAAGCGAGGCGGGATAGTCAAGAAAGTGACCCCGTCCTGGGGACTCGGCAACCGTGGTGACCGCACAGTCAACACAGTAAGCCCTAGTATTCTTACAGTAACTGCGCTCATTCAAGAAGAGCGCTCTCCAGTTGGTACTTTCCCTGTAGGGAGCATGCGCATTTTTATTTCACCTGTCCTCAAAGTGACCCTTTGCTCTTTACCATAGTAAAAAACACGCCTGTGGGTGGAGATTTAAAATGCTAATGAAACATGCAATGTATGAGCAAGCCTGTACAGTCACTGCACATGTGCACCTAGAGGAGCACCCACAGCTCCCATCTCTTATGTAAGACCCACCTCCCGCAAAGTGGTCTCTCTAGAGCCAGCCTTTGCTGTTTCATCCTTAGGAGCAGCCCTCCCTGAACTCTCTCTCTCAGGGTGTACTGTCTACTCTGCACTTAACTTTCAAAATATTATTTTCCTTTTGCAATAGATTACTCTATGCCACATTTCCTTTGTCGTGTTTCTTTTGTTCTTTTTTCTCTTTTTGTGTCTTTGTTGCTGTTGTTGAGACAGAGTCTTTCTTTTGTCCCCCAGGCTGGAGTGCAGTGGGGCAATCTCGGCTCACTGCAACCTCTGCTTCTCAGGTTCAAGCAATTCTGCTTCAGCCTCCCAAGTAGCTGGGACTACAGGCGTGCAACACCACACCTGGCTAATGTTTTTGTATTTTTAGTAGAGAGGATTTCACCTTGTTGGTCAGGCTGATCTCAAACTCCTGACCTCAAATGATCTGCCCGCCTCAATCTTGCAAAGTGCTGGGATTACAGGTGTGAGCCACCATGCCTGACTTCCTGTGTGTTTCTTGTTTAAATTTTTTTTTCTTTTGAGATGGGGGTCTTACTCTGTCTCCCAGGCTGGAGTGCAGTGGCATGATCTCAGCTCACTGCAACCTCCACCTCACAGGCTCAAAAAATTCTCCCACCTCAGCCTCCCAAGTAGCTGGAACCCCAGATGCATGCCACCACACCCAGCTATTTTTTTTTGTAGAGACAGGGTTTCAACATGTTGCCCAGACTGATCTTGAACTCCTGAGCTCAAGAGATCCGCCCATCTTTAACCCCCTAAAGTGTTGGGATTACAGGCGAGCCACTGCACCTGGCCTTAAATTTTTTTAAACTAAGAGATAAGAACTGAGGTATCACAACAGCCACCAATAAAAGGAAAGCTTTCCTTCTGTTCATGCTTTCCTCTGCCTTCCTCAACATGTGAAGTCTTTTCTTTTTTAGAGACAGGGTCTCACTCTGTCACCCAGGCTGGAGTACAGTGGTGCTCATACCTCACTGCAGCCTCAACCTCCTGGGCTCTAATGATCCTCCCTCCTCAGCCTCCAGAGTAGCTGGGACCACAGGCACGCACCATCATGCCTGGCTTCCTTTCTGTTTTGTAGACTGGATACTGCCAGTTCATGAATCCCAAATAAAGCCAACTCAATCTTTAAAATTCAAGTTGTTGGCCGGGTGCAGTGGCTCACGTCTCTAATCTGAACACTTCGAGAGGCCAAGGTGGGTGAATCACCGGAGGTCAGGAGTTTGAGACCAGCCTGGCCAACATGGCAAAACCCCGTCTCTACTAAAAATACAAAAACAAAAATTAGCCGAGTGTGGTGGCAGGCCCCTGTAATCCCAGCTATTTGTGAGACTGAGGTGGGAGAATGGCTTGAACCCCGGAGGTGGAGGTTGCAGTGAGCCAAGATCGCACCACTGCACTCCAGCCTGGGTGTGACGGAGTGATACCCTATCTCAAAGAAAAAAAAAAATATATATATATACACACACACACACACACACACACACACCCCAAAGTATATTTATGGTCTGTTTCCTACAACTAGAGTGCAAGCTCTATGAGGTCAGGACTTTGTTCAGCGCTGTAGCCCCAGCACCTGGACTTATACCTGCTGCCTGGTAGGCACTCCTAAATATTTGTGAAATTAATGACTGATGAGTGAATAGATAACATAACCACTGACCCACGCTAAAAAGGGACACTTTTTTTTGTGGGGTGGGGGGATTTTTTTGGTTTGTTTTGAAAGAAACAAACATGGCGAAACTGTCTCTAAAAAAAAATACAAAGTTCAGCCTGGCATGGTGGCATGCATCTGTAGTCTCAGCTACTCAGGAGGCTGAGATGGGACAGTCACTTGAAGGCTGAAGGTGCACTGAATTGTGATTATAATTCTGCACTCCAGCCTGAGTGACAGAAAAAGACTGTCTCAAAAACAACAACAAAAGAAAAACAAAAAACATTTAGCAAACTGGGTTCTGAAACATGCACAATCAACTGATTCCATTTCAAAGTCATCCTTAAAATTTCACAAAATGGCTGTTTTATGAGCCTATAATTATCTGAACAATGTTTCAAAACCACTTGAGACAAGGCAAAGGAGTTCCTTAATGTGTGAGAGAGCAGTGCAAACTATCAACTTTACTAACCCTAGAATAATTCTCATCTTGTTTTTATTTTAGCCTTCAATCTAGCTGAGAAGCACTCTCTGCTCCTTGGAAGCTGCCTAGCATTCTTTATAAAGAGATACATTTTACTGGCTAGGCCAGTAAATGGGTTCATGCCTGTAATCCTAGCACTTTAGGAGGCCAAGGCAGGAGGATCAGTTGAGTTCAGGAGTCTGAGAACCGCCTAGCCAACATGCTGAAGCCCCTTCTGCTAAAAATACAAAAATTAGCTGGGCGTGGTGGTGCAAGACTGTTATCCCAGTTACCTGGGAGGCCGAGGCATGAGAATTGCTTGAACCAGGTTGCAGTGAGCCAACATCTCGCCAAAGAGATACATTTTTCTGACCTCATCTTTCCAAACAGAAACAAGGCGTTATGTGCCCTTTTTTTTTTTTTTTTTTTTTTTTGACAGAGTTTTGCTCTTGTTGCCCAGGCTGGAGGGCAGGGGCACCATAGCTCACTACAACCTGCACTTCCTGGGTTCAAGCAATTCTCCTGCCTCAGCCTCTACACACACAGGTGTGTGCCACCACAGCCGGCTAATTTTGTATTTTTAGTAGAGACAGGGTTTCTCCACGTTGGTCAGGCTGGTCTCGAACTCCCGACCTCAGGTGATCCACCCACTTTGGCCTCCCAAAGTGCTGGGATTACAGGTGTGAGGCACCTTGCCCAACCCATGATGTGCTTTTCTTTAACAACCCTCTCGGTTTGTCCAGACCTGGTTGATTTATTGCTGGAGACTAGAATAAGAAAAATTCTTTTTCTTTTTTTTGGAGATGAAGTTTCGCTCTTGTTGCCCAGGCTGGAGTGCAATGGTGCGATCTTGGCTCACCACAACCTCTGCCTCTCGGGTTCAAGTGATTCTCCTGCCTCAGCCTGCCGAGTAGCTGGGATTACAGGCGTGCACCACCACAGCAGGCTAATTTTTTTATTTTAAGTAGAGACGGGGTTTCATCATCTCTACTGGTCTCGAACTCCTGACCTCAGGTGATTCACCCACCTCAGCCTCCCAAAGTGCTGGATTACAGGTGTGAGCTACCATGCCTAGCCGCAGATGTGAATTTTGAAAGACAAGGAGATGGAATGTAGAGGGAGGTTGGACAGGATGGGAAAATTCAGGTGTTCCTAGTAATGTACCTAATACCCATATTTGGAAGGCGAGATAGAATATGCAGATTGTCAATCTAAAAGAAGACCAGAGAAAAATATCTCCTAATTTAATGAATTTATGCAGGAATAAGCAGAGGATTATAGTCTGAACACACAGCTATAGCAAACCACAGATGCACCAGAAGATGGGAGAAGGGGAAGATTTTATTGGCAAAAAGAGAAATTCAGCCTGGGCAACATGGTGAAACCTTGTCTTTACCAAAAAACAAACAAACAACAAAAAAAAAAACAGCAGGCTGTGATGGTGCACACCTGTAGTCCCAGCTCCCCAGGAAGCTGAGACAGGAGGATCGCTTGATCAAGCCCAGGAGGTCAAGGCTGCAGTAAGCCAGGATCGCAGCACTGCACTCCAGCCTGGGCAACAGAGCGAGATCCTGTCTCAAGAAATGAAAAAAAAAATAGAGAAAAGAAAAGGAAAAAAAAAGAAAGGAGAAATTCACATAAGCTGTTTGCAAACAGAGTTCATTGGTTCCGGAGGTTCAAAGCTGGAGCTGGTGTCAGTTCATTAGCAGAGATGCCCTTACTAGACAAGTTCTCTTTTCTTTTTGAGACAGTTTCACTCCTGTTGCCCAGGCTGGCATGCAATGGCGTGATCTTGGCTCACCGAAACCTCTGCCTCCCAAGTCCAAGCGATTCTCCTGCCTCAGCCTCCCAAGTAACTGGTTATTATAGGCGTGTGCCACCACACTTAGCTAATTTTGTATTTTTAGTAGAGACTGGTTTCTCCACATTGGCCAGGCTGGTCTTGAATTCCCAACTTCAGGTGATCTGCCTGCCTTGGCCTCCCAAAGTGCTGGAAGTACAGGCATGAGCCACTGTGCCTGGCGACAAGTGCTCTTTTCATTATTTTTTCTTTTTCTTTTTTTTTGAGACAGAATCTTGCTCTGTTGCCCAGGCTGGAGTGCAGTGGCACAATCTCAGCTCACTGCAATCTCCACTTCCCGGGTTGAAGCAATTCTCCTACCTCAGCCCTGAGTAGATGGGATTACATGTGTCCCTCACCACACTGGGCTAATTTTTGTATTTTTAGTAGAGATGGGGTTCCACCATGTTGACCAGGCTGGCCTCAAACTCCTGACCTCAAGCGATCTGCCTGCTTCGGCCTCCCAAAGTGCTAGGATTATAGGCGTGAGCCACCACACCCAGCTGACAAGTGCTGTTTTGACAGCAACTTCTCTGAATTGCCACATACCTAAAAAATGTCTAGTAATAAACCTGGCCATAGAAATATGTGTGTTTGGCCAAGCGTGGTGGCTCACGCCTGTAATCTCAGCACTGTGGGAGGCCAAGAAAGGTGAATCACTTCAGCCCAAGAGTTCGAGACCAGCCTGGGCCACACGGAGACCCTAGTGAAGCAGGAGCAGCAGGGAACAAACCATTCAAACGCTGAACTGAGGAAGGAAGTGGCTTTTTATTTGGCCAGGAGCTGCAAAGGGAGGGCTACAGCCTTATTCACTGAGCTCCCCAGGCTGCAGATTCTCTCCCCTTTTATAGGCTTACAGCGCTAAAGGGGAAACTGAAGCGGAACTGTGTCACTGTCCATTTGCTCCACGTTGGACCTTACAGTGTTTTGGCTTTATTGGTCTGCTAATTCATATGCAGCGTGAGTGGGGACCAGCAGGGGAGGGAGCTTACAGAGACAAGACAAAAGCAACAAGCTGTTGGCAGAGGTGTTTCCAGGAGGGAGCCTGGTGTGAAGACTTGGGGGCGTGACCCAGTGCTGCGGCTCCAGCCGGCAGAGATAACATTCATTTGCAGCTCTTCCAAGGTTAACAGCTATCAGAGAGGCTGAGAACTAAAAAGGGAGTCATTTTCCCAGCTCTTTTGTATCTTATTTTATTTTTCTTTTTCCTTCTTCACCCTCCTTCCATCTTGAGGAGGGAGGAGGTGAAACAGAAGGAGGGGAGGGGGTCTCTCCTCTCACCAGTTTCCACAAATAATTTTAAAAAATATATTAGCCAGACATGGTGGTGCGCACCTGTAGTCCCAGCTACTCAGGAGGTTGAGGTGGGAGGGTCTCCGACAAGACTGCAGTGAATTGTGATTGCACCACTGTTCTCTAGCCTGGGCAACAGAAAAACTATCTCAAAAAACAAAAATTAAGGCTGGGCGTGGTAGCTCACCCCTGTAATCTCAGCACTTTGGGAGGCCGAGGTGGGTGGATAACCTGAGGTCAGGAGTTCAAGACCAGCCTGACCAACATGGAGAAACCCCGTCTCTACTAAAAATACAGAATTAGCTGGGTGTGGTGGCGCACGCCTGTAATCCCAGCTACTTGGGAGGCTGAGGCAGGAGAATCACTTGAACCCGGGAGGCGGAGATTGCAGTAAGCCAGGATTGCACCATTGCACTCCAGCCTGGGCAGCAAGAGTGAAACTCTGTCTCAAAAAAAAAAAAAAAAGAAAAAAGAAATGACTGAAGCAGATGTCTTGATCAACAAAGGTTTATTGAGCTAAAGTTTTAGGATGTGCCCAGGAAAAACACAAGCAAACAGGAGCATCTGAGACTTGTGCTGTTTTTTTGAGACAGAGCCTCGGTTTGCTGCCCAGGGCTGGAGTGCCATGGCATGATCTCAGCTGACTGCAACCTCTGCCTCCTGAATTCAAGTAATTCTCCAGCCTCCCTAGTAGCTGAAACTACAAGTGAGTGCCACCGCGCCCAGCTAATTGTTTTGTATTTTTAGTAGAGCTGGGGTTTCACCGTGTTAGCCAGGATAGTCTCAATCTCCTGACCTCATGATCCGCCTGCCTTGGCTTTCCAAAGAACTGGGATTACAGGCGTGAGCCACTGCTTCTGGCTGACCTGTGCTTTTTTTTTTTTTTTTTTTTTTGAGACGGAGTTTCGCTCTTGTTACCCAGGCTGGAGTGCAATGGCGCAATCTCGGCTCACCGTACCCTCCGCCTCCTGGGTTCAGGCAATTCTCCTGCCTCAGCCTCCTGAGTAGCTGGGATTACAGGCACACACCACCATGCCCAGCTAATTTTTTGTATTTTTTAAATAGAGATGGGGTTTCACCATGTTGACCAGGATAGTCTCGATCTCTTGACCTCATGATCCACCCGCCTTGGCCTGACCAGTGCTTTTTAAAGAGAGTGTTGGTTTGTAACTGATGCACCAAAATTAAATGATTATTTTAAAAAATTAAGAATACGCCAAGTGCAGTGGCTCATGCCCGTAATCCCAGCACTTTGGGAGGCCAAAGTGGGCAGATCACCAGGTCAGGAGTTCAAGACCAGCCTGGCCAACATGGTGAAACCCTGTCTCTACTAAAAATACAAAAATTATCTGGGCTTGATAGTGTGCCTGTAACCCCAGCTGCTGAGGAGGCTGAGGCAGGAGAATTGCTTGACTCAGGAGGCGGAGGCTGCAGTGAGCTGAGATTGTGCCACTGCACTCCAGCCTGGGTGACAGAGTGAGACTCTGTCTCAAAAAAAAAAAAATTAAAAATTAAAAGAGAGTTTGGGAACTCCATATTTAAGGGGAGAAAACCTACAAGAGGAAAATAAGGAGAAAGGAGAGGGAGTGAGGCAAATGGTTATATTTTTTTGGAATAGGGTCTCACTCTATTGCCCAGGCTGGAGTCTAGTGGGTCCATCTCCAATCACTTCAAGCTCTACTTCCCTGGTTCAAGCGATTCTCCTGCCTCAGCCTCCTGAATAGCTGGGATTACAGGTGGGCACCACTATGCCCAGCTAACTTTTGTATTTTTAGTAGAGATGGGGTTTTGCCATGTTGTCCAAGCTGGTCTTGAACTCCTGGCCTCAAGTGATCCATTCACTTCCCGAAGTGCTGGGATTACAGGCGTGAGCCACTGTACCCTGCTGCAAATGGTTACTTTCTTGTGAAGTTCTCATTAGTGTTTGGTAAATCTACATTTTATATAAAATACAATAAATATTTGAAAAGAGGAAGTGGAGGAAAAGTCAATTATCCATGTGTCTCAGGATAGGTGGCAGGATGATTTCTGATTTCCTCCATGTTCTATACCTGGGAAGATAAGCTTGTAAACAACATTATCTGTGTGAGATTTCACAGAACTCAGTTTAGGGTTAGTTCATAGGGGGAATGCGTATACTGAAAGATTTAGAGACTAATGAGGAATTTCTAGGTGAGCAATTTGTGAGGGAGACCATCTGGGGAGGTATATGCCCTTTGCCATTGTGGGAACCTGGCTTATGTAAGAGGCTATGACACAGGGTTGTGGAATTACAGCTATCCAGGAACAAAAAGGAAGGCAGTTTTGACTCAGTCCCTAAGCCTAAATTTCCTCGGCATGCCCCCACCATGCCCAGCTAATTTTGTTTTCATTTTTTGTATAAACAAGGTCTCACCATGTTGCCAAGGCCAGTCTCAAACTCCTGGGTTCAAGGGATCCTTCTGCCTTGGCCTCCCAAAGTGCTGGGATTACAGGTGTAAGTCACCATGCCTGGCCTTTCTTTCTTTCTTTCTTTTTGAGTCTCACTCTGTTTTGCCCAGGCTGGGGTAGAGTGGCGCAATCTCAGCACACCGCAGCCTCCACTTCCCGGGTTCAAATGATTCTCCTGTCTCAGCCTCCCAAGTAGCTGGGATTACAGGGCCCTGTCACTACCCCTGGCTAATTTTGTTTTTTTTTTCTTTTTTTTTTTTGTTTTGAGACGGAGTCTTGCTCTGTCACCTAGGCTGGAGTGCAGTGGCACCATCTCGGCTCACTGTAACCTATGACTCCCTGGTTCAAGTGATTCTCCTGCCTCAGTCTCCCGAGTAACTGGGATTACAGGCATGTGCCACCATGCCCAGCTAATCTTTTGTGTTTTTAGTAGACATGGGGTTTCACCATGTTAGCCAGGATGGTTTTGATCTCCTGACCTCGTGTTCCACTTGCCTAGGCCTCCCAAAGTGCTGGGATTACAGGCATGAGCCACCACGCCCAGCCTAATTTTTGTATTTTTAGTAGAGATGGGGTCTCACCATGTTGGCCAGGCTGGTCTCAAACTCCTGACCTCAAGTGATTGCCTCGCCTCGGCCTCCCAAAGTGCAAGGATTACACGTGTGAGTCACCATGCCTGGCCTTGTGGGGTTATTTTCGAAAGTCCTTGAGACAGTCCCTATCTCAGACATGCAAGCAGGAGCCCTTCTTGGTGTTCTCACCGCTCCAATTTGTTTGGGCCTGACAATGTGATTTTGTCCTGTATCTGCAACTTTCATAAGATAGACACACTCAAAACCAGATTGCACCCTAAATTATTCCTTCATTCACTCAAAAAGTATTTAGGCACCAATGAGTCAGGCACTGTGTTGGTCACAGGGGATACCATGACGTACAAAAGGGAAGGAACCACAGGCCCTTGAATGGAAGAGTGAGGAATGTGAAAAACAGACATAGAGAGTGGGTGTGGTGGCTCACGCCTATAATCTCAGTGTTTTAGGAGGCCGAGGATGGAGGATTGCTTGTGCCCGGGAACTGGGGGCCAGCCTGCACAACCTAGCGAGACCCCCGTCTCTGACCAAAATTAAAAAATAGGCCGGGCACGGTGGCTCATGCCTATAATCCCAGCACTTTGGGAGGCCGAGGCAGGTGGATCACGAGGTCAAGAGATCGAGACCATGCTGGTCAACAAGGTGAAACATCTCTACTAAAAACACGGCCGGGCGCAGTGGCTCAAGCTTGTAATCCCAGCACTTTGGGAGGCCGAGGTGGGTGGATCAGGAGGTCAAGAGATCGAGACCATCCTGGTCAACATGGTGAAACCCCGTCTCTACTAAAAATACTTTAAAAATTAGCTGGGCATGGTGGCGCGTGCCTGTAATCCCAGGTACTCAGGAGTACCTCAGGAGGCTGAGGCAGGAGAATTGCCTGAACCCAGGAGGCGGAGGTTGTGGTGGGCCGAGACTGTGCCATTGCACTTCAGTCTGGGTAACAGTGAAACTCCGTCTCAAAATAAATAAATAAATAATAATAAAATCAGCTGGGTGTGGTGGGGCGCACCTGTAGTCCGAACTACTTGGGAGGCTGAGGTGGGAGGATCACTTGAGCCCAGGAGTCTGAGGCTGCAATGAGCTGAGATGAGACCATTGCACTCCGGCCTGGAAGATGGAGTGAGATCCTGTCTCAAACAAACAACAAAACCAGACATGAGGGCCAGTGCCGCTGAAGCGTGAATATCAAGGGCTAGAAAAGTAGAGGTCAGGCCAGGGCAGTTCAGGCAGGGCCTTGCAGAGTGTGGTCGGTTGTTTGGATTTTACTGTGAGGGCAGTAACACGACATTTCATTCATTCTGCAACAGCCTTAAGAACTAAGCGTTTTTGGCTAAGCCCGGTGGCTCACGCCTGTAATCTCAGCACTTTGGGAGGCCGAGGCGGGGATCACGAGGTCACGAGAGAGAGGCCATCCTGGCTAACACGGTGAAACCCAGTCTCTACTAAAAATACCAAAGATTAGCCAGACGTGGTGGTGTGCGCCTGTAGTCCCAGCTACTAGCGAGGCTAAGACAGGAGAACTGCTTGAACCCGGCAGGCGGAGGTTGCAGTGAGCTGAGATCGCGCCACTGCATTCCAGCCTGGGCAACAGAGTGAGACTCCGTCTCAAAAAAAAAAAAAAAAAAAGAACTAGGCATTCTTATCTCAATTTTACAGATGAGGACTATCAAGCCGTTAAGTAATTTGTCAAACGTTACCCGCAGGCGTCAGGAGGGGACAAGGTCTGCGAAAACCCGCGAGGGCGTCGGGATCCCTTAGCCAGAAAACCGTCAACCAAGCCAGTGAACTACCTACTCCTGGGACTCCTGGCCCGCCGCGCGCCGCGGGGACACTGAACATGCGCCTCTCACCTTACGGAAGCCGGGAAGGAAGGGGGCGGGGCCGAGGCCGGCGGGCGCGAGGAAAATGGCGGCGGCAGCTGCAGCTGCGAACGGGACCGGAGGGAGCAGCGGGATGGAGGTGGATGCAGCAGGTAACGGGCTGTGTGGGGGTGGCTTCCAGAGACCTCCTTCAGGGGTGCGTTGAGGCCTCCCTGTGCTCCCAGAAGAAGGGAGGAGGGCGGAACAGCAACATCTTTCCCTGGGATAAGTTGCGGGAGGGAAGTGTGGCCGGGCTCCGTCGTCCCCCACTGCCGTCTCCAGGGAAGGACGTGGGGCCCGGACTCTCACCCTCTCTACTTTCCCTCCACCCTTAGTAGTCCCCAGCGTGATGGCCTCCGGAGTGACTGGGAGTGTATCCGTCGCTCTCCATCCCCTTGTCATTCTCAACATCTCAGACCACTGGATCCGCATGCGCTCCCAGGAGGGGCGGCCTGTGCAGGGTGAGTGTTGGGCATAGCCTCCAGTCTCCTCTCCTTGCTTACCTCCCCCAGTCGTCTTTCCCTTTTTTTACTGGAGCCAGTTCCCCCTCCCTCAAGTCATCGTTTCCCCAGTACTTGGCTCCCACTGACCTCAGACCCTTAGGTGATAGAAGTTTCCTTACCCTCACCTTTTCCATGTCATTCTCTTTCCTAGTGATTGGGGCTCTGATTGGGAAGCAGGAGGGCCGAAATATCGAGGTGATGAACTCCTTTGAGCTGCTGTCCCACACGGTGGAAGAGAAGATTATCATTGACAAGGAATATTATTACACCAAGGAAGAGCAGTGTGAGCGGAATAGACGTGGGGAAGAGGAGTGGGAGTTAAAAAAAAAAGTACAGGGTGGGGAAGATGGAGAAGGTTGGAAATAAACAGGAGAGGAGGCCAAGAACAGAGAAGAAAAGGTTAAGAGAATTGCTGGAGAGATCTCAGAAAAAGAACACATTAAGAGTTCTTTCCCAAAAAGAAAGTAAAGGATAAAAGACAGGATAGAAGGGAGTAATTACTCTAAACTGAGCCAGGATTTGAGGAGCGGGGAGAGAAGCTGGTGAAAATACACCAGGAGCTTCACACAGAGGAAAGATGGCTTAAAGTATTACTATGTCAGGCTGGGCATGGACGGTGGCTCACGCCTGTAATCCTAGCACTTTGGGAGACCGAGACAGGCAGATTATGAGGTCAGAAGTTTAAGACTAGCCTGGCCAACATAGTGAAACCCCATCTCTACTAAAAATACAAAAATTAGCCGCATGTGGTGATGTGCATCTGTAGTCCCAGCTACTCAGGAGGCCGAGGCAGGAGAATCGCTTGAACCTGGGAAGCGGAGGTCGTGGTGAGCCAAGATTGCGCCACTGCACTCCAGCCTGGGCAACAGAACAACTCTGTCTCAAAATAATAATAATAATTACTATGTGTTTTGGTCCCTTCCCCTTCAGTTAAACAGGTGTTCAAGGAGCTGGAATTTCTGGGTTGGTATACCACAGGGGGGCCACCTGACCCCTCGGACATCCACGTCCACAAGCAGGTATACATCTCACACCTGTGCATGCTGAAGCAGAGAATGGGGGATGAGGGGAAGGAGAAAGGGGGGCACTGACTTCCTGTGCATCGTCCCTCTCATTCAGGTGTGTGAGATCATTGAGAGCCCCCTCTTTCTGAAGTTGAACCCTATGACCAAGCACACAGATGTAAGTAATATCCCATGCCTACTGTGTCATAATTGTTGCTGTACCTTTTGTTGTGTGACGGTGTATTGGGGAATGCCAAATGCCACTTATCTGCTGTGACTCTGGCTTAGTCATTTAATCTCCAAACTGTGTGAAATGAGGTAATCCCTACTTCATTGGTTTCTAGGGAAAATTAGCTGAGAGGAAATGTGTGAAATCGACTAGCCCCAATGTTGGCAGATAGTATTCAGGTTTCTCCATCTCCTCCACAGCTTCCTGTCAGCGTTTTTGAGTCTGTCATTGATATAATCAACGGAGAGGTAAAACCCTACCCTTCAACCCTCACATCCTGCTCTTGTCCTCTTTCCTGCTTTTGATTCTCCCTTTGTGGGTTACCTTGCCCTGTAGGCCACAATGCTGTTTGCTGAGCTGACCTACACTCTGGCCACAGAGGAAGCGGAACGCATTGGTGTAGACCACGTGGCCCGAATGACAGCAACAGGCAGTGGAGAGAACTCCACCGGTAACGGAGGGGATTCCTTGGAAGTGGGGGTGGAATGTGTGGCCACATCCTGTCCCAACCTCCTCCTGTCTCCATCCCCTTGCAGTGGCTGAACACCTGATAGCACAGCACAGTGCCATCAAGATGCTGCACAGCCGCGTCAAGCTCATCTTGGAGTACGTCAAGGCCTCTGAAGCAGGTAGGTCAAGGGCTTCCCTGACACTTCCCTGGGGTTCTTCCTCTCCCTTCTGGGGAAGTGACAGCATCCAAATTAATGCAGCCTCTTTTTGTGCCTTTAGGAGAGGTCCCCTTTAATCATGAGATCCTGCGGGAGGCCTATGCTCTGTGTCATTGCCTCCCAGTGCTCAGCACAGACAAGTTCAAGACAGACTTTTATGATGTGAGTGTAAAACCCAGATGGGGAGGTGGGGCTTATGCTGTCACTTTCACATGCAGGACTGGGGACTGTTGTTCCCTGGGCATGCCACAAGAGATCCCCTGAAGAACTGGTCCTTTATGTTCCCTCCCAGCAATGCAATGATGTGGGGCTCATGGCCTACCTCGGCACCATCACTAAAACGTGCAACACCATGAACCAGTTTGTGAACAAGTTCAACGTCCTCTACGACCGACAAGGCATTGGCAGGCGAATGCGCGGGCTCTTTTTCTGATGCGGGTACTTGAAGGGATGATGGACAGGGGTCAGGCAACTGTCCCAAAGCGGGGGGGCACTAGAAACCGCTGTCATTTATTAATAAAAGGGGGAATAGCCCCTGAGCACCCCTGCCGGTGGCTCTGTCCTCTCTGTTAGGCACCACACTGGTTTGTCAACTTGGATGTTCGTCAAAGCTCATTCCAGCCTTGCTCACAAGCCCTTCTGATGTTCTTCAATGACGGAGGCACTGCCACTTTAAGTGACTGCGTGTCAACCACATGGACCGTCTTTAGTGTCCAAGGCTGCCTGCTTCCAACTAAGCAGTCTCTGTTCTATACTTTAATGTCACCCTCGACATCATCTTATATAGCCCAACCCTATAAACAAATGTGACAACTGATTACTTTCCCAAGCTAAGTTGTTTTTCATACATGCAAAAAAGGAAGTAGTAGTAAGATTTTTATTAGAAACAAGTCTAAGCCTTGATCCTATGGGCACTGTGAATTACTAGAAGGAAGTGATGACTGTTCTCAATGAATGTTTACTGCATACTTTGGTGATCTGGAGAGGCGGTCAGGAAGTGGTCTAAAGGTTGTGACTGCTGTATGTGATCACTTGTGCCCTGATTTTCATTACTCACTAACCAGGTTTAGAGTGGGAGTTGGGAACTAGGTGATTCAGTAATGACCTGTGTGCTAGAGAAAGGGGAAAAACTGAGAGACCCTGCATTTCATACTGGCCCCGTATCCCCAGAACCTGACTGGCACACAGGCAGTATGATGAGACTAAGGGAGTCAGGGGCTCAAAAAGTGGAGCCCCAGCTCAATTATCTCCATATAGCAGGGACCTCTTAGTTCTTGCCACATTCCAATGTATATACTGGGGCCCGGCAGGGAGATGCAGTTTACTCCATTTACTGAGTGGAAGCATAAAAAGGAACAAGGTCTGAATCTAAAAAATGCAGAATACCCTATTTTAATAGAAGTCAGGCCCAGGTTAGAAGGTTGCAATCTACAAACACTTTATTGGCAAAAGGAGTAAGTGCAACATGAGAGAAAGAGAGGCTCTTCCTTCCCCTCATCGCCCCTTCCCAAGGGGCAGGCTAGCATGGAACAAGTGGACCCAGGGTCACAAGCAGGCTGGAATCAGACAAAAGTGATCCGCGTCCGGGAAGCATTGACCTGCCAGACATTGAGCTCCTCATACTCATCTAGAGCCGCCTGGAACTGTGCGGGCGTGAAGCCACGAGATATGCAGCGCTGCTCTGCCTCAGAGAACCGGACGCTTCGGCCCCCTGAGACTAGTTCACGGACAGTGGCAAATATCACATCTGCTGGTCTCTGAGTCCTGAAGGAAATGAGTGGGTGTGTAAGGTCAGGGTGCAAACAGGAACGCCCGACATCAACAGAGAACAATGGTGGTCAGTGTCAGAATGGGGCCAACCTCGGACATGGACACAGAAGCCACAAAGTGATCTGCTCAAGAAAGCCAAGGTGACTCAGCTTTGTCCTTCACTAAATCACTCACCTAGCTGTCTGCCCCTTGTCGCCTAGAAGTGAGTCCTTTGACATCTCCATTAGCCTGATGGCTTCATTCACGTCTTCCTTTTCCACCACGTCCACCATTCGCAGACGTGCCTAAGGGGAAGGTAGGGGAGAGATGGGAACAGGAGGAGGGCAATGGAACAAGGTCAGGGAACACCCTTGTTCTGGCTGGGCAGCCCATGGGTCACCTACTCACAAAACAGGAGTGGAGCCCCTCCCTTCCCCCCAGCATCCGCAGTGTTGGGCCGGCACTGTCAGACCGAGACAAGTGCAATGCCCAGGGCAGCGTCCAGCAATTGCCCAAGTCTCCGCCTCTCAACACTGGCCAGTCCCGGAGTTCAGCTGTCCTGTGAGGGAGACCAGACCCTTTTGAACTCCACTGGGCTCCCCACCATGACAGATGGAGCTTGGGGAGCTCAGCCAAGAAGACAATTGGCAGAGAGAACGTGTCCCGGGGGCTCGGGAAGTGCTAGCTCAGCAGTAGGTTGGGTAATCACACTACCTGCACGAACAGCACTTTGGAGCCCCCAGGACTGAGGTCCAAGACTGGAGGACAGAAAGGAAGGTTTGTAGCACAGGATCTAGGACACAGGGAGTGAAACGGACCCCAACCACCCCCTCAGTGAGGGTTAAGAAGTGGGGAAAAGGCCTTTCCCTCTGCAGATGCTGTGCGTGCCCTGCTGGAGCAGCAAGTACCCACAGTGCGGTAGCACGGAGAGGACCACTATCTGCACTGTCAGCACTTTAGCCCCGGCAGGGCTGGAGCAGGAGGGAGGCAGCGATGAGAGCATGGCAAGGAGTGGCCCTTTTAAGGGTCAAAACAGATGGCCCTCCAGCAGTTTGGGCACTTACCAAAGCAGTGGAAAGGCGCAGGATTGCCAGCAGGGTCCGAGCAGAAGTATAGGTGGCATCCTTACTAGCCCAAGCCTCGCGCCTCATCTCCACGTATGCTGCCGTGATGTAGTCAGCCAGAGACTCTGGCACCGTGGGCTGTTTCTCTCGGCACATGGCTATGTAGCGCCTGTGGGAGAAGGTTTGTGGGGAAGCAGAAGCTGGAGATGGGGAAGGGAGTGAATACGAGCCCAATTTTTTTTTCTGTACCAGGGACCCCCATTTATCAAAGTCCCCTCCAGGGATTTTAAGTGGAAAAAACAAATTAATGGATGATTATTTGCTTAGCTTGATCATCATTGATGGATTTCTCCAAATCTATAGCCCCTGCTCCCAGTATCCTCCAAATTATTTCCATTTTCCCCCCCTGGAAAATGGCCTTTGTGATAGTAAGACAAATCCGTCTGTCATTAAATGATCCACTCCCCTCCACTGAGTGCATGACATGGCAAAACAGATATAGCTTGGAATGAGACTCCAGTCTAAACATGAAATTCACCTATATTTCATATACAACTGATACACATAACTTAAAGCAATTTTATTAAAAATAGTTGTGTGGGCCAGGCACAGTGGCTCAAGCCTGTTACCCCAGCACTTTGGGAGGCTGAGGTGGGCGGATCACCAGGTCAGGAGATCAAGACCATCCTGGCCAATATGGTGAAACCCTGTCTCTACTAAAATGCAAAAAACTAGCTGTGCGTGGTGGTGGGCATCTGTAGTCCCAGCTACTCAAGAGACTTAGGCAGGGGGAATCACTTGACCCTCAGGAGGCAGAGGTTGCGGTGAGCCAAGACGACGCCACTGCACTCCAGCCTGGCGGCAGAGCAACTCTGTTTCAAAAACCAAAAAAATTTGTGTATAGGAAGCAAAAGTTTCCTGTGTCCCTTTCACATGAAGTGTGGAGTTTTCCACTTAAAAGTTATTCTCATTTGACCAGGCTCCAGGGGGACCCTGACTATTTTCAGGCTCTGGACGTGTCAGAAGCAGGAAGTGGTGGTGTGAAAATACCCTAAGACTAAAGCCTTTTGAGGAGGCTTGCATGGCCCATGCTGACAATGTGTGCCCATCTGCACCCAGCTCTCCTACCTCATGAGCTTCATGTCCAGAGGTTCAAACTGGGAGGGGGGCTGCCGGCTGTGCTGGTGCACATAGGTGATGTGCTGGGCCAACCTGGATAGAGGGGAGGTGAGGAGGAACACCCTTTATAGGGCTACATACCCATGTCCTCTTAGGTATCCCTCCCTTGGCTCCACCCATCTCATGGTATAGCAGGAACAAGCTTTCCTGGGAAATCCTCATTAGCATTTCAGCCCCAACCCACCATTTTCCTGAGAACCTTGGACCAGTCCCTGACACAAGGAGGAGGTTCTGGGATTTCCAGGAGCTGGGTATTTATTTTGATTCACCCCCGGCCCCTGCCACAGATCATTACAGGGGACCTCTCTTTGGGTGTTGAGCTTCATTCACCGTAGGTCATTGTCACGGTCAGGCCGGTCCTGAATCAGCCAGAGGAGGTCAAACCGGGAAAGCAGTGCAGCAGGCAGCTGTATGTTCTGCTCCAGGCTGCGGCGAGGGTTGTATCGACCATAGGCAGGGTTGGCAGCAGCCAGGATAGAGCAGCGGGCATTGAGTGTGGTGAGGATGCCAGCCTTGGCGATAGAAATGGTCTGCTGTTCCATGACCTCGTGGATGGCTGTTCGGTCGGCCTCAGCCATCTTGTCAAACTCATCAATGCAGCACACGCCCTGGTCAGCCAGCACCAGGGCTCCACCCTCTAAAGTCAGTTCTCCACTCACGGAGTCTCTCAGCACAGCTGCTGTAAGTCCCACTCCTGAGGAGCCCCGGCCTGTTGTGTACTGGCCTGGAAGAGAAGAAATAAGGAGCCATGTTAGGAGATAGAAAGGAACGAGAGAGAGAGCAAGCAAAAGACAAGAAATGAGCCAGAGAGGGGGGGCTGCGCTGGGATTGTTCCACCTGCCCCAGGCCTTCCCCGGGATGCCCAAGGTTCTGTGGGGCGCTGAGGCAGGAGAATCACTTGAATTCAGCAGGTGGAGGTTGCAGTGAGCTGAGACCACGCCACTGTACTCCAGCCTGGGCGACAAAGTGAGACTGTCTCAAAACAAAAACAAACAAACAAAAATAATAATAATAAAAAAAAGCCCTTTTTAGTAGAGACGGGGTCTCACTATGGTGCCCAGGCTGGTCTCAAACTCTTGGCCCCAAATGATTCTCCTGTCTCAGCCTGAGAGCACTGAGATTACAGGTGTAAGCCACTATGCACCCCCACTTTTTGAATAAACCCTGTGGTCCTGTCTGTCACTATGTTCACCCCTCTCAAAGTCCAACTACTTACTGCGGGGGGCCAGGCGATCGATATATGACAGAAGCTGAGACTTGGCCACACCAGGATCCCCCATCAGACAGATGTTGATGTTGCCTAGAGGAAGACAGGCAGCCCAGGAATGACTCTTCTCCCAGTGCAAGTTGGCCAACAGCAGAGCAATTTTGAATTCTGCCTCCCCCAACACCTAGCATTACTTCTAAGCCCTCCCTGTGTCCATGAATCGAAGACGCCCACTCTTATACTGTGACCTATGGGGACACTTGTCATCCTTTTTTCCTCCCAAATGACTTCATCTACCCTGAGCCTTGCCCTTTTTTCTTCTTACCCCTGATTTTCATGCCTCGAGGAGACTGGTCCACACCCCCCACTAGCAGGAGCAGCAGTGCCTTCTTCACATCTTCATGCCCATATATCTCTGGGGCAATTGAAGCTGCCAGCTTTTCGTAAAAATCCTCCTCTGTGGAGAATTTTAAGGTTAAGGTATTTTGTGGGGGAAAATGGGGGGGTAGGATGTAAACGGAATTTCCTCTCTCTCCTGAGCATCACCTGCAATCTGCCTCAGCTCCTCCCTGCTGAGCTCTCCAGCCCCAGACTCATCATCCTCACTCTTGTTCATCTTCACAATCCGATGGGCTTCCAGGTAGGTTTCTGAGAGTAAACCCTTAGGCAGGAAAATGTCAGGATACAGATGCAATCCTTAGAACTTACCCATCACCAGATTCCCTAACAATTTCTTGATAAAGCACTGTGTTGTTTTGTTTGGTGCTTTGCTACTCACTTTTCTCTGTATGGGTACAGTGGGTGAGGGGAAATGGGATGATCTGTTCCTCATATCAAACTCCCTTCCTTACCTGTACCACCTGTCGGAACCCAGTGCGCAAGACTGGCAGGAAGATACCAGTGACACTGACATGGTCTCCAGGCTGGGCGATCCTTGTGTTCTCTCCTTCTACCAGCACTGTGATACTACGAGGGATATTTCCCACGGGTACTTGGTCACTCTAGGGGAGGGAAGAGCACATAAGGCTCAGGAGAAATAAACAAGGACCCAACCTTCCCTCCCTAGGCATCCCACGCCAAGACTCCCTGCCTGCCCAGCCACAGATAAGCCCACAGGACGGAAGCTGAGACTGCCTTTCTCCCCTTGCCAAGGCTCTCAAGAAACCCCAGTTCCACCTCACTCCTGCACTTCCCTCTTTTGTTCTTCTTGCCATTCCACCAGTGACTACAGGATTCAAGTGGACTCCTGATCCACCTGCCCAGGGCCACATACCCCAAACTCACATGTTCTTGCATCTTCATCTCCTGGAATTTGATGAATTTGGAGCCCCGTGTCTGCAGATACAGCCGCCCTCCTGAGCGGTTGGTTTGGCACTCCTGGCTTGGGCACATGATCAGAGGCATGAAAGTGGGAGACTGAATCTAGGATTGAGAACAGAAACACCAAAGGAAGTCAGAAGAAAAACAGCCCCATCTCGGTCTCTTGAATCATGTTTTCTCTTCATGGCAGACATCTTCTGAATCAAGAACTCTTTGAGCTTATTCTAGACAACAGAAGACACCCAGAAAATAGAAAGACCACTACATACCCAAGAATGAAAAGTGAACACATAGGTAGCTTTTACAACCAGAAAAAACGATAGGCATCATGGATCATATCAATTTCTATAAAATGACTAAGTGTGAAGTGCTTTCCTGCTCCTTCCTCCACACGTACCGGCTGGTAGGTCTCTGCCCCGCACTGGTCACAAGTGTAAGTGGCCACTACCATCTTGGGTTTGACTTCAGAGACACGGGTGACGATTCCACGCACAGTCACCAATTTCCCCACAGAGTCAGCTCGCACATCCCGGATCACACGAGGCTTGTTGCTGCTTGGGCCTTGAAAATACAGCTCACTAAGAGGAGAAAACAGTCACAAACAAGATCCTGGAGTCACAAACCAATCCCTACATCCTTCCCAACAGAGACCACTCACAATCTGCGCATGAGTTCAGCGGGATACTGGTTCTGGGGGCTTCGGGCCATCCCAGGGTCCCGAGTCCGCTGCTCCATCATAAGCCGATGTTCAATATAAACATCCAGGACATCTTTATTTACCACCTAAAGGAGAAGAGCAGAAAAAAATGAGTAACAGGATGGGGAAAGGAGAGCACAGACAATGCCAGGCAGAAGTGCCCCTGCTTTCTGCCTGGCTCCGAAAACATCAGTATCTGAGAAGCTTCTTAACAGAAGCTGAAACGCCTTGCCCTGCATTGTTCTCCAGTCACTCACCTCCCTCTCCTTGTACTGAGGCAGCAGCTCTTGTACCGCATCAGCAAACAGCTTTGCGTAGCGCCTGGCATTCTCACAAATTGAGTCCACCAACTCAGGGTCATCCTCAGCTACATCATCCAGGTCCACGTACAGAGCCACCTGTTCCCTATGAGCCAGCCGAACCTCAGGTGGGAAAGAGACAGCAACACCTCAGAGCCATGTTCACTTGTTCAGTGTTCACGTGTGAAGATGCATCACTGAGAGCTCAGCACGGGCTCTGGGCATCCACAGGGGAGAACATAGCACCTCAGAGAGCACACTCACTTCTCAGCCCCCAAACTCTCTAATTATTATGAAAATACTATAGCATCACATTCTCTTACCAGATATCAAATGCCCTGATAAACATGTCAGAAAAACATCCTTGATGAAACAAGCCGCTTCTTAGGACTTCTTAAAACCCGACTCCTCATTCTCTTTACCCAATCTTAGACTCACCAATTGGTTCCCATACTTGAACTGCTTCTTCCCAAGTTCATCATCCTGGTAGAACTCTTGTAAGAACTTCTTAACCTTTTCTGTAACGTAAAAGGTAAAATCATAAGACACAAACTTTATATTACTGCCCATCCCTCTGACAGAAATCTAAGACGCCTATTTTCACTTAAAACACGATTTATGAACTAGTTAACGATATGAGCATTTAAATAAACCTACCGAATTCTCCCCAAAATGGGTATAACTCTTTTTCACAAGTTTGTTTTTAATCAGCGAAGAATAAAGAGGTCGTGGCAGTTCACAGGATGATCCAACATCGTCTTCCCAGGGGAATTCCGGTCCCTACTTTAAAACCCTAGCGCCCTTCCTCATCGGCGCCCCACACTCCGATCTCAAGGTTCTCAGCCTTCCTTCCACCCCTATGATCCCCCACCTTCTTTGGGCCCCTGAGCCCCTGATCTCGCCAGGACCTCCGCCATCAGGCGGGTCGCGCACCCCACCCCCGCTCCCGCCAGCGCTTCCGCTCTTAGTAAACAAAGAAGCACATGGGACCGGATTCCAGCCGCCTCACAGCCCGGGATTCCTCCGCCCAGGGCGGGAGCCCATCCAGCCATTGGACAACACGCCTGGGGCCGCCGCGATCCCAGCCCACTACCGCCTTTCCGGGGCACGAGCGAAGCTCCCGGTTCCCAGGCACGCCCCCTCCCCTGGGCCACAGCTCTCTCCGAGGCCGCTGCGCGGAAGGACACTGTTTACACGACACTCCCTCCATCCGCGTCGCGCCACTTCCGCCCGGCTCCACTTCCGCTTGGAGGGCGGCCTCAAACGGCCAATCCTGGTGCGTAGCGGCCCGGCCTGCCCGCCCCCAGGGCCTCCGCGCGCCTCGGGAGGACGCGGGAACTGGGGAATGCCCAAAAGCGCGGAGGAAAGCAGGCCCGGAACCCCAGAGTCCTTAGGGTACTCCGAGGTCTTGGGCGCGATTCTCCCCTATGCAGCACCCCCCCAGCCAGGTTAGCGCCCCCAAGCCCCCAACTCCATGACCCTAACACCTTTACTACGTGGGATTACCAGCTTTTCTTCAACATGGATGCCACCTGCGCCTCGTGGGCCTCAGCCGGGCGGCCGCCCGACCCTGCCTCTAGCCTTGTGGTCCCCAGAACTTGCTGATCCCGGCTCCACAAGACCCCAGCTCACACCAATAGGTGTTCCCCGGGAGGCTCCCCGCGCAGGACGCCCTCCCAGGCTCGTAGAGCAGTACCTTTCTCGATCGCGTAGTCCTTCAGTGCCATCACTACCGAGGCCCGTACGGCAGCGCTTGGCGGACTCAGAGGTCTGGGTCCCGGGCAAGCGGAGAACGTCCGCGCGGTGGACTGTGGCTGACCAACCGAAATTGGCGCGAAACGTCGCCCCCACGTGACCGGCGCCACTGCCTGCCGGCCAATTGCAGAGGCCGGCCCTCTCCCCGCCTCCAGCTAGCCTCAAGCCAATCACCAGGAGGACCTGGAATGAGTGACGGGGAGGCGGTGTGGGCGTCGGGAGGGAATCGCCGAGCTAGGCTGGGCGGGCGTCTGGTTTCCCGCGGTCCGAGCTGGCTTAGGCGGAGCAGAATCGCTCTTAAAGGGCCAGCGCACGCGTGTTCCTTTGTTCCGGGGCCTCAGGGCGGGGCAGGCCCAACTTTCGCCGTCTTCTCGTTTACTCTCCAGAACGGCCATGATTTCCCAGTTCTTCATTCTGTCCTCCAAGGGGGACCCGCTCATCTACAAAGACTGTATCCTAGACCCGCGGGGCTGGGAAGGGGCGGAGGTGTCGGGCGGGAGGGGCGCCCGGGGCCAGCCCGTGTCGCAGGCTTCTTCACTGAGTTCTTCCACCCGCCAGTCCGTGGGGACAGTGGCGGCCGGGATGTGGCCGAGCTCTTCTACCGGAAGCTGACGGGACTGCCAGGAGACGAGTCCCCGGTTGTCATGGTAACCACTGGCGGGAGGCGGGTGGGGAGCAGGGAGCCGGCGCCCACCTGGCCCGCCGGCTCCCTCCCAGGGCTGATTCCTTGGTAGCTTCCACTTGGGATGGGGTGCATTCTTCCATATAAAACTAACAAGAGGCCCGGTGTCTCATGCCTGTAATCCCAGCACTTTGGGAGGCCGAGGGGGGCGGATCACCTGAGGTCAGGAGTTCGAAACCAGCCTGGCCAACCTGGTGAAACCCCCGCCTCTACTAAAAATACAAAAAAATTAGCCAGGCCTAGTGGTGAGCGCCTGTAATCCCAGCTACTAGGGAGGCTGAGCCAGGAGACTCGCTTGAACCCGTGAGGCAGAGGCTGCAGTGAGCCGAGATCGCCACACTGCACTCCAGCTTGGGTGACAGAGCAAGACTACATCGGGCAGGGGTCGGGGGGGGGGGGACGTTGGGACAAAAAAAACTTACATCAGGTGGCAGCAAAACACCAGGCCCAGCTCCCTTTATGACTCCATCCTCAGCAACTAGGTGTAGCTACTGTAATTAACCCCGTTTCCACATTGGGAAGCTGGGTTCAGGAACCTGTCATGTATCTCCCGAAGTCACTGCTACTGTGACTAGTAAGAGGCATCGGGATCCGAGCTCAGGTCTCCTGGGTTCTGATCACCCCAGCTCCTTTTTCCTAATGCTACTCTACCTGCCTGTGTCTCAGCATCACGAGGGCCGTCATTTCATTCACATCAGACACAGCGGCCTCTATTTGGTGGTCACAACTTCAGAAAACGTTTCTCCCTTCGGCCTCCTAGAACTGCTCTCCAGGTGAGGAGGGCTGGGCTGGACACCTGGTAGCTAGTGGGGGTCTAAGAGGAGGAGGAAATGCATACTCCCAAGTGTTTCTTCAGGTTGGCCACCCTTCTGGGCGATTACTGTGGCGCCCTGGGTGAGGGGACCATCTCCCGCAACGTGGCTGTGGTCTACGAGCTCCTGGATGAAGTGCTGGTGAGAATCAATGATCCCCTTCTGTGCCCGCCCCCCAATTCCCCTGGAGATACTTCTGCTCTTCTACTGCGGGATGCTGTGGTTGGGAGACCAAGTCTACTCCTTTTTTTTTTACCTTTTAGAGATAGGGTCTTTGCTCTGTCACCCAGGCTGGAGTGCAGTGGTGCAGTCATAGCTCACTGTAACCTGGAACTCCTGGGCTCAAGTAATCCTCCTGCCCCAGCCTCCCCTGTGCCCAACTAATTGTTTATTTTTTATGGAGACAGGAGTCTCTGGCGCCCAGGCTGGAGTGCAGTGGCTGGATCTCTGGTCACCGCAACCTCTGCCTCTTGAGTTCAAGTGATTCTTCTGCCTCAGCCTCCTGAGTAGCTGGGACTACAGGCACATGCCACCTGCCTGGCTAATTTTTTGTATTTTTAGTAGAAATGGGGTTTCACTATGTTGGTCAGGCTGGTCTGGAACTCCTGACCTCATGATCCACCTGCCTTGGCCTCACAAAGTGCTGGGATTACAGGGGTGAGCCACTGCACCCGGCCCCCACTTCACCTTTTTTACCCCTTCCCTCCACTGACTTCTCAGACTGTCCTTCTTTTACGCTAGGATTATGGCTACGTACAGACCACATCTATGGAGATGCTGAGGAATTTCATCCAGACGGAAGCTGTGGTCAGCAAGCCCTTCAGCCTCTTTGACCTCAGCAGTGTTGGCTTGGTCAGCAGAGAAAAAGAGGAGGGTGAGGAAGGAGAAGGGGTGTTGCCTGGGGTTGTCAGACCTGAGGATTGATTGCTTTGGATACTTTACAGTTTGGGGCTGAGACACAACAGAGCAAAGTGGCCCCCAGCAGTGCAGCCAGCCGCCCCATTCTGTCCAGTCGCTCTGACCAGGTGAGAGAGGGATCCATGGGGTCCAACCTTGTGGTTTTGCTCTGGGACCCCAGAGTCCAAGATTTTAGGTTGGGCACAGTGGTTCATGTCTGTAATCCCAGCATTTGGGGAGGCTGAGGTAGGCAGATCACCTGACATCAGGAGTTTGAGAGCAGCCTGGTCAACATGGTGAAACCCCATCTCTACTAAAAATGCAAAAATTAAAAAAAAAAAAGATCTTGGTACGTTTTCCACCTCTCCTAGATGTGGGTATCCCTTCTGGCACCTGTGTCCCTACCCTAGAGCTGTAGCTTTGACCATTCTTCTGTTCTTTCTTCTGTCTGTCCACTTCAGAACATAGACTGTTCTGCTTCCAACGACCCAAATCCTCTCTCTTTCTCAGAGCCAGAAGAATGAAGTTTTTTTGGATGTGGTTGAGAGATTATCTGTACTGATAGCATCTAATGTAAGTTTGAGCTCCCATCCCTTGAGCTGAGGACAAATGAGATTTGGGACACATGTTGGGGTGGCTAAGACTCCAGCAATGGCTGGGCACGGTGGCTCATGCTTATAATCCCAGTGCTTTGGGAGGCAGAGATGGGATAATTACTTGGGGCCAGGAATTTGAAACCAGCCTGGGCAACATAGCCAGATCCTGACTCTACAAAATACAAAAAAATTACCCAGGCATGGTAGTGTACACCTGCTGTCCCAGCTACTTGGGAGGCTGAGGCAGGATGATCGCTTGAGCCCAGGAGATTGAGGCCTCAGTGAGCCAGGATGGCACCAAAGCACTCTAGCCTGGGTGAGAGAGCAAGACGCTGTCTCTTTAAAGAAAGAAGTCAGCACGGTGGCTCATGCCTGTAATCCCAGCGGTTTGAGAGGCCGAGGCTGGTGGATCACTTGAGGTCAGGAGTTTGAGACCAGCTTGGCCAACATGATGAAACTCCATCTCTACTGAAAAGACAAATTTAGCCAAGCGTGCTTGCAGGCACCTGTAATCCCAGCTAGTTGGGAGGCTGTGAGGAGAACCGATTGAACCTGGTAGGCAGAGGTTGCAGTGAGCTGAGATTGCACCATTGCATTCCAGCCTGGGTGACAGACCAAGAGTCTGTCTCAAAAAAAAAAAAAAAAGAAAAATTCCAACCTTGACCTCTGCCTCTCAGGGCTCCCTACTGAAGGTGGATGTGCAGGGAGAGATTCGGCTCAAGAGCTTCCTTCCCAGTGGCTCTGGTGAGGCATCTGCAGGCAGGACCCAGGGTTGGGGTTGGGGCAGGTTCCTTGATGTTTTACACCGTGGAGTTTGCGAGCTCTCCTAATGTTCTTTCCTCTGCCAGAGATGCGCATTGGCTTGACGGAAGAGTTTTGTGTGGGGAAGTCAGAGCTGAGAGGTGAGGAGAAAGGGTCTGTCTCTCTCTGGGGTAGGTCTCTCATTGCCAGAGAGTTCATGGAGAGAAGTCAGAGACGGATCTTCCCCCTCCTTTCTCCCTCTCCCAAAAGGAGTCAGGAGAGAAGTCTCTCTTTCCAGGTTATGGGCCAGGAATCCGGGTCGATGAAGTCTCATTTCACAGCTCCGTTAATCTGGACGAGTTTGAGTCTCATCGAATCATCCGCTTGCAGCCACCTCAGGGCGAGGTCAGGATTGGGGTAGCCCTGTAAATTCTGTCCACCATGGGGAAGGGGGCAGTGTGGGGTTGAGGAGACCAAACTGACCCTGTTGCTCTCTGGTCTCTCAGCTGACTGTGATGCGGTACCAACTCTCCGATGACCTCCTCTCACCACTCCCCTTCCGGCTCTTCCCCTCTGTACAGTGGGACCGAGGCTCAGGCCGGTGAGACCATTTCCTGGGTTCCAGAAGTACCTTGGAGCCCAAGAGAGGATGTGTATGTTCCCAACACTCACTGCAGAGTGGGGGTGGTGGTAGAGGTGATGAAGTGCAGATTGGAAAAAGGCTTGGGCTGGGCATGGTGGCTCATGCCTGTAATCCCAGCACTTTGGGAGGCTGAGGTTGGAGGATCACTTGAGCCCAGGAGTTCCAGACCAGCCTGGGCAACATAGTGAGACCCAGTCTCTTCAAAAAAAAAAAAAAAGGAAAAAGCTTTGGCTAATGGAGTTGGGCTGGGCTTCAGCTCTTTGGGGTACAGCCCACACAGCCCTGCACAGAGCCCCCTGGTGGGGAATGGTGAGATGCCAGTAAGAGATGGCCCGAGTCATGGTGTTTTATTCTCTCGTCCAGGCTCCAGGTTTACCTGAAGTTACGATGTGACCTGCCCTTGAAGAGGTAAGAGTGGAGGCCAGTGAGGCCGAGTTCAGCTCTGTGGGATAAGAGACAGGGCCAGGACATCTGCTGCTACTCTCTTCAGATGCACCTGCCAGCCTCAGAATCCAGTTTAGGTAGAGGCTGTAGCATTTGGGAAGATGGGGGGCAACTGTGCTGAAATCCCATTGTGACATTGAAGGGGAACAGGACAAGGGACCATGCTTTCCTGGGGCTGACTTTGTTCCCGTCTCCTCTGTAGCCAAGCCCTCAATGTCAGGCTGCACCTCCCCCTGCCTCGAGGGGTGATCAGGTAAGTGCGTGTGCCCTGGGAGGTAGCAAGGCACAGGTAGGCGGGGAGTGAGGTCAGCACAATGGGCCTGCCCAGAGAAGGTGTCAAGCTCAGCATCTTTCCTCTCCAAACTCCAGCCTTTCTCAGGAGCTGAGCAGCCCAGAGCAGAAGGCCGAGCTGGCAGAGGGAGCCCTTCGCTGGGACCTGCCTCGGGTGCAAGGAGGCTCTCAACTCTCAGGCCTTTTCCAGGTATTTGCTGTTGACCCTCCAGCCCCTCTCCTCCCACCTTCACTTGCAGCCCCGACCCTGCCCTCCCGAAGCAGTTGCTGCCTGGTCCCCCCAGCTTGGTCAGCTTCCTGCGCTCCTTCCTCTCCCTGCCTCTGCCCCTCACAGATGGATGTCCCAAGGCCCCCAGGACCTCCCAGCCATGGGCTCTCCACCTCAGCCCCTCCTCTGGGGCTGGGGCCTGCCAGCCTCTCCTTCGAGCTTCCCCGGCACACGTGTTCCGGCCTCCAGGTCCGCTTCCTCAGGCTGGCCTTCAGGCCCTGCGGCAATGCCAACCCCCACAAGTGGGTGCGACACCTGAGCCACAGCGACGCCTATGTCATTCGGATCTGAGGATCCCCTAATGAGGATACAGTGGCCAAGGCAGCTGTTTGTCCCATGGGAGGAGGACAGTCTTTTCCAGCTTCCTGGCCTGCAGACTCTGGGCAGGAAGAGTCCTGAGTCCTGAGAGACCAGGAGGGCACAATGGGCGCAGCCTTTCCATGGTATATGATGCAGGAAGGACTGTGGTGCATCAGAACTTAGAAACCAAACTTTTATTCTGAGGAACTGGCTGTACAATATCTAAAAAGAAAGTGACATGAAGGAAGCAATCTACAACTTCCTTCTGCCTAGTGTGCATGCATGCGTGTACATGTCTGCATGTGTGGGAATCCGGGGCCAGCAGGTGAAACATCATGGTGCAGGCTGAGGGGAGCTGGAGCTGGGGGGCTGGGAGCCATTCGCTTTTGGAGTCCCTGGAGCTGGAGGGGGACTGTCCCCAGCTTCCTGCTTCCCCCCACAGAGGGCACTGCTGCTGAGCGGAGAAGGGGATGATGTTGGCGGAGGAACTGGAGAAGGGTGGGAGGCAGGGCCTCCTTTGCCCTCCCCTGTCGAGGGAAGTGAAACCACAATGTACTTCTGGACGCTCCCAGGACCAGAGGGAGCAGTGCTAGCGGGTGCGGTGGTGGCGGTGGAGACCAGCTTGACGATGGGCTGCACGCTGGGGACAGTGGTGGTGACAGGCGAGGTGGTGGTGCAACCTGAGCCAGGGGCTGAGGTGCTGAGAGACAGGACCTGGGCAGAAGGGAAAGGCATGGCCACTTGCCCTGTGTCCTCCCGGCCCCCCAGAGGCCTGGCAGGGACCCTTTACTTGCTCCCTGTCTGAACAAGTTCCCCGTAGACTGGCAGGAGGCCTTGCTCAAGCAGGGCAGCTACGGCCCTGCAGGACCCTGATGGGTGCCTCTTCCAGCTCCTGACTTGGGGCCCGGGGGGACTATGCTCTACTCCGGGGCCTCCCCAGGGTGCTGAGGTGACCCAGGCCCTCCAGATGCTCCCCCCATCCCTGTCCCACACATCTCTGCGTACCTGCTGGGTGGATGGGGCACTGGAGGATGACGACATTACAATAAACTTGGTTGGAGGAGGGGAAGGCTGTGGTGGTGCAGCCGCTCGTGCAGACACCAGTGTCTGGACGGGAAGTGTAATAGAGCCAGGAACCTTCAGCAAGCCAGGGGTGCGAGGACCAGGCTGCGGGGCCTGCGAGAGGGTCAGCGTGGGCCGGGGCTGCAGGGAGAAGAGGAAAGGGGGAAATGGGAGCATCTTGTAAGGAGAGTCTGAAAAGAAACACCTGGGCTCCCCTTGCTCTTCCTCAGTGGCTCTTACTGGGCCTGGTCACCCTGAGACTGCTGACTCAGGGCCCACATGGCCGTGTGTGAGTGCCTGTCCTACACTGGGGTCCTCTGCTTCCTCCTATCCCTCCCCACTTGGCCACGGACCTGTGTGATGGTCAGAGTGGTCCTGTTGACCTGCTGAGCCTGCAGAGCAGCCTGGGCCCGAGCCTTGACCACGTGGGAGCAGAGGAGGGGCCCAAGGGACCCAAATTCTGCCCGATAGGCATCCTGATTATCAGGTGGTGGGCGCAGCTTTGCCAGAACAGGGGCACAGTGTTTCTGCAGACAGAAGAAAAGCCACATAGGAGGGCTGGTGGCACTGTGAAAAGAGCCTCGGGGATGGGGCAGAAAAGGACATTCCTTATAAACTCAGTGCCCTGTTGGAAGCCACACTATGGTAAGGTATTAGTGTGTGTACGAACACTGGGCTTTCTCGTAAGAAAACAGGCACAGGGCCAGGTGCAATGTCTGATGCCTGTAACCCAGCAAATTGGGACCTAAGCAGGCAATCACTTGAGGTCAGGAGTTTGAGACCAACCTGGCCAACATGGAGAAACTGTCTCTAGTAAAAATACAAAAATTAGCCAGGCGTGGTGGTGCACACCTGTAGTCCCAACTACTGGGGAGGCTGAAGTACTAGAACACTTGAACCCAGGAGGTAGAGGTTGCAGTGAGCAGAGATTGCATCACTGCATTCCAGCCTGGATGACAATGAGACTCAGAAAAAAAAAAAAAAAAATGACCGGGCATGGTGGCTCACTCACGCCTGTAAGCCCAGCACTTTGGGAGGCTGAGGCAAGTGGTTCACCTGAGGTCAGGAGTTTGAGACCAGCCTGGCCAACACAGTGAAACCCTGTCTCTACTGAAAATAACAAAAAATTAGCCAGGTGTGGTGGTGTGTGTCTATAGTCCCAGCTACTCAAGAGGCTGAGGCATGAGAATCGCTTGAACCTGGGAGGCGGAGGTTTCAGTGAGCCTGAGATTGTGCCACTGCAATCCAGTCTGGGTGACAGAGTGAGACTACATCTCAAGAAAGAAAAAAAATGAAAACATAGGCACTAATGTGTGAATGAACTTCCTGGATACCTGGGCGATCTCTACAAGAGAGTTAATTGAGAGAGCATTTGCCTTGTACAGAGAAGACCACACAGTGATGCAGAAGCACTGGGGGCAGTACAGTCTAAACGTCACAGGCTGAGTGGGAAGAACCTTTCTTTTTTGGGGGGTGGCGGTCTCCCTTTGTAACCCAGGCTGGAGTACAGTGGCAGGATCATAGCTCACTGCCACTTTGAATTCCTGGGGTCGAGCAATCCTCCGACCCTGGCCTCCCAAGTAGCTGGGACGTCACCACTCCTGGCTAACTTTTTGTTTTTTGTATGCCGGATCTCACTGTGTTGCCCAGGCTGGCCTCATACTGCTTGGCTCCCAGATTGCTGGGATTACAGGCAGGAGCCATCACGCCCAGCCCCTTCATTTCTTACTCAGCCTGAGCCTCAGTCTTTCCATCTGTAAAAGAGTATCAGACTTCAGTGTGTTCTAAAAACATGAGGCAAAGACTGGAGTAGGTGAATAAAATAAACCATATGTTTGCTGAACACCGCCTGTGTCTCAGGGACAGGGGCTTCAGTCACCAGCAGAAGACTCTGCACATGGTCAGCTCCGATCCGGTCAATGTTGCTCAGCACGGGGCCATCCAGGACGCTGCGAATCCGCTCCCCTTCCTGTTGCAGCCGGGGCAGAATCAGAGTTTTGATGACCTGTTGGAAGGGAAGGGGAAAAGCCAACGCCGGGGGTCACCAGCGGTCTCTCAGGTGGGGACATGGTTTCCTCCCCCATTTCTTCCTCCCAGAGGCCTAACATCGTGTCCCAGCTCGGCCAGGCCTGCGATGGAGCCATAACGAGTTGTCCAGGGCGTCTTCTCGTCCACCCAGCTCTGTAAGGGAAAGGAAATAAACTCACATGAAGGAGGCTGAAAGGCTGATTTTTAGAGACCCCAGTTTTTCATAAGACACTTTCCTTGTAAATCATTAGACATTACAATGAGGCTGGGTGAGGTGGCTCACACCTATAATCCCAGGACTCTGGGAGGCCAAGGCAGGCAGATTACCAGAGGTCAGGAGTTTGAGACCAGCCTGGCCAACATGGTGAAACCCCATCTTTACTAAAAATACAAAAATTAGCCAGTTGTGATGGGAGCCTATAATCCCAAGTACTAGGGAGGCTGAGGCAGGAGAATTGTTTGAACCCCAGTGGAAAGGTAAAGTGAGCAGAGATCACACCACTGCACTCCAGCCTGGGCAATAGAGAGAGACTCTGTCTCAAAAACAAAGGCATTACAAGTCCCTTGGACCCGCCCCGCCAAGTTCCAAGTTCCAGTCCCCTTTCCTCTGGCTGTTGTTTCCAGGGCCACTGCCCCCAGCCAGAAGTGGCCAGTGATGAAACAAATGATGCTCAAGTTATCCTGGCTTACCTTGGTGAAGGTCTTGGTGATCCGGGACTGGATGTTGTTGGTGGTTGTACTAAAATGCTTGCAGATCTGGGCCACCAGGCGGGCAGCAAAGTCTCGGAGTGCCCAGTGATTGTCCACATCTGGTCGCAGGCATAGCTGTCTGCTCACGATGCAGGTCATCACAGCTGGAATCAGCTCATGGACCTAAGGGAGAAGGGGTGAGGCAGCTGATTCTGGTTTTCTTGTGTGTGTGTGTGTGTTTGAGACAAGGTCTCGCTGTCACCCAGACTGGAGTGAAGGGGCACAATCACTGCTCACTGCAGCTTTAACCTCCTGGGCTCAAGCAATCCTCCCATCTCAGCCTCCCAGGTAGCTGAGACCAGAGGTGTGCACCACCGTGCCTGGCTAATTTTGTTTTTATTTTTAAGATGGAGTTTTACTCTTGTTGCCCATGTTGGAGTGCAATGGCGCCATCTTGGCTCACCACAACCTCTACCTCCTGGATTCAACTGATTCAGCCTGAGCCTCCCAAGTAGCTGTGATTATAAGCACGCACCACCATGCCTGGCTAATTTCATGTATTTAGTAGAGATGGGGTTTCTCTGTGTTGGTTAGGCTGGTCTCCAACTCCCGACCTCAGGTAATCCACCGGCCCAACCTCCCAAAGTTCTGGGATTACAGGCGTGAGCCACTGTGCCTGGCTGTTTATTTTTTTGTAAAGACGGTAGTCTCACTACATTGTCCAAGCTGTCCTCAAACTTGTGATTTCAAGTGATTCTCCCACCTCGGCCTCCCAAAGTTGCTGGAATTCCAGGCCTGAACCACCACTGACCACTGGCTTCCTGTTGTGGCAGCAGGGTCCCTGGTCCCTGGTCCCTGGAAGGGAGGGTGGGCTGGACCACTCACATATTTTTCTAGATACAGCGTGGGGTTGTCCATCAGCGCCTTCACCATACGCATCAGGTAGATGAGCAGGGCCAGGTTGTTCTGAACCACATTCACACGGACCTGCGGGAGGGAGGAGTGCTGGGCATGGGGCAAGGAGACCCTCACAGGAGCTTCCACTGCTATCCCTTCACCACGGGACCTCGTGCTCTCACCCCCTCCGAGATGAAAGTACTGAACCGTGGCAGCATCTGATAGAGCCCAGGGTCCGTGGCAATGCTCTGCAGGGCTTCCTGTGGGAGGAGGGAAGCCAGTGAGGTGAAGTGGGTTGTGGGGAGCAATTCATAGGGCCCCCAGAAGGAGAAATCTTGGGGCCAGGGCAGGCTGGTGGGGCCCTCACCGCCCTCTTGGCCTCGCAGGAGCCCACGCAGGCCTCAGTTATCTCCTTGTAGTACAGCTGCTGCTCCACAGACAGCTCGTGGATGCTCCGGGGCTTCAGTCGCAAGGGGCCCCCCTCCAGCAAGGGCGGCGCCTTCTTCTCTTTCCCTGTGTGATTGGAGAGGTGAATCTAACAAAGAAAGCTCCAGAAGCCTCAGTAACATGAACCTTAACCCTCCTCCCCCCCTGAGACCCAGGAGATGCAGCTTCCTCTCAGGCTTCCCAATCCTTTCTGGGCTCTCTGGCCCTGACCTCAGCCACTTCACCAATGGCCACATGGAGGCCGGGCATGGTGGCTCACATCTGTAATCCCAGCGCTTTGGGAGGCCAAGGTGGGCGGATCACATGAGGCCGAGTTTGAGACCACCAGCCTGGTCAACATAGCAAAACCCTGTCTCTACTAAAAAAAAAAAAAAAAAAAAAATTAGAAAAATTAGCAGGGCATGGTGGTGGGCACCTGTAATCCCAGCTACTTAGGAGGCTGAGGCAGGAGAATCACTTGAACCCAGGAGGTGGAGGTTGCAGTGAGCTGAGATTGTGTCACTGTACTCCAGCCTGGGTGACCGAGTGAGACTCTGTCTCAAAAACAAAAACAAAAAAGAAAATGAAACAAACGGCTATGTGGCTTTGGGCAAGAGTCCAGAGAGGCCTGACCTAGTAGGACTGACCTTTGCTGTCGGCTGCGGCAGCCCCTTGACCTTTGCCTTTCAGGGGTCCGTCTTCCTCTTGGCCTGGCTTGGCTGACTTTAAGGGTTCTGTGGCTTCAGCCTTCTGTTGCTCTTTGGGAGCTGGTGGGAAAGCAGGCACAATGGGAAGGGTGATGAGAGTAGCAGGAAAAGTAAAAGGTGGGAGAAGGCGGGTACAGTTGCTCACACTTATAATCCCAGCACTTTGGGAGGCCAAGGCAGGCAGATCACCTTAGCTCAGGAGTTCAAGACCAGCCTGGCCAACATGGTCAAATCCCATCTCTACTAAAATTACAAAAAACTAGCCAGGTGTGCTGGTGTGTGACTGTAGTCCCAGCTACTCGGGAGGCTGAGGCACAACAATCACTTGAACCCAGGAGGCAGAGGTTGCAGTGAGCTGAGATTGTTGCACAACTGCACTCCAGCACTCTAACATGGGCGACAGTGAAACTCCATCAAACACACACACACACACACAAAGGTGGGAGGAAGGGGAAAGGGACCAGATACCCAGAGGGTGGGGCATGAAGAGGGTTACCTGGGGGTGGGTTCTCAGGGATAGCTGGCTGGCAGCCCTCGATGCTCAGCCAATGAGCTGTAAGGAAGGCAGGTGTCAAGGTGAATTGCCACACATGGACACTGGGGAGTTGCTCCATGCTATGGAAGGTATGTTTCCACTCCTGCTCCCCTTGCAACTCACCCGGGATCTCACACTGAGGTTTTTTTCTATTGTGAGGCTCCTCACACCCACACGCATCTGTCCGACTTTCCCTCCTCCCTGCCACCCTCCTCTCCCCTCCTTCAACCTTTGAGGCAGACGTCCAGGGGCACCCGGGGCAGAGGGGTATTGATGATGTCACTCAGATCAACCTCCTTCTCCTCGTAGAAGTAAAGCTCCCGGCCCCCACCAGAGGCGAATCGGAAAGGAATGAACTCCTGGGCATGGAAGCCATAGAGTGGCTGTGGCAGGAGAGAGAGGCATGGGTGAGAAGGGAGCTGGAGGAGACCTGGCTGAAGGATGGCGTCTCACCCTGGTCTCCACTGCCCTGTCCCCATCACCCGCCCCCTGCCTGTCTCCCCCAGTCACCTCAACATTCTTTAGCTTCAAGGCATAGTCAATGTCACTGGTGGTGAGCTTCTGCCGCTTCCCCATGTGCATGAACTTCAAGGCATCCTGGGATGGGTGAGAGAACAGATGTCAGCCCAAGACCCTAAAGAAGGAAGGGGCCCCGGGTGACATCTTGGACCCAATGTGGAGCTAGAGAGAAGAGCTGGGTCACCTGTGCAATCTCTTTGATGCGGTAGCTGACCTCATCCGTCAGCAGCTGACAGGTCTCCTCCTGAATCTGGGCAATGCCCATGGATTCAGCCACCACCTTCATGGACTCCGAGGGCAGCACGGTGTTGCTAAGCTTCAGCTTCTTCTCCTCAGCCATTCTGGAGCCTTTTCCTCCCCAGCAGGATGAAGTTCCTGGTGGAGAGACGGAGACCCTGGCAAAGGGATGGGGCAGGCAGAAGAAAAAGAAATGTGAGGCATGAGGAGAGGGCCAAAAATGGAAGACAGTGGAGAGAGGGAGTAACTCAGGGTGTCTTCCATCCATCCCCACATGAGTCAGCCCTGAGGTATTACAGAGAAGAAAATCTGGGCTGGGGCCAGATGTGGTGGCTCATGTCTATAATCCCACCAGCACTTTGGGATGCCAGGGAAGGCGGATCATTTGAGGTCAGAAATTCAAGACCAGCCTGGTCAACATGGCGAAACCCCATCTCTACTAAAACTACAAAAATTAGCCAGGCATGGTAGTGCACACCTGTAATCCCAGCTACAAGGGAGGCTGAGGCAGGAGAATCACTTGAACCCAGAGGGCAGAGGTTGCAGTGAGCCAAGACTGCACCACTGCACTCCAGCCAGGGTGACAGAGAGACTCCACCTCAAAAAAAAAAACCTCTGGGCTGGGCCTAGTGGCTCATGCCTGCAATTCTAACACTTTGGGAGCCTGAGGTAGGAGGATCGCTTGAGCCCAGCAGTTCGCAACCAGCCTGGGCAATATAGTGAGATCCCATCTCTACAAAAAGTACAAAATTAGCTGGGCATGCAGGCTTAAAGCTATAGTTTTAGTTACTCAGGAGGCAGAGGTGGGAGGACTGATAGGGCTCAGAAGCTCCCAGGATCAAGCAGTGCTCACACCTCAGCTTCCCAAGTAGCTGGGACTATAGATGTGTACTATCAGCACAGCTAATTTTTTTTGTTGGGGGGGTACAGAGTCTCACTATGTTGCCCAGGCTGGTCTTGAACTGCTGGCCTCATGCAATCCTCCTGCTTTGGCCTTCCAAAGTGCTGGGATTAAAGGCCTGAGTCACCAGGCCCAGCCCATATTTCTTTTTCTGTTATACCTCAAGGCTTCAATCCCAGCACTTTGATGTCTTGGGCTCAAGGGAGCCTCCAGCTTTTGCTTCTCAAAGTGTTGGAATTAGAGGCATGAGCTGAAGTGCCTGGCCCAGCCTCAGCTTTCCTTATCTGCACAGCACTGCCATCCGTCCAGGCACTTGTTCTTTATCTAAGCCTTCACATCAGATCCACCAGGTGGTGGCTCAGGCCTGTAATGCCAGAACTTTGGGAGGCTGAGGTGGGCAGATCACTTGAGGTCAGGAGTTCGAGAACAGCCTGGCCAACATGGAGAAATCCTGTCTCTACTAAAAACAGAAAACTCAGCCGGGTATGGTGGTGCGTGCCTGTAATCCCAGCTACTCAGAAGGCTGAGGCAGGAGAATCACTTGACCTTGCGGGGTGGAGGCTGTGGTGAGTTGAGATTGTGCCATTGTATTACAGCCTCGGCGACAGAGACACTTCATCTCAAAAAATATATAATAAGATTAAAAAAAAAAAAATCCACCCAGTAGTCCAACCTGACTGTCCTGTTCTCGCTGCTTGGCCCAGGTCACCATCATCTATCCCCTGGTAACTCTAAAAGCCTCCAGACAAGGTCCACTGATCTCTACCCTTGTCTCTCTCTACATCTGTTCCTAACTTTGCAGCCAAAATGCTAATGTCAAACTGTAAAGCATATTGTCATTTCTTTGCTCAAACCCTTATAATGGCTCTCCACTTGCCACAGAGTAAAACCTGAAATCTTTATAATGGCCAGGTGTGGTGGCTCAGCTCATGCCTGTAATCTCTGCACTTTGGGAGGCTGAGCTGGTAAAACTGCTTGGGCTTAGGAATTCCTGACCAGCGTGGTCAACATAATAAACCCCATCTGAGGCTGGGCACAGTGGCTCATGCCTGTAATCCTAGCACTTTGGGAGGCTAGGAGTTCAAGACCAGCCTGGCCAACATGGTAAAACCTATCGCTACTAAAAATACAAAAATTAGATGGGTATGGTGGCGGACGCCTATAATTGCAGCTACTAGGGAGGTTGAGGCAGGAGAATCACTTGAACCCGAGAGGCAGAGGTTGCAGTGAGCAAAGATCATGTCACTGTACTCCAGCCTGGGTGACAGAGCAAGACTCCTTCTCAAAAAAAAAAAAAAGAAAAAAGAAAAAGAAGATAAAATCCTTTTAATGTCCTACAAAGCCCTTCAAAATTTGCCTTCTCCCATTACATCTCTGACTGCCTTTCCTTCCTGCTTCCACTTTGATCCAGACACATATTCCTTCAGGCTGCCCCTTCAACTTGCCAGGCATACTCTTGTCTAATAGCCTTTACTCCATTCCCTCTGCCTGGAATGTTCTTCCAGAATGCCTGATTGCCTGTCTGCCCTGACCACCCTATTTAACTCTGCACTCTGCCCTCAGAGTGGGAGCAGCCCACTTTTTCTTTTCTTTTTTTGAATGAATGCCACTTTTTCTTTTCTATAGCATTTAACATCTGGGTTGGGTGCAATGGCTCACGCCTGTAATCCCAGCACTTTGAAAGGCCAAGGCGGGTAGATCACAAGGTCAAGAGATTGACACCATCCTGGCCAACATGGTGAAACCCTGTCTCTACTAAAAATATGAAAATTAGCTGGGCGTGGTGGCATGTGCCTATAGTCCCAGCTACTTGGGAGGCTGAGGCAGGAGAATCACTTGAACCCAGGAGGCAGAGGTTGCAGTGAGCCACTGTACTCCAGCCTGGCAACAAAGTGAGACTCCATCTCAAAAAAACAAAAAAACCTTCTAATTCGTTGTATCGTTTCTTATTGTTTATTACCCCCACCACACACCATATAGACAGGGCTCTTTATTTGCTTTTTATTTTTTTGAGATGGAATTCACTCCTGTTGCCTAGGCTGGAGTGCAGTGGTGCGATCTTGGCTCACTGCAACCTCTGCCTTCCGGGTTCAAGCGATTCTCCTGCCTCAGCCTCCCAAGTGGCTGGTATTACAGGCATGTGCCAGCACAGCAGGCTAATTTTCCTATTTTCTTTTTTTTTTGAGACAGAGTCTTGCTCTGTCGCCAGGCGCCAGGTTGGAGTGCAGTGGCGCAATCTCGGCTCACTGCAACCTCTGCCTCGTGGGTTCAAGTGATTCTCCTGCCTCAGCCTCCCGAGTAGCTGGGATTACAGGCATGAGCCACCGTGCTCGGCCTAATTTTTGTATTTTTAGTATAGATGGGGTTTCGCCATGTTCCTCAGGCTGGTCTCGAACTCCTGACCTCTGGTGATCCGCCTGCCTCGGCCTCCCAAAGTGCTGGGATTACAGGCGTGAGCCATCATGCCCAGCTGACAGGGCACTTTATTATGTTCACTAATGTATTCCAGGATCCCAGCCTGGGACATCATAAATATTTGTTAAGTAGATGAATTAGTTGTAAGGTTTAGAGATGTTGGTACTCGGTAACTACTAGTTATTGCTGTTATTAAGAAAATATGTCACAGGTCCAAACTTCGAGCCTACACTGCAGTTAAAAGCAAAGTAGACCAGGTGCAGTGGCTCACGCCTGCAATTTGGGAGGCCGAGGTGGGAAGATCACCAGAGGTCAGGAGTTCAAGACCACCCTGGTCAACGTGGCAAGATCCCATTTTTTTGTAAAATCACAAAAATTAGCAGAACATGGGGGTGGCCACCTGTAGTCCCAGCTACTTGGGAGGCTGAGGTGGGAGAACCATTTGAACCCAGGAGGTAGAGGTTACAGTGAACCGAGATCATGTCACTGCACTCCAGCCTGGGCGCCTGAGGGAGACTCCAGTCTTAAAAAAACAACAAAATGGAGCCAAGCAAGGTAGCTCACTCCAGTAATCCCAGCACTTTGGGAGACAGAGGAAGGTGGATCACTTGAGGATGGGAGTTTGAAACAGCTTGCTTAACATAGTGAGACCCCCATCTCTGCAAAAAATTGAAAAATTAGCCTGGCATGGTGGACCTGTCATCCCAGCTACTTAAGAGGCTGAGGTGGGAGGATCACTTGAGCCTAGGAGTTCCATAGCAGCGTGGGCAACAGACAGAAACCCTGTCTCAAGGAAAAAAAAAAAAAAGTCAAGTGGCACACTGGAGCTGGACATTAGGAAGATTAACATCAATACTGTTCAGGAATAGTACAGGTGGTAGGGTGGGGCTGTGCTGGAAGGATGGGAAGAGGGAGGCCGAAGAAGAAACTGGTTCTTTTCAAACCATCCCTGGTCTCCTCCCCAACTTTTTAAAGTCTTATCTATAGGGAACACAATTATTCGAGACATACTCTGTGCCTGGCGCCGCGTTTATAAGAGGCGGTCGTGTCCCACTTCCCTGGCGAACTCTTACGAATCCTTCAATACCCGGCGGTACCCTCTGTCAGTAAAGGCTCATAAAACACGCTACAGTCACAGGATCTCCTCAGATCAGTGGAGGCGGCAGGAAGGCGTCCCAGGGGAGGATTAACTTGAGCGGGATCCCAGCAGAGAAGCAGGTCGAAAATCCCCGGGGAGCGCGAAAGGAGGCTCAGAGAGCCCACCTCATCTCCTGCAACATCTCTCCAATGCAGACACACACACGGGGTCCCCACGAGCACGGACACACAACCAACCGTCTTGTTTCTAGTCCCCACAAGGGACCTTCAAAGGGTCTCCTCCAGAGTACCACTCAGACCCGCCCCCGCCAGCCGAACGCTGGGAGCAGGAAAACTCTGGCCGCCGCCAAGACGCCGCTCACCCGGCGCTGGGCGCCATCTTGGCCCCGCCCCCTCCTAGGAGCAGGTCCTGGCAGAGCGGAAGTCCAAATCGCTACCGCTTCCCCGTGCCAGAATACGTTCTCTGGACTCACGGAATGAAATTATATTTTAAAATTTTGTTTAAACATCTACATATAAGAAGAATTCCGTCTTGGTTGAATTACTGCAAATTATTCCTTCACTACCCGGCTGCCAGGACCTTGAAGAGGCGCCACAAAACGGAGGCGGAGAAACTCAGAGCAATGAGGCCCCGCCCCCTACCGAGCTGATTCTGCTCGTGCGCCGACCTTGCCAGGCTGGATTTAAGGTTGCCGCCAGCCGCCTGGGCATTTAAAGGACCCACTGCCTTCCCGAAGTTGGTTTGAAAGCAAGCGATGGTTGTTTGTGGATGGCGCTTTGTCATGGGACCTATGTGGTTGGGAATATTGCTTTTCCTTTTGGCCGTGCACGGGGCTTGGGCTGGGAAGCCGAAGGAAGAGGACGATGACACAGAACGTTTGCCCAGCAAATGCGAAGGTATCTGAAGGGGGTAGCCCCTGTTGGCATCGCCCGGCCACACCTCCTTCTTCTAGGCCGGACCTCTTGGACTGTATTGGGTGGGTCACCTGAACTCCTTGAAAGCTTGAGGGAGGTTCTGGTGGAGCTTGGCTGAATTTGAATGGATGGGGTCAAGGAAGCAAACGTGTAGTGCCGCCCCAAAGCTATGGCACTGCACTTCCCAGGAGGCATTCAAAGAGAGCCTGCATTTTTTTGGTTGACTTGGACCCCCCCGCCCCCCCCCAATGGATTGTGGGAATTGTAGTTCAGGGACCATTGGCCCTGGACTGCCAACTTTAGAGCATCTTCAGTGCGTGTTTCCCGTCACCAGACCTTAATCTGCAGAGGCTGCAGGAGCTCTGTGAGGCTCAGGCCTTGTGGACATCTGCTGCCCCACCCTAGCATAGACGCTCCCAAATTACAGGCCCCACGACCCCTGACGGGGTTTGAGGGTGAGTAATTCTGCCCTTCAAGCTCAAAAACAACAGGAGGCCACACGACTAGGGGAGGTTCCCCATCCGGGTGAGACTTTGCAGACGGTGTGTACTATGTGGATTTTTCAGCAAGCAGCACTTTCCGTAGCTGCACTAGTGTGGGGCCCAGTTGAGAAAGGGGGCACTTCAGAGCTGGCCCTGATCCCCTAGTTTGCTGCCCTCCTGACTTCACGTTTCTTCCCTGGATTCTTGAGGGAAGAAACGTAAAGTCAGGAAAGGTGGTCATGATACTCTCATGACGTAGTCCTCATCTCTGTCTCTTTTCACCTCCGTGTCCCACTCTTCTCCCCTGACCTGTCAGCCTTTTTAAACACAGACTTAATCACCTAATTGTATCAGTCCTTGCTTTAAAACCTCTGCAGGCCTTTGATCAGAATACAGCCAAAGGGGCTGCACACAGTAGCTCACATCTGTAATCCCAGCACTTTGGAAGGCCAAAGTAGGAGGAATACTTGAGCCCATGAGTTCAGGACCAGCTTCACCATATCTTGTCATCCTAGGTTTTTCTGTCCCAACTACACTGACGGAGACCCGTAGATAGATATAATAGGTCTTAATGCTGTCTGTATTGTTAGTGTGAATGCAGAAGGAGCTCAATAACTGCAGGATAACAGTGAATACATATACAGTGCTCACTATGTGCCAGCCTTTATATATGTTGGTTTCTTTAATCCTCATCACACTCCTATGAGGGACAGACTATTATCCCATTTTATTTATATATACGTATATGTGTGTGTCTGTGTGTGTAATTTTTTTTTTTTAGATAGAGTCTCACTCTGTCACCCAGGCTGGAATGCAGTGGTGCCATCTTGGCTCACTACAACCTCAGCCTCCTGAGTAACTGAGATTGCAGGCATCTGCCACCATGCCAACTAATTTCTTTTGTATTTTTAGTAGAGAGGGAGTTTTACCATCTTGGCCAGGCTGGTCTTGAACCCCTGACTTTGTGATCCAGCCACCTTGGCCTCCCAAAGTGCTGGGATGACAGGTGTAAGCTGCTGTGCCCAGCATTTTATTCTTGAGACAAGAGCCTTACGCTGTTACCCAGGCTGGAATGCTGTGGCAAAAATCTCAGCTCATTGCAACCTCCTGTGTCTCCTGCCTCAGCCTCCCAAGTAGCTGGGATTACAGGCGCCTGCCATCACACTTGGCTAATTTGTATATTTTTAGTAGAGATGGGGTTTCACCATGTTGCCCAGGTAGGTCTCGAACTTCTGACCTTGTGATCCGACCACCTTAGCCTCCCAGAGTGCTGGGATGACAGGTGTGAGCCACTGCGCCCGGCCTGTATATGTTGATTTAATACTCATCACACCCCTATGAGGGACAGATGATTCTTATCCCATTTTATTTATTTTTAACATATTTTACTTTTTTTGAGACAGAGTCTCCCTCTATTGTCCAGGCTGGAGTGCAGTGGCAGGATCTCAGCTCATTGCAACCTCCGCCTGCTGGGTTCAAGTGATTCTCCTGCCTCAGTCTCCGGAGTAGCTGGGATTACAGGTGTGTACTACCACACCTGGCTAGTTTTTATATTTTTAATAGAGATGGGGTTTCACCATGTTGGCCAGGCTGGTCTTGAACTCCTCAAGTGATCCACCCACTTCAGCCTCCCAAAGCGCTGGGATTACAGGCATGAGCCACCATGCCTGGCCTATTATCCCATTTTAGAGATGAAGAAATAGAGGCACAGCAAGTAGCAAGATTGTCACACAGCTGCTAAATGGCTGAGCCAGGATTCCAACCCAGCCAGTTTGGCTCAAGTATGCACTTGAATGTTCTGCTGCCTCAGGTCATCTGCCGAATGAATGGCTGATGTGTTTGTCTGTCTTTCACCTCCCCCGGATGTTTCTCCTCCCTGCCAGTGTGTAAGCTGCTGAGCACAGAGCTACAGGCGGAGCTGAGTCGAACTGGCCAATCTCGAGAGGTGCTGGAGCTGGGGCAGGTGCTGGACACAGGCAAGAGGAAGAAACATGTGCCTTACAGCGTGTCGTGAGTCCTCCATGCTCCTCCACCTTCCAACCGCCAAAGGAGCGCTGGGAGTTCCTAAAGCATCCAAGGAATCTTTGTTTGCCCTCTTTCCACAGAGAGACAAGGTTAGAAGAGGCCTTGGAGAATTTATGTGAGCGGATCCTGGACTACAGTGTTCACGCTGAGCGCAAGGGCTCACTGAGATATGCCAAGGTCAGATCCTTCCCAGGGCAGGACTCCCACTTCTCAGAAACAAATATCTGTATTCCCTGAGGTCCTCCAGAGGTTACCTGCCCATCATCTCACCATCATGGAACTCACCCCTCAATCTCCAGCAGCTGATGAAACTGAAATGGCAGAAAGGGGAAGGGAGGGTTGAGGTGGTGGGCTGGGCTGATACCAAATTCTTAATTTCTCAGGGTCAGAGTCAGACCATGGCAACGCTGAAAGGCCTAGTGCAGAAGGGGGTGAAGGTGGATCTGGGGATCCCTTTGGAGCTGTGGGATGAGCCCAGTGTGGAAGTCACATACCTCAAGAAGCAGGTAGGATAAGATACTGCACCATCCAGGGAGATGAGAAGGGAACCTGAGAGGGGAGCTAGGTTAGGGTTTGACTGTAGGGGATGTCTACCTCTGAGGAGGGGGAAGCGGGGAGAGTGAGGACTGTGCCATTGATTAGAGTGGTTCCAGGAGCGGCCGGACATGGTGGCTCACACCTGTAATCCCAGCAATTTGGGAGGCTGAGGCGAGTGAATCACCTGAGGTCAGAAAGTTGAGACCACCCTGGCCAACATGGTGAAACGCCGTATCTACAAAAAATACAAAAATTAGCCAGGCATGCTGGTGCGTGCCTGTAATCCCAGCTACTAGGGAGGCTGAGGCAGAATTGCTTGAACCCAGGAAGTGGAGGTTGCAGTTAGCCAAGATTGCATCACTGCACTCCAGCCTGGGCGAACAAAGAAATCATAATGAGCCAGATGTGATGTCACGGCTGTGATGCTAGCACTTTGTGAGTCTGAGGTAGAAGGACTGCTTGAGGTTAGAGTTCAAGACCAGCCTGTGCAACAAAAGAGACCCTTCTCTATAAAAAATAACAATTTTAAAATTTAAGGAAAATTTTAGAAGTCATCATGGTTGCTAATAGTATCCACAATCACTTACTGAGCACTTACTGTGTCCCAGACTCTGGACCACATGCTTTGCATCTGCTGCCTCATTTTACCCTCACAACAACCTGAGGCGGTAGGTGCAATTACCATACATATATTACAGGCAAGGAACTGAAACTCAAGAGTTGAATAACCTATTTGGCAGAGTAGGTGCCGCTAAATGTTTCTTGAATGAATGAGGATCACACATCCAGTTGGCCAAGCTTAGCGTCCTGACTACCTGCCTCTCCAAAATCAGTCAGGTTGAGCAGCTAGAACAGGGAATGGAGAGCAGACAGGAGGGATTCCAAATCTGTCCAGAGCAGATTCTCTTCTGGCCCTTCTACTTGCCCAGTGTGAGACCATGCTGGAGGAGTTTGAAGACGTTGTGGGAGACTGGTACTTCCACCATCAGGAGCAGCCCCTACAAAATTTTCTCTGTGAAGGTCATGTGCTACCAGCTGCTGAAACTGGTAAGTGTGGGGGTTGAGCTCCTCTCCTGCCAAGCCACAGCCTCCCCTGCCTCCAGGACTAATACTTAAATTGCTTTTCCTCATCCAATCTAGCATGTCTACAGGAAACGTGGACTGGAAAGGAGATCACAGATGGGGAAGAGAAAACAGAAGGGGAAGAAGAGGAAGAGGAAGAGGAGGAGGAAGAGGAAGGGAGAGACAAGATGACCAAGACAGGAGGCCACCCCAAACGTGACCAAGAAGAACTTTGACCCTTGCCCCCAAAAGGGGACGGGATCATGGAGAGCCCTCTGAAGTCTGTGCTCTCCCAGCTCACAGCTTTCAGGGTATGTTTGTGAGTGACTCCACCCAAGCTTGTAGCTGTTCTCTCCCATCTAACCTCAGGCAAGATCCTGGTGAAGCAGCATGGCATGGCTTGCTGGGATGGAGGGTGGGGGTGGAGGTCCTGCACTTGCAGATGAACTCCATCCAGCCCCTTAATTGGCAGGTGTGTGTGCTGACAGTACTGAAAGCTTTTCCCTTTAACTGCTCCCCACTCCAACCCAGAGGTCACCAGTAGCACTGGAGCTGTGGGCTTTGGGAAAGTCACTTAGCTCCATAAGGTCTGTTTTTAGACCCTTCCAAGGAAGAGGCCAGAACGGACATTCTCTACAATCTATATATATTGCCTGCATCCAGGAGGCTACACACCAGCAAACCGTGAAGGAGAAATGGGACACTGGGTGATGGCCTGGAGTTGCTGATAAGTTAGGTGGGGTAGATACTTGGTCTACTTCAGATCAGTGTCACTGAGAGCCTACCACATAGTTTCATAGGTGCTAAATTTTGTATATTGCTATTAAATTTTTTTTTTCTAAAAACTACCTGGACCCAAAGTTTCAAACAACAGCAGGGCACACGTTATAGCTAGCTGGTTGATGAGGCAGCACCCAGAATGGCCAGTATCTTGTTAAGCTCAAGCTCCAGCCTGGGCAACATAGTGAAACCCCATCTCTATAAATATGTACACACACACACCCCCCAAAAAGCTGCAGGCGCGGTGGCTCCTGCCTGTAATCCCAGCCCTTTGGGAGGCCTAAGGAGCAAATCACCTGAGGTTGGGAGTTCAAGACGAGCTGACCACCATGAAACCCTTCTCTACTAAAAATATAAAAAGTTAGCCGGGCGTGGTGGTGCATGCGCCTGTAATCCCAGCTACTTGGGAGGTTGAGGCAGGAGAATCACTTGAACCTGGGAGGTGGAGGTTTCCATGAGCCGAGATCGAGCCATTGTACTACAGCCTAGGTGACAAGAGCAAGACTCTTGTCTCAAAAAAACAAAAACAAAACAAAACTAGAAGGGCATGCATGTCTGTATTACCAGTACTTCGGGAAGCCGAAGTGGGAGGATTGTTTGAACTCAGGGGTTCGAGGCTGGGGCAAGCAATGATGGCGCCCCTGCACTCCAGCCTGGGGGGCAGGGCAAGACTTGGTCTCAAAAGAAAAAAAATGCCAGACGGAGTGGCTCACACATACAATCCCAGCACTTTGGGAGACCAAGGCTGGGGAATCGTTGGAACCCAGGAGTTTCAGACCAGTCCCGGCAACAGTCTCTACAAAAAAAAAAAAAGAGAGAGAGAGAGAGCGAGAAAGAGAAGAAAGAAAAAGGAAGGAAGGAAAGAAAAAAAAGAAAGAAGAAATATAAAGCTTAGCTGGGCTTGGTGGTGTGCGCTTGTGGTCCCAGCTACTTATGAGGCTGAGGCGGGAGGATCACATGAGCCCACGAAGTCGAAGCTGCAGTGAGTTCCGATTGTGCCACTGTACTCCAGCCTGGGCAACAGAGCGAGACTCTACCACAGAGCTAATGGCGCTTCATAATTGTGAGCCCAAGGAAGCTGCTGGGGTCGCGGGGCGGGAAACCGCCAGCGGGCTGGAGTCCAGGCAGCCTTCTCTGGCACACAGTGAAGAAGGCGCCGGAACTACAGCCAACGCCGCGGCGCCATTTCGGCCGCCATAGCTGGGCGCACGGAAGCTCACAGAAGACAAACTCCCATGCGCGTTTTCGATTTCTGTGCTTTCCTCGAGCGAGGCAAGACTAGCAGAGACCCAACGTAGAGCGCGGCTAGGGTTCGAGTAAGGGAAATACAAAGGATAGCCTTTGGAGGGTGACGGGAGAGGACCCACCGCGAAAGGGACGGGGCGGGGGGCCGAAGGCGCCAAGGGAGGGGCGGGCCCACGTGGGAACGGGAGGCTGGGCGATACCATCTTGGGCAGGGGTCGAGGGTGATACCAACTTAATGGAAGGCGGGTGGCAGAGAACCAAGGCTTAGTGGTAGTGGTGGGGCCGGGCGCGGATGGAGGACAGTAGAGGGACAGCACGGTCGCCCACTGCTCCATTTCCTTTCTCCTCAGCCCGTCTCTCCCTGCCGGGAGCAGCTTCATGCGGACCGAGCCGCTGCGCGGGGCGTCCCCTCTGCTGGTGCCCGGCGACCCCTACTCCGTGGTGGTTCTGCTGCAGGGCTACGCGGAGCCTGAGGGAGTGGACGACGCCGTGCGCGCCAACGGCTCCGTGACCCTTGTCCTGCCCCAGACCTGGGGTCCGGCATCCAGCCACGGAGAGTCCCCGCGCGGGGTGGGCGGCGCGGAGGCCGCCCTGGAGGAGGCGGCCCGTGGCCCCATCCTGGTGGACACCGGGGGCCCCTGGGCTCGGGAGGCGCTACTGGGGGCGCTGGCGGGGCAGGGCGTGGCCCCTGGAGACGTGACGCTGGTGGTGGGGACCCACGGGCACTCGGATCACATCGGGAATTTGGGGCTGTTCCCAGGCGCTGCTCTGCTGGTCTCGCACGACTTCTGTCTCCCCGGAGGCCGCTACCTGCCCCATGGGCTGGGTGAGGGGCGGCCCTTGAGCCTGGGCCCGGGGCTCGAGGTGTGGGCCACGCCGGGCCACGGGGGCCAGCGCGATGTGAGCGTTGTGGTGGCTGGCACGGCTCTGGGCACCGTAGTGGTGGCGGGCGATGTGTTTGAGCGAGATGGGGACGAGGATTCGTGGCAGGCGCTGAGTGAAGACCCCGCAGCCCAGGAGCGGACCCGGAAGAGGGTCCTGGTCGCTGCCGACGTGGTCGTACCTGGTCACGGGCCCCCCTTTCGAGTGCTCAGGGAAGGCTCGCAGCCCGAGACTGAGGGTGAAGGGAACAGCCAGCAGGAGCCAGTGGTCGGAGACGAGGAGCCCTCTCTGCACTGATCAGCCCCGAGAGAGACTGGTTTCTTGACAGGGAAGCCCTTCAGCGAGGAGCTGCTGAAGACAGAGCACGCATCGGCCAGTCAGAGCAGTCAAGGGTGGAAGCTTTCAGCCCTTCCAAGAGGCCAGGTTTCTAGTGAGGACAGAGTGCACTTGACACTGCCATCACGGCGTCAGAGACGTTGCCTGTCTCTGCAACCAAACTAAGATCAAAGGACGGGCTCAGCTCCTGTGCATCCTCCCTGGGCCTCAGTAAAATGGGAAAGGGTTCGTCCGAGGGGCCCAAAATAAAAATGGAAACTGCATTGAAAATCATAGTGCCCTAGTGTAAATGTGAAGTATTGACAGTAATAATTGTGCAAACATGGTAATTGCCAACTTCAGCAAGGGGCACACTAGCCAATTGCCTGCCTCTTTCTTTTTTTGTTGTTCTCAGAAGAATCTATCTTCCTTCCTTCCTTTTTTTTCTTTTTCTTTCTTTCCTTTTTTCTGACTGAGTCTGGCTCTTGGGACTCACAGGCATCCACAAAGGCCTTCAGACCCCCAGGAGCACTCAGGTGGAGCAGATGAAGGAAAGGAGCAAGTCCGCCTCGTTGTGGATAATGAGCAGGCCTGGGTGGATGCTGTCTGGCATGGCCAGGCTGGAGGTTATTTCCCAGGCATCCGCCTCCTGGGTTCAAGCGATTCTCCTGCCTCAGGTTTTTGTTGTTGTTGTTGTTGTTGTTTTTTAGTGGAGACAGGGTTTTGCCACGTTGGCCAGGCTGGTCTTGAACTCCTGACCTCAGGTGATCCGTCCGCATCGAGCCACCACACCTGGTCTATTATCCCTTTTCACAAATAAGAAAAAACTGAAGTGCTGAGTGGTTAAGTGACTTCACCTTAAGTCATCAGAGATGACATAAATAGTAATTGGTGGCTGGGCAAGGTGGCTCATACCCGTAATCCCAAAGCTTTGGGAGGCTGCAGAAGGACGATTGCTTGAGATCAGGAGTTTGAGACAAGCCTGGGCAACATAGTGAGATCCCATCTCTAAAAAAAAAATTAGTTGGGCTTGGTGGACCCCGCCTGCAACCCCAACTATTTGGGAGGCTGAGGCAGGAGAATCACTTGAGCTTAGGAGTTGGAGACTACAGTGAACCGTGATTGCACCACTGCACTCCAGCATGGGCAACAGATCAAGACCCTGAAAGTTATTGGCAAAAAGTAACTGGCAGGCCGGGCGCGGTGGCTCACACCTATGATCTCAGCACTTTGGGAGGCCGAGGCGGGTGGATCATGAGGTCAAGAGATCGAGACCATCCTGGTCAACAAGGTGAAACCCCATCTCTACTAAAAATACAAAAATCAGCTGGGCATGGTGGCGCACGCCTGTAGTCCCAACTACTCGGGAGGCTGAGGCAAGAGAATTGCTTGAACCCAGGAGGCAGAGGTTGCGGTGAGCCGAGATCGCGCCATTGCACTCCAGCCTGGGTAACGAGAGCCAAACTCTGTCTCACAAAAAAAGTAACTGGCAGAGCAGATTCCAACTCAGGCAGTCTCGCTGCAGAAGTGGACTTTACCTCTACGTGGCATTCTGAGGCAGCTCCTGCATTGAATAATAGATTGATTTCCAATCGACCAATGCAAAAGGGATACGTGGTTCTTTTTTTTTTTTTTTTGAGACAGAGTTTCGCTCTTGTTATCCAGGCTGGAGTGCAATGGCGCAATCTCGGCTCACCACAACCTCCGCCTCCTGGGTTCAGGCAATTCTCCTGCCTCAGCCTCCTGAGTAGCTGGGATTACAGGCACGCACCACTATGCCCAGCTAATTTTTTGTATTTTTAGTAGAGACGGGGTTTCACCATGTTGACCAGGATGGTCTCAATCTCTTGACCTCGTGATCCACCTGCCTTGGCCTCCCAAAGTGAGCCACTGCGCCCGGCCCCTTCTTTTTTCTTTTTTTTTGAGATGGAGTTTCGCTCTTCTTGCCCAGGCTGGAGTGCAATGGCGTGATCTCCGCTCACTACAACCTCCATCTCCCAGTTTCTTTTCTTTTTCTTTTTTTTTTTAGAGATGGGGTCTCGCTATGTTGCCCAGGCTGGAGTGCAGTGGCTGTTCACAGCCGCGATTCCACTACTGATCAGCACGGGAGTTTTGACCTGCTCCATTTCTGACCTGGGCCAGTTCACCCCTCCTTAGGCAACCTGGTGGTCCCCCACTCCCGGGAGATCACCATATTGATGCCGAACTTAGTGCGGACGCCCAATTGACATAGCGCACTACAGCCCAGAACTCCTGGGCTCAAGCGATCCTCCCACCTCAGCCTCCCGAGAAGTTGGGACTACAGGCACGTGCCACCACGCCCAGCCAGCTCCCAGTTTCAAGAGATTCTCCTGCCTCAGCCTCCCAAGTGGCTGGGATAATAGGCATGCACTACAATACCTGGTTAATTTTGTATTTTTAGTAGAGACAGGGTTTCTCCATGTTTGTCAGGCTGGTCTTGAATTCCCAGCCTCAGATGATCTGCCTGCCTTGGCCTCCCAAAGTGCTGGGATTATAGGCATGAGCCATCATGCCTGGCTAGTTTATTTTTTATAGAGATGGGGGTCTTACTATGTTGCCTGGGCTCAAGTGATTCTCTTGCTTCGGCCTCTCAAAGTGCTGGGATTACAGGTGTGAGCCAACCTGCCCAGCCTGGAAGAAGGTTCTGGTTCACCAAACATAGTCCTTCTATCACTGTCTCTGGCATGTGTTCCGCTTGTCTTATATGGCCTCTGACCCAAAGCCTAATGTCTAAGTCATTGCCATACACATCTGCAGGTCCCCTCTCTTGTTTAAAACTATATGTCTGTGGCTGGGCGTGCTGGCTCATGCTGGCTCATGCCTATAATCCCAGCACATTAGGAGGACGAGGCAGGTGGGTCCCTTGATGTCAGGAGTTGAGACCAGCGTGACCAACATGGTGAAACCCCATCTCTACTGAAAACAAAAAATTAGCCGGGGGTAGTGGCACGTGCCTGTAATCCCAGTTACTTGGGAGACTGAGGCAGGAGAATCACTTGAATCGGGGAGGTTGAGGTTGCAGAGAGCCGATTGTGACCCTGGATTCTAGCCTGGACTATAGAGGGAGACTCCATCTAAAAACAAAACAAAAAACAACCCAAAAACTATATGTCTGTGGGTTTTGGTAAATACTGCAGAGAATAACTCGCATCTGTGTCCTGGTCCTCACTGGTGCACCTGCACATCCTCCCCTTGCCACCAGAGGGGAGTCTAGGCTTGCCTCCAATTCCCTGGTCTCCAGCCCTCCCCATCCCTGACAAACCCTTCCTTCTCTGGGCCTAAATCCCCCTTTTCCCTCTTATCTCCACTGTTGCCAACCCTGCCTCCACCATCTCCATACTAGATGTAGAACAAGGAACTTGTTTGCACACAGAAGAAAGAGACAGAGGCGCTGTCTCTTTAGGGAGTAGCTAATGAAATTGGATCCCTGAGGTCCTTCTTGCACAATGGGCCAAAAAGAGAGAGAGATGCCAGAGAAGACGGACAGACCACAAAGGGAAAAGCCGCATAAATGCACAGATCAAAGGGAGAATTGGGAAAGTGTTACCTGTGGGTGGGAGACCCTGTGGGAGACCCCACAAGTGCCAAGGAAGGGTCTGAAGTCTCAGCCTGTTCCCATATGAATACAGAACTAGAAAAGAATTAGAGATATAGTTACATAGTTATTCCTACATGTAATCATGAATAATCACAGTTAATCATATGTAATCACAGAAATATATATACTCAAGGTAACCTTTTAATCTTACTATTGATTATCGGGTTATGGAGCATGGAACTGAGGTGACATTGTGAACAAAGTGATCCTAAGGCAAAATGCTCTAAGCCCTCTGTCACGCCTGCATAAAGGCTGCTAGAGGGCGCCTCGGCTGTGGGGCAGCACCAGCGCTGGGAAAGCGCCCACTGTTAAGCCAGCTAGGGAAGGAGATGTCCAAGACGTCTGAGACGTCCCCTTCCTCGGGGGAGTTAGGAGAAAACTCCGCTTCTCCAAGCTCTTGTGGTAGGCCTGACAGCTGTCAGGAAAACCCACGGACATCCGGGGGGCTTAATTGTCTCTATGTGATGCTGTGCTTCAGTGGTCATATTCCATGTCTACTTTCGTGTTCTGCTTCTGAACCTGGTCCCTCCTTTTCTTAAAAGATAAAATCAGTAATAGTAACATATATATATATATATATATATATTTTTTTTAAGACAGAGTCTTGCTCTGTTGCCAGGCTGGAGTGCACTGGCGCAATCTCAGCTCACTGCAACCTCCGCCTCCTGGGTTCAAGCAATTCTTCCGCCTTAGCCTCCCGAGTAGCTGGGACCACAGGCGCATGCCACCCCACCCGGCTAATTTTTTATAGTTTTAGTAGAGACAGGGTTTCACCATGTTGGCCAGGATCGTCTCGATCTCTTGACCTCGTGATCCGCCCGCCTCGGCCTCCCAAGGTGCTGGGATTACAGGCGTGAGCCACCGCGCCTGGCAGTAACATAAATCTTAATGTCTTTTTTCTTTCTTGACAAGTATGAAAAAGTGCTGACGCATTAGGTTTTCTCCTCACCTCAGCTGCTTGAAAGACCTGGGCCCCTATCTCCAAGACACATGATTTACCTGACCCTATCACTGACCACCATTACCTCACCCTACCCACCCTGCCCCCTGCTTTGTACTCAATAAAAGTCAGTGTTCAGGCACTCAGGGCCACTGCCGGACTCCACACTTTGTTTGGCAGTGGACACTTGGGCCCAAACTCTGTTTTCTCTTTCTTGGTGTCTTGTATCTTTTATTTCCACAGTTCCTCGTCTCCACACCTGTAGAGAGGGGCTCACAGGATCCTGTAGGGCAGGACCCTACATTACCAGATGGTACAATGGTGCAATTCCAGGCTCTGGGTGTCCCCGGCAAAGAACTGGACAGACACACACATATAGCAAAGCAGCAAAACTGTATTGAGTACAGTATTCCACTCTCAGAAGGCACAGCAGACAGAAGGCTCTGCCAGATGAGATCAGCATTAGTTTGGTGTACTTTGTTTTTGTTTAGATGGACTCTAGGCTGGAGTGCTTTGGCCCAATTTTGGCTCACTGCAACCTCCACCTCCCAGGTTCAGTGATTCTCCTGCCTCAGCCTCTTGAGTATCTCGGATTACAGGCACACACCACCACGCCTGCCTATTTTTTGTATTTTTAATAGAGATGGGGTTTCATCACGTTGGCCAGGCTGGTCTCGAACTGCAGACCTCAAATGATCTGCCTGCCTCGGCCTCCCAACGTGCTGAGATTACAGCCAAATCTCTGCCTCTTAACCTTGCTTCTTGCTCACCCACACCTTCACCTTGCTTTATTTTTTGTCTTTTTTGTATTCCTTTTGTTCACCTTGCTTTAAAACAAAGTAAAAGCACCTTGCTCTCTGCTTTTACTTATTCTGCCCTTTAAGCAAGTTTTAATTCCCTTTGCTATTCTCCTGCCTTATTTTCCCTATTTTCCTGCCTCAAAAGGAGTGGGTGGGCTCCAGCTCTCTCTCTAGCCCCCAGCTAAAACTCCAAGTCTCCAGTAAGCATGAGCCTAAGTTGGTCCTGCCTCATGGGAAACATAGCCACATGGTTTGAAATTGCAGGACCAACAAAGGCTCAGCAGTTCCTCCCACGGCAGGAAGTTAGTTAAGATGTGGTGGCTCACACCTGTAATTCCAGCACTTTGGGAGGCTGAGGCAGGAGGATCCCTTCAGCCTAGGAATTAAGATAAGCCTTGGCAACATAGTGAGACCTTGTCTCTACAAAAAATAAAAAATTAGCTGGGCGTAGTGGTGCACACCTGCAGTTCCAGCTACTGGGCAGGCTAAGGCAAGATCGCTTGAGCCTAGGAGGCAGAGGTTTCGGTGAGCCGAGATCATCCTGTGGCACTCCAGCCTGGGTGACAGAGTGAGACGATGTCTCAAAATAAGTAAATAAAGACACTATCAACAAGCTAAAAAGGCAATTCATAGAATGGGAAAAAGTGTTTCCAAATAATTCCTGATAAGCAATTGACATCCTGAATATGTAGAAAACTCCTAAAATTCAAACAATATAAAACACCTGATTCAACAAAGGGCAGCCAGGCGCAGTGACTCACGCCCGTAATCCTAGCACTTTGGGAGGCCCAGGCAGGTGGATCATAAGGTCAGGAGTTTGAGACCAGCCTGGCCAACTTGGTGAAACCCCATCTCTACTAAAAATACAAAAAATCAGCCAGGCATGGTGGTGCATGCCTGTAATCTCAGGTACTCAGGAGGCTGAGGCAGGAGAATGGCTTGAACCCAGGAGGCGGAGGTTGCAGTGAAGCCAAGGTCATGCTGTCATACTCCAGCCTGGGCAACAAGGTGAGACTCTGTCTCAAGAAAAAAAAAAAAAAACAGAAAAAAAGAAAAAAGAAGGGGCAAAAGACTTGACTAGGCATTTCGCTAAAGAGAGCCTATAGTTCCAGCTACTCAGGAGGCCAAAGCAGGAGGATCGCTTGAACCCAGGAGTTTAAGGCTATAGTGAGCCGTGATTGCACCACTGCACTCCAGCCTGGGAGACACAGAGAGACCCTGTCTTAAAAAAAAAAAAAAGATATACAAAAGGTCAATAAATACATGAAAAGATACTCAACATCACTAGAGAAATGCAAATCAAAACTACAGTGAGAAACTACCTGACATCCATTATGATGCCTACTATCAAAAACAGGAAATCAATGTTGGCGAGGATATGGAGAAACTGGAACTCTTGTGTACTGTCAGTGAGCATGTAAAATAGTGCAGCCAGTGTGAACAATACTATGTGCTTCCTCAAAAAATTAAAAATAGGCTGGGCACAGTGGCTCATTCCTGTAATCCCAGCACTTTGGGAGGCCAAAGCAGGAGGTTCACCCGAGGCTGGGAGTTTGAGATCAGTGTGTCCAACATGGAGGAACCCTGTCTCTCCTAAAAACACAAAATTAGCCGGGCGTGGTGGCACATGCCTGTAACCCCAGCTACTCGGGAGGCTGAGGCAGGAGAACCTGGGAGCCAGAATTTTGTGGTGAGCCAAAATTGTGCCACTGCACTCCAGCCTGGGCGACAAGAGCAAAACTCTTGTCTCAAAAAAAAAAAAACTCTTGTCTCAAGAAAAAAAAAAAAAAATTGGAAAGGAGCTGGTTGAGTTGGAGCAGAAATGTTACAACCTGGGAAAGAGAAAGTATGAACTTAGATTTCTATCATTTTCTCAAACAAACTCATTTGGACTAGTGTTTCGGACTCCCTTACAACTACCTCTGCCTGACACAATTTGCTCACTCATTCTCTTTCTTTTCTTTTCTTTCATTTTCCTTTTCTTTTCATTTCCCTCCCTCCCACACTTCCTTCCTTTTTTTGAGATGGAGTTTCACTCTTGTTGCCCAGGCTGGAGTGCAATGGCGCAATCTTGGCTCACTGCAAACTCCGCCTCCTGCATTCAAGTGATTCTCCTGCCTCAGTCTCCCTAGTAGCTGGGATTATAGGCATGCACCATCAAACCCACCCAGCTAATTTTGTATTTTTAGTAGAGACAGGATTTCTCCACATTGGTGAGGCCGGTCTCGAACTCCTGACTTCAGGTGATCCACACGTCTCGGCCTCCCAAAGTGCTGGCAATACAAGCATGAGCCACAGTACCTGGCTCTTTCTTTCCTATCTTTTCCTTCCTTCCTCCCTCCCTTCCTTCCTTTTTCTTTCTTTCTTTCTCTCCCTCTCTCTCTCCTCTCTTTCTTTTTTTCTTTTTCTATTTTTGAGATAGGATCTTGTTCTGTCACTTAGGCTAGAGTGCAGTGGTGCCATCTTGACTCATTGCAGCCTCTACCTCCCAGGCTCAAGTGAATCTCCCACCTCAGCCTCCTGAATAACCAGGACTACAGGTGCCTGCTACCATGTCCAGATCATTTTTGTATTTTTATGTAGAGACAGGATCTCCTTATGTTGCCCAGGCTGGTCTCAAACTTTTGGGCTCAAGTGATCCTCCTGCCTTGGCTTCCCAAAGTGCTGGGATTACAGGCTTGAGCCATGGTGCCCGGCCCTCATTCTCTTTCTAAGAACTTGTTCCACTGTGATGCTTCTGCTCCTGGATTAATAGCGGGAAACTGAATGAAGAAATGGAGAGCTTTTCTTAGCCTCCTTCTCTCGGATTAGAGGAACTAGTTCAATCTTTAGGGCTGGAGAGAGATAAGTAGAAAGAGAAATACTCATCCAAATTGCAATGGCTGATACCACAACCACAATCTTATGCCACTTGAACTGTCTGACTGATAGGTCTGTGGAAGCCCGGAGTTGTTTATTAGATGTCGGCTCTGTGATCAAGACCCTAGGTAGAAAGTTTTTTAAAATCCAAGGATCAGTAAGAAACCATCAATGTAGAAGATGTATATCAATAATGGCAGTTTCTGAAGTCTCCAGTTGCATGATTAAATAATTAGAAGCTGTATTCAGCAGTGTTTGTAATATATAATGACACAGTTCTACAAATTGCCATTATGTAGAATCAGTGGGATCCCTGAGCTTGTTTTCATGCAGCCAGATTGTCCCATCTGGGGGTGATGGGAGACAGTGACAGCTCATCAGGCTTTAGATTCTCATAAGGAGTGTGCAGCCTATATCCTTCATGCTCAGTTCACAATAGGGTTCATGCCTCTGTGAGAATCTAATGCCACCGTATGTGGTGGCTCATGCCTGTAATCCCATCACTTTGGGAGGCCGAAGTGGGAGGATCACCTGAGGTCAGGAGTTCAAGACCAGCCTGGCCAACATGGTGAAACCCCGTCTCTACCAAAAATATAAAAAATTAGTTAAGCATGGTGGTGGGCGCCTGTAATCCCAGCTACTCAGGAGGCTGAGGCTCAAGAATTGCTTGAACCTGGGAGGTGGAGGTTGCAGTGAGCCAAGATGGTGCCACTGCACTCCAGCTTGGGCGACAGAGTGAGACACCATCTCAAAAAAAAAAAAAAAAGAATCTAATGCCGCCGCTGATCCTACAGGAGGCAGAGCTCAGGCAGTAATGCAAGCAACAGGGAGCAGCTACAAATACAGATGAAGCTTCTGCTTGCTCACCTGCAACTCACCTCCTGCTGTGTGGACCAGTTTCTAATGGGCCATGGACCAGCACTGGTCTCCAGGGATTGGGGACCCCTGATCTAGATGATTACTTATATGAGGCACATGGGCTTGAGGGCTCTCTCAGGTTGTCTGAAGTCAAAGAGAGATGTATCTGGCCTGGAGCATTAAAACCAGGCTATCCACCATCCAGCATGAATCCTGGGAGTCACTAAGAGCAAATGCCATCTGACTCTGTGACAATCTGGCTGTTGGCGGGAAGGAGGGACCATCAACCTGAGCCTAAACTGAGGCTCTGGGCTGGGTGCAGTGGCTCACTTGGGAGGCTGAGGTGGGTGCATCATGAGATCAAGAGATCGAGACCATCCTGGCCAGTATGGTGAAACCCTGTCTTAACTTAAAAATATAAAAATTAGGTGGGTGTGGTGGTGTGCACCTGTAGTCCCAGCTACTGGTGAGGCTGAGGCAGGAGAATTGCTTGAACCTGGGAGGCAGAGATTGCAGTCAGCTGACATAGTGCCACTGCACTGCAGCCTGGTGACAGAATGAGACTCTGACTAAAAAAAAAAAAAAAATTAGGCAGTCGTGGTGGCAGGGTTGTATAATTCCAGCTACTCAGGAGGCTGAGTCATGAGAATCTCTTGAACCCGGGAGGCAGAGGTTGTAGTGAGCCCTGATCCAGCCACAGCACTCTAGCCTGGAGACAGAGCGAGACTTCGTTTCAAAACAAAAAACAAAAACAAAACTGAGGATCCTCTGGACCTGCTGCATTAACTTCTGCATGTCTCTACCTGCATTAACTTCTTTTTTTTTTTTTCAGATGGAGTCTCGCTCTGTTGCCCAGGCTGGAGTGCAGTGGCACCATCTCAGCTCACTGCAGCCTCCACCTCCTGGGCTCAGACTCAGTCTGAAAAAAAAGACCCTCCCAAAAGAAAATGCAATTAAAATTATAAGGCCCCATGAAAATATAAAGCAATGAAAACAGTGATCACACAGTAATAGCAGCAACAAGAAGAACCCTGGACAGATTTTCAGCTTCCATCCATGTGAAAATGGGATGTTGTGCAGGGGGAAGGGTATGAAAGAGATTCAGTACCTCAACTTTTTTTTTGAGATGGAGTTTCACTCTGTCGCCAGACTGGAGTGCAGTGGCGTGATATCAGCTCACTGCAACTTCTGCCTCCTGGGTTCAAGTGATTCTCATGCCTTAGCCTCCCAGTAGCTGGGATTACAGGCATGTGTCACCACACTCAGATAATTTTTGTATTTTTGTGGAGATGGGGTTTTGCCATGTTGGCCAGTATGGTCTTGATTTCCTGATCTCGTGATCCGCCTTGGCTTCCCAAAGTGCTGGGATTACAGGTGTGTTCCACCACACCTGGCCTTTTTATTTTATTTATTTATTTATTTATTTATTATTATTATTGAGACAAGATCTCTCTCTGTTGCCCAGGCTGGAGTGCAGTGGCCTGATCATGGCTCACTGCAGCCTTAACCTCCCGGGCTCTAGGAATCCTCCCTCATCAGCCTTCTAATAGCTGGGACCACAGGCACATGGCACTAAGCCCAGCTAAATTTTTTTTTTTTTTTTGAGATGGAGTTTCACTCTGTCACCTAGGCTGGAGTACAGTGGTGCAGTTCCAGCTCACTGCAATCTCCGCCTCCCGGGATCAAGGATTTCTCCTGCCTTAGCCCTCCTAGTAACCAGGATTACAGGCACATGCAACCATGCCTGGTTAATTTTTGTATTTTCAGTAGAGATGGGGTTTCACTGTGTTGGCTAGGCTGGTCTCAAATTCCTGACCTCAAGTGATCTGCCTGCCTTGGCCTCCCAAAGTGCTGGGATTACAGGCATGGGCCATCATGCCCAGCCTAAATTATTTTGTAGAGACAGAGTTCCACTATGTGGCTCAGGCTGGTCTCCAACTCCTGGGCTCAAACAATCCTCTCACCTCAGCCTCCCAAAGTTCTAGGATTACAAGTGCAAGTCACTGTGCCCACATGAATGCTTTCTGTTTGTTTGTTTGTTTTTATTTTTGAGACAGGGTCTTACTCTGTCACCTAGGCTGGAGTGCAGTGCGTTGATCTTGGCTCACTGCAACCTCTGCCTCCTGGGTTCAAGCGATTCCCCTCTAAAGATGTTCACGCCTGGAATCCCAGTACTTTGGGAGGCTGAGGCAGGCAGATCATGTGAGTTCAGAAGTTCGAGACCAGATTTTAGCAAACAGAATTTAACTTAAAGATTGTTGGCCAGGCATGGTGGCTCACGCCTGTAATCCTGGCACTTTGGGAGGCCAAGGCAAGTGGATCACTTCAGACCAGGAGTTCCAGACCAGCCTGGCAATGTGGAAGTTTTGCTGTCTCTAACTAAAAATACAAAAATTAGCTGGGCATGGTGGTGGTCTTTGTAATCCCAGCTACTTGGGAGGCTGAGGTATAAGAATAGCTTCAACCCAGGAGGCCGAGGCTGCAGTGAGCTAAGATTGCACCACTGCACTCCAGCCTGGGTGACAGAACAAGACTCTGTCTAAAAAAAAATAAAAAAATCATTCACTGGTAACTGAAAGAGTAAAAAGAGACAGCTAAGGGATCACATATGTAGTAAATGCAGGAAGCAGTTACCACCCCTGGGGCTGAGAAAATAAAGTGAAAGTGTTAGAATGATTTTTCTTCTTTTTTTTTTTGAGACGGAGTCTCACTCTATCGCCCAGAGGCTCACTCTATCGCAGTGGGACAATCTCGACTCACTGCAACCTCTACCTCCAAGCACTTCTGTCTCAGCCTCCAGAGTAGCTGGAATTTACAGGCACACACCACCATGCCCAGCTAATTTTTGTATTTAGAGATGGAGTTTCACCATACTGGTAAGGCTGGTTTCAAACTCCTATGCTCAGGTGGTCCACCCACTTTGGCCTCCCAAAGTGCTGGGATTACAGGTGTGAGCCACTGAGCCCAGCCAGAATGATTAACACTTAGAAAATTAGAAGAGTCTCATGAAGATTAAATTCAGACCTCTGGCTGGGTGTGGTGGCTCATATCTGTAATCCCAGCACTTTGGGAGGCCAAGGCGGGCAGATAGCTTGAGCTCAGGAGTTCAAGACCAACCTGGACAGCAAGGTGAGACCCTATCACAAAAAATACAAAAATTAGTTGGGTATGGTAGCACACATCTGTAGTCCCAGATACTCAGGAGGCTGAGGTGGGAGGATCACTTGAGCTCAGGAGTTAGAGGCTGCAGTGAGTTATGACTGCACCACTGCACTTCAGCCTAGGCAACAGAGCAAGATTCCATCTCAAAAAAATGAAAAAAAAAAAATTAAAAAGTCGTCATGTGAGCAGTATGTTTTTTATTTTATTTATTTATTTTTTGGGGGCAGAGTCTAGCTCTGTCACCCAGGCTGGAGTGAAGTGGCGCCATCTTGGCTCACTGCAACCTCCAGCTCCTGCGTTTAAGTGATTCTCCTGCTTTGGCCTCAGAAGTAGCTGGTACTACAGGCACATGCCACCATGCCTGGCTAATTTGTGTATATTTAGTAGAGATGGGGTTTTATCATATTGGTCAGGCTGGTCTCGAACTCCTGACCTTGTGATCCGCCTGCCTTGGTCTTCCAAAGTGCTGGGATTACAGGTGTGAGCCACCACGTCGGGCCTTATTACTTTTTTTTTTTTTTTTTGAGACAGAGTTTGGCTCTTCTTGCCCAGGCTGGAGTGCAATGGAAGAATCTTGGCTGACCTCAACCTCCGCCTCCTGGGTTCAAGCAATTCTCCTGTCTCAGCCTCCCAAGTAGCTGGAACAACAGGCACATGCCACCATGTCCAGCTAATTTTATGTTTTTTTGTATTTTTAGTAAAGACAGGGTTTCACCATGTTGACCAGGATGGTCTCGATCTCTTGACCTTATGATCCACCCACCTTGGCCTCCCAAAGTGCTGGGATTATAGGCGTGAGCCACCTCGCCCGGCCTTCTTTTTTTTTTTTTTTAAACACATTTATTTATGCATTTTTTCCAGTGCCAAAAGTAAAATATTTTATTTCCCTTTAAAGTAAGATACATATTTGTCTGGAGAAAAAGTCCTGTTAAATAAAATATTAATATAAGGAACAAATAAGAAAGTAGAGTTCTTCAGAGAAAAATCGAGATAGTATAGTCCCTGAGGGTGAGGGAGTTTGGCTGGGTAGGGTCACTGTTGCAAAAACCAAGGGAGGAAGGTTGTGCTCAAGGGTTTGTAAAGTTGTGTTTCAGCATGCCGGTTCCTTTCCAGGTCAGTCTGTTCCATCACAGGCTATGGTCACCTTCAGCTACCTACTTTGCTGAGTGATCAAACAAGGCTGGGAGTTGAATACACACACAAGCCATATATAGGCGGTGACAGGCTCCTGCTTCCCTGGGGTATATATTGGGGTACGTATTGCAAGGCATTGGCTCTAGCCCTGCTACTAGTCCGGGAAGTAACTGTGTCTCCAGAAAACCTACACCTTCCCGAAGCGCTTTACTCCCATCTGCCAGGAAATCAACCATCCAAAACGTACAAACCTTTTTACAAAATAAAGCCTGAGCTTCAGCTAAGATGCTCTGGGAGAAATGAACTGTTCAGTTGTCCCCGAAGTCATTTTTAAGAATTATAATGCACAAATCTGAGCACGGCGTATGAAGTCCTTGGGATCTTCTTCTGGTTTAATTCTGCTGTCTCACCTCTTGCCTCATCCCATCCCCAACCCAAACATTTTTTCCGTGTGATTTATGTTATACCTGCGCATCTCTGTTCTCCAGCCTTGAGTGCCCTTCTGATGCTCTGTACCTGGCTGACCTGCAGTCCTCTTTCAGAACCCAGCTTGGATATCTCCCCTTTGGGCTAGGTGCAATGGCTCACACCTGTAATCCCAACACTTTGGGAAGCCAAGGTGGGAGAATCAGTTGAGGCCAGGAATTGGAAACTAGCCTAGTCAACATGGTGAAACCCCCATCTCTACTAAAAATACAAAAATTAGCCGGTGTGGTGGCGCATGCCTACTCCCAGCTACTTGGGAGGCTGAGGCAGAAGAATCGCTTGATCCCGGAAGGTGGAGGTTGCAGTAAGCCAAGATTGCACCATTGTACTCCAGCCTGGGCAACAGGCCCATCTCCATAGCAAAAAAAAAAAAAAAAGATATCTCTTCTTTGTGGAATTCTTCCCATGACCCCAAAGGCTGAGTTGAATACCTTTCCTGTGTGTTCTCATAGCTCACTTCTTTTTTTTTTTTTTTCAATTTGAGAAAAGGTATGAACAGATTAGAACGATAATCATGGTAGACGCCCTAATTCATTCTTCTTCTTTTTTTTTTTTTGGAGACAGAGTCTTACTCTGCCACCCAGGCTGGAGTGCAGTGGCATGATCTTGACCTCTGCCTCCCAAGTTCAAGCAATTCTCTTGCTTCAGCCTCCCAAGTAGATGAGACTACAGGTGCACACCACCATGCCCAGCTAATTTTTTTTTTTTTTTGTATTTTTTTTAGTAGACATGGGGTATCACGGTGTTGCCCAGGCTGGTCGAGAACTCCTGAGCTCAGGTAATCCACCCACCTCAGCCTCCCAAAGTGCTGGGATTACAGGCATGAGCCACCAGACCTGGCCAGTTCATTCTTCTAATAAGCCTGTTGATCTGGTCCTGTCTGCTGCCAGTATCTCCACCTTCTACAAAATGGGTGGTCTTCTTCTTCATTCTACCTCATGGAGAGGATAATTTGAAGGACCACGGGAAGTTATTTGCTTCTTTGAAGTGTTTTTCAACAGTATATATCTTATGAATCAGATCCTCCATGTGGGTGACGCCATATTTACCAAGAGATCAAGCAATCAAAGTGTTATCTGTCAAAGCGATTTGCTTCTTATTGATTTTGCCATAACCATACTTGTAGATTAGTTCAATTACTGACTTCAGATTTGGGTATCCCCATGCAATATATGGTTCTGCAATCCTCAGTATGTTTTTGTGGTTGTTTTGTTTTGTTTGAGATGAAGTCTTGCTCTGTCACCCAGGCTGGAGAGGAGTGGCATGATCTCGGCTCACTGCAACCTCTGCCTCCTGGGCTCAATCGATTCTCCTGCTTCAGCCTCCCGAGTAGAGGAGACTACAGACACAAGCCACCATGCCCGGCTAATTTTTTGTTTTGTTTTGTATTTTTAGTAGGGACAGGGTTTCACCATATTGACCAAGCTGGTCTCAAACTCTTGACCTCAAATGATCAGCCCTCCTTGACCTCCCAAAGTGCTGGGACTACAGGTATGAGCCACTGTACCCGGCCTCAGCACGTTAATTGAAGCCTTGTTGAGCTTCACAAAGGTTCCATTGAAGATTTGAGGAAGGCAAAGAAGCTGCAGCATCTTTCAGACCTTTGGGCTCACACCATTGATACCGCTGACCCTGATGACCAACACCAATTTGGGTTGTACAGATACACGGAAGTTGCCAGCTTTTCTTGCCATCTTAGCCATTCGAATTTCAGTTCTGTCCATCTGTCTATATTACTTGTGATAGTGCTTCCCTTTTTCCTACCTAAGCTTCCTCCTCACCTTGCAAAGCATCTTTGGGAAAACTTCTTCTTTTTTCTTTTTTTTTGACTCAGAGTCTCGCTCTGTCGCCAGGCTGGAGTGCAGCAATGCGATCTTGGCTCACTGCAACTTCCGCCTCTCGGGTTCAAGCGATTCTCCCACCTCAGCCTCCCTCGTAGCTGGGATTACAGGTGCACGCCACTATGCCTGGCTAATTTTTGTATTTGTAGTAGAGACGGGGTTTCATCATATTGGCCAGGATGGTCCTGATCTCTTGACTTTGTGATCCGCCCACCTTGGCTTCCCAAAGTGCTGGAACAGGCATGAGCCACCGTACCTGCCCATGGGCAAACTTCTTTCTCAGGTTCTCAATCTTCACCTCTGTCAAATTCCTTCACTTCGACACCCTCCATGGCTCCAGCTGGAAAAGAGCCTCATAGCTTTCTCTCTCTCTCTTTTTTTTTTTTTGTTTGAGAGAGAGCCTTGTTCTGTCACCCAGGCTGGAGTGCAATGGCATGATCTCAGCTAGCTGCAACCTCTGCCTCCCAGGTTCAAACAATTCTCCTGCCTCACCCTCCCAAGTAGCTGAAATTTAGGCATGCACCACCATACCCAGCTAATTTTTGTATTTTCAGTAGAGACAGGGTTTCTCCATGTTGGTCAGGCTGGTCTCAAACTCCCAACCTCAGGTGATCTGCCCGCCTCGGCCTCCCAAAGTGCTGGGAATACAGGAGTGAGCCACCGTGCCTGGCCCCTAGCTCATTTCTAATCATGACAGTCACCATACGAAAACATAGCTGCCAGTTACTAGGGCAGCACAACCACACACTCTGATTAGTCATTGCTTTTTCTCTCAAGAAACTTAAGCTAATTCTGGCTGATTACAGATAAAGAGAATCAATAAAAGGATCCTGGGCAGCCCATATAAGCATTAGGAGACTGGGGACAAACCTGAATGCTGACCTTCTAGGAGCTGTGCCCTAAAATCATGCTCAGACCATGCCTGATGAGGTACACACCCCACTGCTGCAGCCCTATTCAATGGGGTAGGAGAGACTCCTGCTGTGGTTCACACGGCACCAAGGATGCATGCCTTTCTGTGCCAGGAGTCTAACCTCACAAACTACCACCACTATGGAGAGCCAGGTGCCTCTAATACCACCCTCACCAGCAAAATGGATCAGTGTGGACCTCATTTTCAAGTTGCTCACGTGTGCATTGAAGGAGGTGATAGTATGAAAGCCAAGAGAAGATAAGATTTCCCAATAAAGGAAGGTGTGGTTGGTTTATGCTGTTTACTAAGTGGGAAAAAAAGAACAATCTGTGAATGAATGGTGGCTTTTGGCCTGACTACCCCCAATAAAGATAACTGAAAAAAGATTTCAAATAAAAATATTTATGGCCAGGCACAGTGGCTCACACCTGTGGGAGGCCAAGGCACTTTGGGAGGCCGAGGCAGATGGATTGCCTAAGCTCAGGAGTTTGAGATCAGTCTGGGAAATGTGGCGAAATCCTGTCTCTACTAAGAACACAAAAATTAGCCAGGCATGCTGGCACATACCTGTAATCCCAGCTACTTCAGAGGCTGAGGTAGGAGAATCATTTGAACCCAGGAGGTGGAGGTTGTAGTGAGCCAAGACTGTGCCACTGCACTCTAGGCTGGGTGACAGAGTGAGGTTCCATTTCAAAAAATAAAATAAAATAAAAATATTTAAAAAGCATCAAAGACCTTATGTGACACTGAAGAATTATCAGGCGAGAATAGGGAAGAGGACTGGAGCTCACGTAGATGGCTTAGGGTTGATTCTAAACCAGGGATATTTGTGAGTAAAGCAGAGACATAAAGCTTGGCTTTTGCCATTCTCAAGAGTAGAGTGGGCTGGGTGCAGTGGTTCATGCCTGTAATCCCAGCAGTTTGAGAGGCCAAGGTACGAGGATCGCTTGACCCCAGGAGTTTCAGACCAGCCTGGGCAACATAGGGAGACCCCATCTCTAAACAAAAAAAATTAGCCAGGTGTGATGGCATGCACGTAGTCCCAGCTACCTGGGGGACTGAGGCAGGAGGATCGCTTGAACCTGGGAGGTCAAGCCTGCATTGAGCTGAGATTGCACCACCGCACTCCAGCCTGGGTAACAAGGTGAGACCCCATCTCAAAAAAAAAGAGCGAGAGAGATATGGAGTGAACAAGTGAACATGGGTGAAAGTCCTTTGGCAACGGGGAAGGTAGACTTTAGAGAAGCATCTTCTGCTGTTTGTCGGGACTCTGATCCATGGGAATTCACTGAAAGGCAGAGATGTATTTTTGGTGGCTTCATGCATTATAGCAATGAGAGTTGGAGCTTAACCTTCACCAAAGGGAAGACGCTATGTAACAGTCCCTGTACTGGGTTGGAAACTGAATAATTTTACTCTGGTTATTGGGGTGAACTGTACTCCCAGGGATTTTTGGTGTGGCTGCAGAACTTCAAACCACGTGTCTGAACTATTAAGTACCTTAGATATCTAGTAGTGGAAACTGTTCAGAGTAATAGTGCCTTAGGTCTTAAAAATATTTTTTCAAATAAAATGTATAGAAAACTCCAATTTTAAGATCTCAGCAGCTGCGCACTGCAGCTCATGCCTATAATCCCAGCACTGTGCAAGGCTGAGGCAGACAGATGACTTGAGTCCAGAAGTTTGAGACCAGCCTGGGCGACATAGTGAGACCTCATCTCTAAAACAAACAAAAATTTAAAAATTAATTTGTGGATTTAAGCATGTTTGTTATGTTTGAATGCACTATAGTTATTGTCCTGATTGATTTCAAAATGTTACTTTTTTGGCCAGTGGGAGCTTCTCAAGTTGGCTTTAGAGTTCTTCTAATACAACCCTAGTTACCAATAAAGTGATCTTTAATTTCTATGGTTTTATTATTGCTTTTTTTTTTTTTTGAGACTGAGTCTCACTCTATCATCCAGGCTGGAGTGTAGTGGTGCAATCTTGGCTCACTGCAATCTCTGTCTCCTGGGTTCAAGTGATTCTCCTGCCTCAGCCTCCCAAGTAGCTGGGATTACAGGTACCCACCACCCCACATGGCTAATTTTTGAATTTTTGGTAGAGACGGGGTTTGGCCATGTTGGCCTGGCTGGTCTCAAACTCCTGAGCCAAAGCAATCTGTCCACCTTGGCCTCCCAAAATGCTGTATTACAGGTATGAGCCACTGTGCCTGGCCTCCATCTTTTATCTATCTGCATCCTCTCCCTGCAGAGTGGCCTAGAAACTATGTTACCCCATATAAATGAGTACTTACAATGCCCAGATATGCATTTCTAATTCCCCACAAATCCTTAGGGAATCAACAAATTCCAAGTCTGGGGCATAATAGGTATGAAGATGCCAGAGTTATATCAAAAAGGACAAGCCAACTTGGCAAAAATTGTGAAAATCTGAATATTAGAGAAGACAATGATTGCACCGATTCAACTACACCAAATCAATAAAAACCTGTGTTTTGGCCAGGCACGATGGCTCACACCTGTAATCCCAGCACTTTGGGAGGGCAAGGTGGGCAGATCATGAGGTCAGGAGATTAAGACCATCCTGGCCAGTATGGTGACTACTAAAAATACAAAAATTAGCTTGGTGTGTGGTATGTGCCTGTAATCCCAGCTACTCAGGAGGCTGAGACAGGAGAACTGCTTGAACCAGGGAGTTGGAGGTTGCAGTGAGCCGAGATCGTGCCATTGCACTCCAGCCTGGGTGATAGCAAGACTCTGTCTCAAAAAAAGGAATAAATAAATAAATCTGTGTGTCCATAATGGTACTCAAAAAGGTAAAGCCTTTGTCACACTGGACATGGCGGCTCATACCTATAATCCCAATATATTGGGAGGCCAGGGCAGGTGGATTACTTGACCCCAGGAGTTCAAGACCAACCTGGGCAAAACAACATGACCCTGTTTCTACAAGAAATAAAAAAAATCAGCCAGGTGTGGTGGTGCATGTCTGTGGTCCCAGTTTTTCAGGAGGCTAAGGTGAGAGGATTGCTTGAGCCCAGGAGTTCAAGGCTGCAGGGAGCCATGATCGCACCACTGGACTCCAGCTTGTGCAACAGAGCAAGGTCCTTTAAAAAAAAAAAAAAAAAGAAAAGAAAGAAAGAAAATTAAAAGAGAGAGACAAACGAAAGACAACTTCAATAGGAAAATGAGAAAAGAGTTGAACTGGGCCGAGCACGGTGGTTCACATCTGTAATTCCACCAATTTGGGAGGCCAAGGTGGGCACTTGAGGTCAGGAGTTTGAGACCAGCCTGGCCACATGGTGAAATCCCGTCTCTACTAAAAATACAAAAAAATCAGTCGTGCGTGGTGGCACTTGCCTTTTATCCCAGCTACATGGGAGGCTGAGGCAGGAGAACTGCTTGAACCCGGGAGGCGGAGGTTTCAGTGAGCCGAGATCATACCACTGCTCTCTAGCCTGGGTGACAGAGCAAGACTGTCTCAAAAATAAAATAAAATAAAATAAAAAGGCCAGCACGGTGGTTCACATCTGTAATCTTAGCACTTTGGGAGGCCAACGCAGGTGGATTGCCTGAACTCAGGAGTTTGAGACCAGCCTGGGCAACATGGTGAAACCCCATCTCTACTAAAAATACAAAAAATTTAGCCAGGCATGGTGGTGGGCACCTGTAGTCACAGCTACTAGGGAGGCTGAGGCAGGAGAATCACTTGAAACTGGGTGCTGGAGGTTGCAGCAAGCTGAGATCATGCCACTGCACTCCAGCCTGGGCGACAGAATGAGACGCTGCCTCCCAAAAAAAAATTGAACTGATACTTCACAAGAGATGATATCCCAAAAACCAAAGCCATCTGAAAATGTTATGAACCTCATTAACATTTAGGTAAATGCAACTTAGGTAAATGCAAACTAAAATCAGAATGAGAAGCCATTGCACATCCACAAAGTTTACCCTAAAAGTGTGGCAATACCAAGTGTTAATGGAGCTGGAGATAAGTGGGAACTCTGACTCATTGCCAGGGGAGTGTGAGTTGGTCCAACCAACTTGCAGACTTGCAGACTGCAGATTAAAAAAAGATAGGAAACTCCCTGATTCATTTTATCTGGCAACCTGCTCTTTCTACCAAAGATAAAGAACATACCAAAAAGAAAACTACATCCCAGTCTCATTTATGATAATAGATTTTAAAAATTCTAAATAAAGCAGTAAAGCAAATGGGTAGTATAGTTTGTTCCAGTAGATTTTATTCCAGAAACACAAAGATACTTCCCTATCGAGAAATCTATCACCATAATTTATTACATTGAAATCCTTTTTTTTTTTTCTTTTGAGACAAAGTTTCACTATTATTGCCCAGGCTGGAGTGCAGGCACAATCTTGGATCACTGCAACCTCCGCCTCCTGGGTTCAAGGATTCTCCTGGCTTGGCCTCCCAGTAGCTGAGATTACAAGTGTGTACCACCACACCCAGCTAATTGTGTGTGTGTTTTGTATTTTTGTATTTTTAGTGTGTGTGTTTTATATGTTTGTATTTTTAGTAGAGACAGCGTTTCACCATGTTGGCCAGGCTGGTCTCGAAATCCTGACCTCAGGTGATCCACCTGCCTTGGCCTCCCAAAGTGCTCGGATTACAAGCGTAATACAAACTACTGTGCCCGGCTGTGACTGGTTAATTTTTAAATATTTAGAGATGGGGTCTTGCTATGTTGCCCAGGCTTCTAGAATCATTCTTCATATTATTTCACTAACACTGCCTCCACTGCATTAATATCTCAACAGGTCTAGAAGCTATTTAAAACAAAAATTTCCCATGTTTACATACATAGATATATATATATATATATATATATATGTCTATCTATCTGCATTGGCTAGCTGGGGATTCTACTCACAATCACATTGTCCCGGACTGAATCTGGGATTCACTTTGGGAACAAATTCTTGTCTTCAACAAAGAGCTGTCTTGAGTAAGCATAAAAGTAGCATTTGAATAGCTTTTTTTTTTTTTTTTTTTCAGAGAAAGGGCACCCAGGCTGGAGTGCAGTGGCACAATCATAGCTCACCGCACCCTCCAACTGGTGAGCTCAAGAGATTCTTCTGCGTCAGCCTTCCTAGCAGCAGGAATTACTGGCGTGGGCCACCATGCCCGGTTAATTTTCTTATTTTTTTGTAGAGGTTGTTGGAGGCGGGGGGCTAGGGAGGTTATCGCTGTGTTGCCCAAGCTAGTCTCGAACTCTTGTCCTAAAATGATCCGTCCTCCTCCGCCTTTCAAAGCGCTGAGATTACGGGCGTGAGCCACCGCGCCCAGCCTTGAATAGCTTTTCACATGCATTGCACCTTATTCTCTTTTATTCCCTCGGTTTGGGATCCAGTGTGAAACCTGGGAAGGGACTCGCTTGTGGTTACACTGGCTGGAATCCTCGCTCAGGCGGAACCCCGGCTCCAGCCAGTGCGCAGGAGCACAAGCTCAACCCCACCCGCCTCCCACCCCGCCCAGACGCTTCCCTCTGCGGACACTCCCCCTCTTTTTCTTGCTCAGATCCTGAGGGGCGGGGAGATGGGTGTTATAGAGGTGATACCACCAATCAACGTGCGCCTTCGGGAAGCCGCGCTTCGCACTGGCTGGTTGGATCTGACGACATGGCCACGGTCCAATCCTCACGCTAGAGGCAGGGCAAAAATCCAGTGACGCAAGCAGAAGGAGGAGCCCGCCGGTTGCAAGCACGTGACCGGAGCTGAAGCCGGAAGCTACCTATCTGGTAGGGCGCTCCCCTAGCACCTAAGACTGCGATGGTAAGTGAGGACGCATGCGCGGGAGGACCCGCTGGGGGTTCAGCGTCTCTGCTCCCCAATCTTTGTGGGTGCCCCCTCGTGTGCCTGCGCTCCACGCTTACCTCCTGTCCGCCTGGGAAGGGACAGGGGATGGAGATGGGAGGGATGATGACGGGAGTGCTGGGGAGGGGTCTGTGGGAGGGTGTTCTGGGGATGCGGATAGTCTGCGTGGCAGGGGCGGGGACGAGGGGGAGGTGGAGAGAGGATCTGGGGACCAGGATAAGTGGGGCAGCGAAGACCCCTCGGGGTAGCAAAGGTGGGGTGTGAAAGGCCAGGGGAGCCCGGGGGCCAAGACGTGGGTACACATGGAGGCTGGGGAAGATCAGTATTGAGGACCTTGTAGGGAGAAGGGGGCCGGGAAGGGACCTGGCTGGGGAATGAGAAAACCAAGAGACTTGGATTTGCAGGTGCAGGGTATCGGGGGCCATCCATCTCTCTAGCATGCTTCTCACTGCTTGCATCTTTACCCACTAGACTTCTGCACTGACCCAGGGGCTGGAGCGAATCCCAGACCAGCTCGGCTACCTGGTGCTGAGTGAAGGTGCAGTGCTGGCGGTGCGTTCTGGGAAAGGGAGGGGATCCCTTAGTGCACACAGCCCGGTAACCCCTTCTAATATTAGCCCTTCTTTTCTCGGCTTTTTCCTGGTTTCCTGCCTGGCATCTATTAGGTTGGTGCAAAAGTATTTGCAGTTTTTGCAGTTACTTTCAGTAATTGGTTGGTGGAATCTTAGTCTCCTAACTGTTGCAGTTTATTTATTTATTTTTGCGAAGGAGTTTCGCTCTTGTTGCCCAGGCTGGAGTGCAGTGGCATGCTCTCGGCTCACTGCAACCTCTGCCTCCTGGGTTCAAGCGCCTCAGCCTCCCAAGTAGCTGAGACTACAGGTGCTTGCCACCACAAGTGGCCAATTTTTGTATTTTTAGTAGAGACAGGGTTTCACCATGTTGGCCAGGCTGGTCTTGAACTTCTGCCCTCAGGTGATCCACCTACCTCGGCTTCCCAAAGTGCTGGGATTACAAGCATGAGCCACCAGGCCTGGCCTTTACTTGGTATTTCTTAAAGAGGCATTTGTATTTTGTTCCATAGTACTGTATAGTGTTAGGTCCCTAGATGTTTTTGATTTAGCTAGAGACAAAGCTTAAGTTATTGAAAACAATGCAGGTGATAAAGGCTATTGAAGGAATCTAGGATATTAAAAATTCAACATGTTATGACAAGGTAACTAACTTTCCTGGAAGTAGGAATTCAGCCCAACTTAAAGGAGAGTATTTATGGTGGGGAGGTGGACATACAGGTGCGTGGCACCAACCTATCTTAACTGGTTAGTTTATGGTGAACAGATTGGGAAAGGTTTGAGGGAAGAGGAGGATATGGTCGGGGAAGGATCTGATTTTGAAGGATCTTCAAGGCCAAGTTAACACACTTGAACTTAAATCTTGAAGATAATGGGAATTTGAAAGGTTTTTTTGAACAGAAACAAGACCCAGTAGATGGCTGAGCAAGACTGTTCTGTTAGTGATGTGAAGATGGGCAGAAAGGGGAGTCAGAGATGAGACTGGGTCAGACATAGTGGCTCATGCCTGTAATCCCAGCACTTTGGGAGGCTGAGGTGGGTGGACCATGAGGTCAGGAGTTCAAGACCAGGCTGGCCAACCTGGGAGGTGGAGGTTGCAGTGAGCTGAGATGGTGCCATTGCACATGCACTCCAGCCTGGGTGACAGAGGGAGACTCAGTCTCAAAAAAAAAAAAAAAAAAAAAGAGAGAGAGAGATGATACTGCACAGGTAGCAGTAAGAAGGAGAAGGAGCAAGGAGAGAAGAATTTTTTGTTTTTTTTAAAGCAGAGACTCAGTGTCACTCAGGCTGGAGTGCAGTGGTGCGATCACCTCTAGCAATCCTCCCACCTAAGCATCCCTAGTAACTAGGACTACAGGCAAGCACCACCACATACAGCCATTAAAAAAAAAATTTTTTTTTTTAATAGAGACAGGGGTCTTTTGTTGCCCAGGCTGGTCTTGAACTCCTGGCCTCCTGCAATCCTCCTGCCTTGGCCTCCCAAAGGGCTGGAATTACAGGCCTGAGCCACTGTCCTTGGCCAGGAGAAGGTATTTTAAATGAGGAATCAGCATATCTTGGTAATGACTAGAAATAGGTAATAAAGGAAATACTTCTCTAGCCAGAACTCAGAAGCCTGAAACATGGCCCTGCATGGGTGGCTCACGCCTGTAATCTCAACACTTTGGGAGGCTGAGGTGGGTGGATCACTTGAGGTCAGGAGTTCAAGACCAGCCTAGCCAACATGGTGAAACCCATCTCTACAAAAAATTAGCCTGGTATGGTAGCACATGCCTGTAGTCCCAGCTACTTGGGAGGTTGAGGCAGAATTGCTTGAACCCAGGAGGCAGAGGTTACAGCGAACCAAGATTGCACTACTGCACTCCAGCCTGGATGACAGAGTGAGACTCCTTCTTGAAAGAAAGAAAGAGAGAGAGAGAGAGAGAGAGAGGGAGAGGGAGGTTGGGGTAATCAAGAAAGGAGTGGATTGGGAAGGAAGTGGATAAGGATAAGGGGAACTTTGATGGCCCAACTTTAGACATTGAGTTTGATGTAAAATAGCAGTTAATATATATTGCTAGTTCAGCAAAAGGAACTAAATCTCGTGGAGGCCTCTATCAAGGAAGAGGAAGTTGAGACTAGCACCAGAACAAAGGAAGCCCAGGCCACGGTCCCATCACTCACTGTAGGGTTCAGCAGAGGGAGGGTTTCAAGGAAAAAGGGCATGTTTTTGAGATTCTACAGAGAGAGCAGCAAATGTGAAGACTGAGAAAACGATGGAGCCATTAAGAGGTCAGTGGTGGGCAGGCATTCATTTTGGAGAATGTGGTTTTATCAGATAGGCAGGGACATAGGAGAAATCCAGTTTCACGGGGTTAGAATAGAAAGATCAATAAAGAGATGGTTGGCCAGGTGCAGTAGGTCACGTCTGTAATCCCAGCATTTTGGGAGGCTGAGGTGGGCAGATCATTTGTGGTTAGGCGTTTGAGACCAGCTGACCAACATGATAAAACTGTCTCAACTAAAAATACAAAAAATTAGCCAGATGAGCCAGGTGTGGTGGCTCACGCCTGTTATCCCAGCACTTTGGGAGGCTGAAGTGGGTGGATCACCTGAGGTCAAGAGTTTGAGACCAGCCTGGCCAACATGCTGAAACCCCATCTCCACTAAAAACAAAAATTAGCTGGGCATGGTGGCAGGCGCCTGTAATCCCAGCTACTAGGGAGGCTGAGGCAGGAGAATTGCTTGAACCTAGAGGCAGAGGTTGCAGTGAGCTGAGATTTTGCCACTGTACTCCAGCCTGGGCAACAGAGCAAGACTCCATCTTAAAAAAAAAATTAGCCAGGTGTGGTAGTGCTGGTGCATGCCTATAATCTCAGCTACTTGGGAGGCTGAGACAGGAGAATCGCTTGAATCCAGGAATTGCTTGCAGTGGGCCGAGATTGCACCACTTCAGTCCAGCCTAGGCAACAGAGCAAGACTCTGTCTCAAAAAAAGGAAAAAAGATAAGTTGCGCTCATCCAGGGAAACCCAGTATTATGGGAAACAGGATGGCATCTAGAGCGTGACATCATAGTGGGATTTCAGGTTGGTTTTTCCAAAGCTGGGGGGAGATGGTCTAAATGTCAGAGCCAAGGTGACTCTGCCTAGAATTCCTTCCTGAGCCTATGGCGTAACGCCCGCCCCTGTCCTTCCTCCATCTACATGCAGTCATCTGGGGACCTTGAGAATGACGAGCAGGCAGCCAGTGCCATCTCTGAGCTGGTCAGCACGGCCTGCGGTTTCCGGCTGCACCATGGAATGAATGTGCCCTTCAAGCGCCTGTCTGGTGAGCCCCTGCTCCTGCCCTTGGTGGTGGTACTGGGGGGGTGGGCTGCTTCCAGAGGCTTCTTCCTCTTAGCCTCCCAACATTTCCTCCTGTGGTCTCAGGTCTGGCCACCTTCCTCCCTTTGGGACTGCCCTGTATCAGAATTGTGAATGAGAAAGCCAGAGAACGGAGATATAGCAGAGGCCACTCATCTTCAAGTCTCTGAGTCTAGAACAGAATTTCTTTGGCTTTGATCCCAGCCAGTTTGTGCAGGCCCTGCCCTATGGAGTCTGTCACACCCACTAACTCTGTGCTCCCTTCCCTCTCCTGGGGCGGGGGAAGGTGTGTCTCTCCTCCAGTGGTCTTTGGAGAACACACGCTGCTGGTGACCGTGTCAGGACAGAGGGTGTTTGTGGTGAAGAGGCAGAACCGAGGTCGGGAGCCCATTGACGTCTGAACTGCTGGAGGGCAAGGGTCGGAGAAACGGATTGGGTCCTGGGCCTCTGTGATGAGGCAGGCACAGCCATTGGTCTTGGCTTGCTGCTAGAACTAGGGCCTTTGCTAGCCCACCTCCCACCCCTACCTGGAAGGGCCGAGGCTTGGGGACTCTGAGCTGTGTTAAGGAGAACAAGGGCAAGGAGACCTCCCTTTGTGCTCCCTCCCTTCCTCCCTAATAAACACGAGTCTGATGTTCTCCAGCCCAGGGCCATGTGTGTTTAGTGTCAGAGTGGTTACACCCCATGTCTGTCTTCCACATTCTGGGGAGAAAGTCATGCACCTTAGCCCAAGTTGGGTGCAGCAGGGCTGCTTCTGTGTGCTATGGAACTGGGAAGCAGAAAAAAGTTGGAGGGGGTTGGGTGTGGTGGCTCATGCCTGTAATCCCAGCACTTTGGGATTTGAGCAAGTCACAGGTCAGAAGTTCGAACCTAGCCTGGCCAATATGGCAAAACCCCATCTTTACTAAAAATACAAAAAATTAGCAGGGCGTGGTGGCACATGCCTGTAGTCCCAGCTACTCAGGAGGCTGAGGCAGAAGAATCATTTGAACTTGGGAGGCAGAGGTTGCAGTAAGCCGAGATCACACTCCTGCACTCTAGCTTCCTGGTGACAGAGCAAGATTCTGTCTCCAAAAAAAAAAAAAAAAAAAGTTGGAGGGGAAGGGAGTCGCCCTGAGCCCTGGTGACCTCTGCTCTTCCCAGCAATACATACACAAACTAGTCATCCTTCTCCCTCCTGAACAGGCATTTAATAGTCTTATTTCAGTTGGAAGCAATGGTTGGAGAATAAGTTACAGGAACTGACAAAAAAAAAAAAAACTTAAAGTGCTTCAGGCTGCAAACGTAAACATGAAGGGGCAGAAGGAGGCCACCTGGCTCTGTCCCCAACCCGAGACAGGAGGGTCACTGTCAGGGGCCCTTACCCATCACCACCCTCTGATATCAGCCCTGCGGGAGGGACAGGGATGGAGGGAGGGAATGTCAGAGGTGGGAAAGAACGGAACGGGAATGAGGAAGAGAGTTTGTAAACTTAGAACCAGGGTCATGGGCGGGGGGCAAGGGAGCTCTGGGAACCCCTGCCCTAGCTTAGGGGTGGGGCCAGCCCTCCCCACAGGAACTTGGGGAATACTGGTGGCTTAGTCCCAGCCACGCCCGCCCACTTCACAGCTTCTTCCCCCATCCCTCATCAGCAGACACAGTCAGGCAGCACTGCCGGGCCTCTTCACCCCCATCTGGGAGGCATCCCAGGGGAGGCAAAGCTCGGGAGCAGGGATCCCCTCTGGGGGCGTTGGGTCTCTGGAGTGTAAGAGGGAGCAGAGCTGGCATGGTGCTACTTGACGGGTTCCACCACCAGGACCTTGCACTCGCGCTTGGCAATCTTGTCCAGAGACAGCACAGCCTTGTCCGGGGGCAGGTAGAGGGGGCGGCCAACAGGAGAGGCCACGGGGGGCGTGATGGCCCTGCGCTCCATCACACTGCCCGACCTAGGGGAAGGCAGAGGCTGTGGGTGCTGGTCAGACCCGGGACCTTCCTTGCCCCCAGCCTCACCCAGTCCCATGCCACACCCCCTGGTTCTGTACCTCATGAGGTGGCTTCGGGAAGGCTGTTGGTGGGAGAAGGACTGGGAGCGGCCCAGGCTAGCCTGGTGCCTCTCTACCAAGTCCCGGACAGCAGGGCTGCTGGGGCTGCTCTTGCGGGAGAGGGGCCGGGCCTCAGGCGGAGGGTGGGACACGCTGGCCGTGAACTGCAGCTTCAGTTTCATGTGCTGACTCAGCTGCGGGGAGAAGCAGGTCAGCATGCCAGCTCGGCTTCCAGGGCCCAGGCTTCCTTCCAAATGATCTTCCCCAAGTGACAGACAGATGTCAAATCTAAATCCCACCTTCCCTCTGCCTGGCTTTTTATTTCATCCCCAAAATCTAAGTGTCCTGCCTCTGCCCACCCCAGCATTCTGCACCACTCAGCACTCAGCCCAGACCCTCCCCAGCCCACCTCGAAGAGCCCTGTCCTCAAAGCCTGGAAGGCCACACTGAAGGTGAGCGCGCTGCCCTTCCGGGAAAAGCCGAGGTTGTTGAGGGGCGTGTGGCAGACGATGGAGTCCAGGGCGGCCTGCATGGCCCGGCGCTCCTCCTCACACAGCTGCTTTCCTGGGGGGCAGAAACAGGGACCAGCAAACACTACAGCGTTCCTCATTCCCATAGGGCCTTCGCCAGCACAGTCTCATCTGATCCTCAAAGCCACTCTGTAGAGTAAACTGAGCAAACGTTATCTTTTGTGCATATTGTAGATAACAGTGGCTAATACTTACTGTGTGAAGGGTCTGTCCTAAGCACATCACGTATATTAACTCAGTATCTGCATGACAGTCCCATAAGATAGGAGTCGCTCTATTTTAGAGATGAGGACTCTGAGGCCCAGAGAGGTTAAGTAACTTACTCAAGGTTACACAGCTAGTAAAGGAGAGAAGTAGAGCTCACAGCAGTGAGTAAAGCTCCAGTTTCCATGCCCTGAAAGTCACTCTGCCCCACTGCCTCTCTAAGCTCTCCATTTGGGACCCTGTGGAGACCACCCAGGTACAGGGCGGAAGCTGCCTGCCACAAGTCACCTCCTCTGGTGGGACTGGCACCAAGTGTGGCTCTTTTCACTATCCTGGCTGTTCTCTTTCCCCTCCCCTCCCTGGGGACCAGATCCCCACCTGGCAGCTGACCTACCAGCCTGTGCGTGCTCCGGGGTCCACACTAGCCTCACAGCAAGGAAGTCTTGGAGATTGTTGAGCAGCGTGTAGGTGACAGTGAAACGTTCGTAGGTCTGAACAGGGGACTCACAAGAAGCGGTCATCACGAAACATGGGCGATCTAGGCGGACACTGGGCAGGCTAGGAGTGGTGAAAGAGGGCTGCTGGCTGTGTGTGTCAGGCCACAAAGGCAAATGCCATGGTTCCTCCTCTAGGATCCACACTTACCGGTAGTGTGTATAGATGCTCTGAGTGAATGGCAGCTTCGGGGTGGACCACTGAACCACAGCAATCAGGGGAACTTCCAGGCCCTGCGGGAGGGACAAAGGGGGTTGGTGGAGGCATTAAAAGTGCCCCTCCCATCTTGAGTCAGCCACCTGGTCTTTCCCTCCCACTGCCTTATCCCTTTTCCTTGAACACACTAGCCACTTATGCTCACCTCCTTGGCCCCTGGAGGGGGCTGCTCACCCCCTCTCAGCTGAAACAGGAAGTTGTGTTCCTCCAGGGCATTCAGTGGGCAGGGGAAGCAGCCAGAGGTGCCAGGTAGTCGGCAGAAGGAGCCCATGGAGACTTCCCCAGACTGGTGACTAGCTCAGAAAAGAGGACAGGGCATGGTCTCCCCATGCCAGAGCTTGGCCCCTGACGCCATCCCCACCACTTTACAGCCTCACACCTCCCAGGACCTCACCAGACATTGTCGACCAGCAGCACAGAGCCATCGGGCATGACAGGTAGATAACTGGCATTGAAGTTGGGGAGGATTCGGATATCCCAGATGGAGATTTCCTCCTGGGAGGAACTGTTCAGCACTGTTGGAGAGGACCAACTCGGTTCAGAATAGCTGGACCCTCAGGCCCCACCTTTACCCAGAAAAAACCAGACCTACGCCACCAGCCTGCCTAGAGGACCTGCATCCAATCAGTTCCCTTACTGCTCCCAGAGGCTGGAGCCGGCCAACTTGCTTACCCTTGAGCACGGTCAAGTGTTTTCCAGCCACAGTGAACTGCCGGCATCTCAGAACCGGAGGGGGCAGCAGAGTCAGCAGCGTGCTCACTGAGGGAGGGGGTGGGGTCAAGAAGTGATGGTCTGGGGGCGGACCTCACCTCCAACCCAGAGTTCTCACCTTTCTCTTCTCGGAGCCCATTAGCCACTTTACAGTGTGACTCCTCCCCTCTGTTCTCCAATACCCAGACTCTAGCCCTTCGCCTCTGCGCTCTCCTCCCCACCTTGGGCCTTGAAAGCGCTCTGCTCGCCCCGGAAGGTCTCCCCAGGAGATCGGGTTTGCAGCAATCGCAGGTAGCCTTGATCTCTGACCTCTGGTGCCTCAACCTCCCGCTTCCACACAGTCACTACAATCTATCAAGAGGAGAGACAGATGGCTGAGCCCGGAAAAGGTATCTGAATTGGGACAACAGCTCCACCCCTTGCTCATCTTACCTTGGCTTTAGGTGTCCCTGGGGGCAGTCTATCCAGTGAAACGGTGAGTGGGAAGATGACCTCATCTGTGGACACAATCGGTTCCTCCACAGGCAGCTGGGGTTGGGAAAGGGGTGAAGAGGTCAGGAGCGAGTCAGAGGCAGCCTGCAGCCTTTCCCTTTAAGACCTGCAGGTCATCTGCCTCCTGCTTCAGGCCCCCAGCAAACCGCCCCTCCGCCCTGTGCCGGGTCCCCCAAAGCTCCTCACCGTGGTCGCTCCCCCTGAGGTAGCAGGGCCCGGGCCGTGGGTGAGAAGGGGGCTGCAGCCTCGGAACAAACCCCCACCCCCAGGATCCCCTCCCCCTGGGGGCTCCGAATCCTGGTCACCGGCGCCTCCGCCCCCCGGCATCCCGCCTCCGGCGCTGACCGAGGCCAGGGCAGCCAGGGCCGTTGCCAGTTCTGTCCAGGCCCCTCGGGAGCCCAAGCCCGGGCCGCCCCCGACGCCGGACCCCGTGCTGCCCCGGCAGCGCAACACCAGCAGGAAGCGGACAGTCTCCCCCAAATACAGATGGTTGCGCCTGGGCAGCGCCCGGTACCGGCCAGGGTCCCCTGCCAGCTCCGCGCGCGGCGGCAGCGGCACGGCCGGGAAGTACATGGAGTAGTCGCACTGGGACTCCATGGGGAGGCGAGGACGGCGGGACCGGGAGCCGGGGCCGGAGGCTGATCTCCGGCGGGGCCCGCTAAGATGGGTCCAGAGGGCCCGGACACCTCGGGCTGCTGCGCGTGGCTGGGGCGGCCCGAGAGACCCGCCCGGTCCCGGCACCCGGGCAACGAACCCGGAACCGAGACCCCGCCGGCGCCGGAACCGGAGTACGGAGCCGAAGGACTGGAGACAAACCGGAAGCGGAAAGGAGGGGGCGTGGCCGCCAAGGCCCCAAACTCTGCGGGTGCCCGGACCTTGGAGGAGGGGGCGGGGTCCGGCTGCTCTGAGGCAGAGAAGAATACAAGCTGGGGTTGCCGCCAAGCTTCTTGGAAAAGAAATGTATGAAGTACCCCGTCGGGCGGGGTGGCTCACGCCTATAATCCCAGCACTGTGGGAGGCCGAGGCGGGAGGATCGCTTGAGGTCAGGAGTTTGAGACCAGCCTGGCCAACATAGCAAGACCTCCGCTCTGCAAAAAATTTTAAAATTATTCGGGCGCGGTAGTGCGCACCTGTAATCCCAGCTACTTAGGAGGCCTACACAGGAGGCTCTTTTGAGCCCAGGAGTTTGAAGCTGTAGTGAGCTATGATTGGGACACTGGACTGCAGCCTGGGTGACAGAGTGAGATCTTGTCTCAAAAAAAAAAAAAAAAAAAAAAGACGCCTTCCAACCCCACCTCTCCCAGGAAGATTTCTCCATCCCTCCCCTTTCCACCCTCCATAAATCAAGTAGAAGTTTCAGATTATTTATTCATTCAGCAAACATTTCAAAATGAAATGAACAGTCTAGTAACAAATATTTGGTAGAGAAATGGACATATTATTCCAACTCACCATGCACCAAACTTTCTGTGGCTCGCTCCATCTTTTGCCCCTCTAGGGAGCTTTGGTGATATGGATCTGCCTTTGGGGCAGGAAAGGGGAAGTGGAGGCTGGTGTGGTGGCTCAAGCCTGTAATCTCAGCACTTTGGGAGGCAGAGCCATGTGGATCACCTGAGGTGAGGAGTTCGAGATCAGCCTGACCAACATGTTGAAACCCTGTCTATACTAAAAATATAAAAATTAGCTGGGTGTGTTGGCATGTACCTGTAATCCCAGCTACTTGGGAGGCTGACGCAGGAGAATCGCTTGAACCTGGGAGGCAGAGGTTGCAGTGAGCCCAGATTGTGCCACTGCACTCAAGTCTGGGGGATAGAGCGAGGCTCTGTCTCAAAAAAATAAAATAAAGAAAGGGGCAAAATGAGTGGAGGAGGGAAGCACTGCTGGGAGTACATCGAAGCCCCATCCCTTCTGAGAGATGCAGAAGTGGCATCTTGCTGCCCCCCAACTCATCCCGTGTGCCTTTCAAACATGGGTGCTTTTTCACCTAAATCTGTAGTCTGATGTCTATGGGGAGAGTGGCCTTGAAGTCTTGAGGGGCAGTGAGACAGTTGGGGGGAACTGCTTGGCATCCAGCTTGTCCTTGTACTGGAGCTCAGGAGTAGCCAGGCGCTCACACTCCTCTTGGTCTTGGGGGCTCAATCCACTCCGAAGTTTATAGCCCAAAACCTTAGCTGACCCAAACTGGAAGGGGCGGAACCGGCGATCAGTGATGTATTTGGGGTCAGAAGCCTTACCCCCTACCAGACAGTGTTTGGCCAGGGCCTCCCGGCGAGCCCGGAGCTCAGTCACAGCTGTTTGCAGCCGACGCTGGCCGTATTTCTCTATCCGTGCCCAGAGACTGCGGTTGAAGTGGACATAGAGAGCCCAGTCCAGGTTGTTCCAGGCTCGGGCCCGTGCTGTCAGCTGCTGGTCCTCTGCAGTCAGTCCACTGTTGCTGACAGTGCTGAGGCCCTGCTCACGTCCAGCCTGGGCATTGTGCATGAAGCCTACCACATCATCCAGACCCCAGCACAGGGCGTCTGCCAGCAGAACCAATGACTCATCAAAGTACTCTGCCACCATTACCAGGTCAAAGACAGAGTCCAGCCAGGCCAGACCCCACTGAATGAAGGATGAAGACCCCATATCGAAAGAGGCAGGGCTTGACATCTGGCTGCCATGATCAGCAACAGTGGAAACAGGATGGATGAGGGCATTGGGATTGAGGGCTTGGGCCTGAGGGCCAGCACCAGAGGGCAGGACCTGCAGCTCTGGGGCATTGGGGTCTCTTGGGGGATGAAGATTCCCACTCTTGGTCCTCATCTCTGGGGGAAAGGGGAGGCCAAAGTCAAACCATAGTAAGTTGCGAGCATAGTGGTCCCCACGGGCCCCAGGCCTGTAGAAGGCTCGAGGATTGGCCAAGAAGGCAGCCAAGGATGGCGACTTGCGGAAGGCTGATGAGGTGGATTTATAGTAGGAGAAGGCAGAGCGAGCCAGAGCCGCTGGGTCACGGACAATGGAAAAAAAGAAGCTGTCAGAAGGCATGACCTGAAGTACCTGCAGAGGAGAGAAGACAGACACAGAGAGAGAGAACTGGGCTGGGGAGCAGGTATGCATATGTCGGGGGGAACCCCGCAAGTGCCAAGGCAAAGGTCTAAAACCTCAGCCTGCCCCCATATGAATATTGAATTAGAAAAGAATTAGAAATATAAGCACATAGTTATTCCTATATATAATCATATATAATCATTTAGTTATTCACATGTAATCATAAAGATATATATACTCAGCATAACCTTTTAATTTTACTAATGATTCTCAGGTCATGAAGTGTGGAACTGAAGAGGTATTGGGAAGGAGGTGGCCCTGAGGCAAGATGCTCTAAGCCCTCTGTCATGACTGCATAAAGGCTGCTGGAGGGCGCCTCGGCTGTGCCGCAGTGTTAGTGCTGGGAAAGCGCCCACTGTTTAGCCAGCTAGGGAAGGAGACATCCAAAATGGCCAAGACATCTCCTTCCTGGGGGAGTTAGGAGAAAACTCTGCTTCTCCAAGCTCTTGTGGTAGGCCTGACAGCTGTCAGGGAAACCCACGGACATCCAGGGGGCTTAATTGTCTCTATGTGATGCTGCACTTCAGTGGTCACGTCCCATGTCTACTTTCATGTTCCGCTTCTGTACCTGGCTCCTCTTTTTCTTAGAAGATAAGAATTGGTAATAGTAACATAAATCTTAATGCCCTTGATATTTTTGACAAGTATGCGAAAAGTGCTGATGCATTAAGTTTTCTCCTCGCCTTGGTTACTTGAAAGTCCTGGGCCCCTATCTCCAAGACATGTGATTTACTTGATCCTATCATTGACCACCAAGGCCTGGCCCTACCCACCCTACTCCCTGCTTTGTACTCAATAAAATCAGGGCGTCCAGGCACTTGGGGCCACTGCCAGACTCTGCACTTTGGTTGGCAGTAGACCCTTGGGCCCAAACTCTGTTTTCTCTTTCTTGGTGTCTTGTGTCTTTTATTTCCACAGTTTCTCGTCTCCACACCTGTAAAGAGGGGCTCACAGGACCCTGTAGGCCTGGACCCTACATGCATAAGTATGCACAAGCCACGTGTCCACCTATCCAGGCTCCTTAAACCTCCTTCTCCCAGCTCTGCTAGGAATCCCCGGCTTCCATCACTTGCTGCGTGGCAAGTTACTTAACATCTCTGAGACTCAACCTGCTTATCTGCAAAATGGGGATAATCATACTTTCCCAAGTGATTATGAAAGATACATGAGATAAACATACAAAGAAACCTGGAGCACAGAGCCAGGCATATGATGTGTGCCTGTAGTCCCAGCTACTCTGGAGGCTGAGGCAGGAGGATGACTTGAGCATTGCTATGTTGCTGAGGCCACCCTGGGCAACATATTGAGACCATGTCTCTACAAAAATAAAACTAAAAAAATTAGCAGGGCAATTAATGATAGACTGGATAAAGAAAATTTAGCACATATACACAATGGAATACTATGCAGTTGTAAAAAAGAATGAGATAATGACCTTTGCAGGTACATGGAGGAAGCTGGAAGCCATCATCGTTCTCAGCAAACTAACACAGGAACAGAAAACCAAACACCACATGTTCTCACTCATAAGTAGGTGGGTGTTGAACAATGAGAACACATGGACACAGGGAGGGGAACAACACACACCCGGTCCTGTCATGGGGTCGGGGCCAAGGGGAAGGAGAGCATTAGGAAGAATACCTAATGCATACAAGGCTTAAAACCTAGATGACGGGTTGATAGGTGCAGCAAACCATCGTGGCACATGTATACCTATGTAACAAACCTGCATGTTCTGCACATGTATCCCAGAACTTAAAAATAAGTTAGGGCATCCTGGCACATACCTGTAGTCCTAGCTTCTCAAGAGGCTGAGGTGTAGGATCGCTTGAGCCCAGAATTTTAAGACAAGCCTGAGCAATGCAGCAGGACCCTGCCTTGAAAGAAAGGGACTGGTGGCGGTGGATCATACCTGTAATCCCAACACTTTGGGAGGCCAATGGGGGTGGATCATGAGGTCAGGAGTTCAAGACCAGACTGGCCATGATGGTGAAAACTTGTCTCTACTAAAATTACAAAAAATAAGCTGGGTGCAGTGGCAGGCACCTGTAATCCCAGCTACTTGGGAGGCTGAGGCAGGAGAATCGCTTGAATCTGGGTGGTAGAGGTTGCATGACTGTACTCCAGCCTAAGTGACAGAGTGAGACTGCTTCTCAAAAAAAGAAAGAAAGAGGAGTGCATTCGCACAAGAGAGAGAAGAAAGGAGGGAGGGAGAAGGAAGGGAAGAAGAAAGGAAGGAAGGAAAGGGGAGGAGAAGAGGAGGGGAGAGGGAGGGAGCGGATGGAGGAAGAGGGAGGGGAAGGGCAAGGGAAGAGAGAGGAGGGAAAAGGAAAATAAAAAAGAGAAAGAAAGGAGGGAAGGAAACCTGGAGCATAGGAAACTCCTGGAGAACATTAATTTCCTTGGGCATTTCTGTCTGCCTTGGTCAGTAAAACCTCTAGGAACCAACCTTTGTACTCATTTCTCCAGCAAAACCTATTGAGTGCCTGCCCTGGGACTGTTGGTCATAGCTCCAGGAAGGGAACTGGCCCTAGCCTCCTCAGGGCATACGAAGGGCATCACTTTGGCAGCAGAGTGAGAAGGAGCAACTATAATGCCATCTGGGGCATAGGCAGCAGGTGGATAGGGCAGGCCCAGAATGGTTGGAGACTTCAGGGGTTTGAATGGTAAAACACATCAGGGAGTCCTGGGCATCCCAGAGGGCAAAATACACCCTGAGCTAAGGCCCTGGGAAGCCACAGCTGCCTGGTAGGATGCTGCCCTGAGGACTGGGACATGTGATTCTATGGCTCTGCAAGAAGGAAGGTGGAGATCAGGCTGCACCACACCCTAACGTGGCCCTGCAGGCTGATGCAGGTCAGAACCTAGCTCCTGGACTCCTTGAAGGGTTTCTGCCTCCAAAAATGACTTCCATTATTGAATCTGACTTCTCTCTGTCATGGTGTTCTTCAGTCAGCTCTGCAAATATGGCACACCTGAACAACAGCCTGTGAACCTCTCTTTTTTTGGGGGGGGGGGCGTGGGTCGGGGGTGGAAATGGGAAATGAGTATTTTAGCTTCTGATTGTTTATTTTCTTCTTTTTTTTTGGAGAGACTGTCTCCTTGCTCTGTCATCTAGGCAGCATATCATAGCTCACTGCACGCTTAAAAACTCCTGGGCTCAAGGGATTCCCCAACCTACTATAGTCCTCCTGAGTAGCTGGGACTATAGGTGCACACCAACATGCCCTGTTAATTTTTAATTTTTTTTTTTTTTTTGTAGAGACAGGGACTTGCTATGTTTCCCAGATTGGCCTTGAGCTCCTGGGCTCAAGTCATCCTCCAACCTCAGCATCCTAAAGCACTCGGATTACAGGCATGAGCCACCACGCCTGGCCCTGTAGGTCTCTTTGAAAGCAGAGGGGAAACTGAAAAAAACAGTCTTTGGCATCTGATGGACCTGGAATAAAATCCCACTCTGCCATTTACTAATTCTGTGACTTTGGATGTGTTATTGAACGTCTCAGAGCCTTCAGTCCTCCATCTAGAAATCTGTGTAACTGGGTAACACTTATCTGGATGAATGTGCAAGTGTCCGGAACACAGTTGGTAGTGAATGAATGGTGGTGTCAGGGAAGGCCATCACCCTAGCCCCTGGAGAAACCTACCTCAAAGGTCACTGTCATTGCCTCACTTCTAACACTGGCCTTTAGCTTGCCCATTAGAGCACACCCATGTCCTCAGCTGCTGTCTCCAGCTCTAGCTTTGGCAAGGGTGACTTTGCAGCCCCTGCTGAAGTTCTACCCCCAGTACAGACATTCTCCCTCTTACATGCACACACACATGCACCCCACCATGTCCTTGCTGCTGGTTTGCTCCCTCTAAGAATGCCTGATGTTCTCCTTACCACAGCCATGTCCACCTCTTCCTTTAAAATCCTCACTCTCAGCTGGCCACTGTGGCTCACACCTATCATCCCAGCACGTTGGGAAGACGAGGGCAGGCCGATTACCAGAGGTCACGAGTTCAAGACCAACCGGGTCAACATGGCGAAACCCCATCTCTACTAAAAGTACAAAAATTTGCCGGGTGTGGTGGCACAGGCCTGTAGTCCCAGCTACTTGGGAGGCACAAGAATTGCTTGAACCCAGGAGGTGGAGGTTTCAGTGAGCCGAGATCGTGCCACTACACTCCAGCCAGGAGAAAAGAGCAAGACTCTGTCTCAAAATAAATAAAGAAATAAAATTAAATAAGAAAGTAAAATAACACCCCCTCTCCAGAAAGCCTCGCCGCTTTGGTGAATATTCTTCTCACCATTTCAGATACACACACATGCACGTGTTGCCCAGGCTGGTCTCAAACTGCGGGCTCAAGTGATTCTCCATCTTGGCCTCCTAAAGTGCTGGGGTTATAGGGGTAAGCCACTGTGCCTAGTGGGTGCCATTTTTCTTTTTTCTTTCTTTTTTTTTTTCCTCCACATCTATTCAGTAGGGTGCCATTTTTCTATCTGTGAAAGTCACTTCACCTCTCTGAGACTCGAACTCCTCAAATGTGTAATGGAGACACTTAAAATGCCTTCCTGGCAAGGTGATGGGAAGTCTAGTACTCAGCACTAGTAAATATTCAGTCAGGGCTGGGCGCGGTGGCTCAAGCCTGTAATCCCAGCACTTTGGGAGGCCGAGGCGGGTGGATCACGAGGTCAACAGATCGTGATCATCCTGGTCAAATGGTGAAACCTCATCTCTACTAAAAATACAAAAAATTTGCTGGGCATGGTGGCACGTGCCTGTAATCCCAACTACTCAGGAGGCTGAGGCAGGAGAATTGCCGGAACCCAGGAGGCAGAGGCTCCGGTGAGCCGAGATTGCGCCATTGCACTCCAGCCTGGGTAACAAGAGGGAAACTCCGTCTCAAAAAAAAAAAAAAAAAAAAAATTCAGTCAGGTTTAGTTTCTTCCCTGTATGTTTCAATTACACATTGATTTTTTTCCTGTAGGAGCCCTCGGTTTCCTGTGTGTGTCTGAGTATGTGACTATGTATGTTCTTGTCTCCATTATTAGAACAGAGGCTCCTGGGGGTCAGGACTGGGCTTCCACCCAGCTATTCTGCTGTGCTTAGCCCCTAGCTAAGCATACAGCTGATCCTTGAAAATGCCAGACCTGTGAGGGGGTTGAAGAAGACAAGTCAGAAAGCAGTGGGGGAGCTGGAGCTCTGGTGTGACAGTGGAAGGGAGGCTAAGAAAGGGAAGGGGTGTGTAAACATAGGTACTTGTAAGTCTAAGGTGGAGGATCATTTGAGGCCAGCCTGGGCAACATTAGTGAGACCTCATCTCTACAAAAAAATTTTTTTTAATCAGGTGTGGTGGCATGCACCTATAGTCCCAGCTACTTGGGAGGCTGAGGTGGGAGGATCTCTTGAGTCCAGGAGTTTGAGGTTGCAGTGAGCTATAATTGCACCACTGCATTCCAGCCTGGATGACAGAGTGAGAGACCCTTTCTCACACACACACACACACACGCACGCACTCACACACAAAGGCTTGCCAAAGTGGCTCACTCCCATAATCCCAACCCTTTGGGAGGCCAAGGTAAGTGGATCACTTGAGCCCAGGAATATTTATTTATTTATTTAAGCCCAGGAATTTGAGACCAGCCTGGGCAACAAAGCAAGACCCCATGTCTACAAAAAATTAAAAAGTAGCCATGTGTGGTGGTGCATGCCTTAGCCCCAGCTACTCAGGAGGCTGAGGTGAGAGGATCACTTGAGCCTGGGAAGTCAAGGCTGCAGTGAGCTATGATTGTGCCACTGCACTTCAGCCTAGGTAACAGAGCAAGACCCTGTCTTCCAAAAAAAAAAAGAAGGGTAAGGTGCACCTGGAGGGAGAGTTGGGGCTCAGAGTTGGCAGGGCACTGATGCCAGGGAAATACAGTGGTGAAAGAGAGAGACTGAAGTTAAGAACCAGAGTGAGAGGAGGACTCGGGCTCCCAGAAACTATGAGGGAAGGGACACCTGTAGAGAGGGTGGCAGGAAGCCTCACTTTTGTGGCCCCCATGTCCAACATTAGGGTAAAATGGTGCCTGGGGATCCCCCAGGTCTGGGTCCCCTCCCTTGGTAGTGTCAGCCCCAAGCCTGATCACATCTTTCTGGTCCCTCCCACCCCTGTGACACTCCTTACCTCTTTTAGGTTGAACCTCATGTGGTGACAGAGGATGTCGAAGGGGAGCTGGGTGCCTCCACCCTGGGGGCGGTAGCCTTTTACCCTCGAGGCCTGGAAGAGCCTTGGGTAGCCAAACTGGTAGCGGGCGGGGAGGGCAAAGCGCAGTCCGTGCCGGTCCCCGTAGCTGTGAAGCAGGCTCAGCACAGAGCTGCTTCCGGATTTATGCGTCTTCAGGAACACCAGTCGCTGCCGGGGAGGGCAGGACAGAAGGGCTGGTCGTAAGGATGGGGCCAAGGGCTGTAGCCTGGGAAGAGATGGAGGGGGAGTGTCCTGTCCCTCAGCAGCAAATGGGCTTCTTGGGTAGAAGGGGCAGAGGGCATGGAGGCTTCTGAGTCCCCAAGAGTCACCAGCCCCAGTGGGATGGGGAAGAGGAAGCTTGGGGCATCTAGAGGGAGTTGGGGCAAAGTAGGAACTCACCTCCTGTGGAAGGGCCCTCCCAAGAGCTGGAGCACAAAGCCAATGGTCATGAAGACTCCCAGAGCCACCCCCAGGCTCCGAGGTCCCCAGAGCCGCAGCGTCCTGGCAGGAGACAGAGGGCCCATGTGGCACGGGGGAGGGTGAAGTGAGAAAGGGATGGAGCCAGGGCCAGGAACAGGGGCAGAGACAGCTGTAGACAGCCGTGCAGCCGTGGAAGGCGCCAGTTGGAGATCGGGGGGTCATTCCCCAGGCCTGCTCACAGTCTTGGTTGAGTCTGCCCCCTGAGTTAGCAGATTTTTGCCTCTGTCAGCGTCTAGAAGGGAAATGAGGGGGGAAGAAGGGGAGTCTAAGGAGAGAGGCAGAGGAGACCTGCTGCAGCTGAGACCTGGTTCAGGGAAGGGGAGTGGCTGGGGATGCTGTCTACACCCAGACTTTTGAAGTGGCCCACAACTACTCCCTCTGCTCTATCATTTTCTTATCTCCAGTTTCCCCAGCTCCCCACCTACAGCTGTCCCTGAGCCTCACGGACTTAGAAGGGAAGGAGAGAAAAAAAGAACACCCAGATTATGAATGAAACAGCCAGCAAGAGAGAGATCAGACCAATCAGCTCATTAAGACACTCAGGTCAGATCATGGTCCCGACACTGGCTTCCTCCTGAGCCTCTCTGGCTGTCACAGATGGGGATTAAGAACCTTATCCTGGGGCCAGGAAGGGAAGCTAAACAAAGGGAATGAGGATCAGAGGTGGATGAACCCAGGCAGGAGGAAGGGAGGTTAGACTTCCAGGAGTGGGTTTGCAATGGGCAATTGTGTTATAAACTCCAGCACATCTTTTTCCTCTTTCTCAGCATGGGCAGACCCCCACGTGCGACAGGGGCTGGGGGAGATGTATGGCTACTTATGAAACCCAGATCCCTGGACTTACCCCCCATTCCACTTTCCAAACTTAGTGCATTCAGAGGAGATTGAAAGGGTGGGGCTGCAGAGGGGGAGGGAGGGAGAGAGACAGAGAGAGAGAGGAGAGACTATGACAGAAAGATACGGAGAAAGGCACAAACACTAATTGCGGAGTTCCTTCTCAAAGCCCCAGCTTCCTAATCGACCCGGAGTCCGGCCCCGCCCCTTCAGATTACAACTCAAGATCAGGAACCACGGCCCCTCCAAAAACGCAGGACAGCCCCCGGCAGGGGTAACCCCAGGCAGAGAGAAGCCACACTTTTACTCCCAGAGACCCGCCCCTTCTGGCATCACTCCCCAGTCACAGCCCCTAAGGTCCAGCCGCGTCTCCCCTATCCAGAGTTCTTCATTTCCTTCCATCTATTTCTCCCTTCCCATGACTAGAGATTCCACCCAGCCTTCTGTTCCCTCCAGCTTTGGTGATTGCCCAGTCAGTTGCTCCCACCGGAATCCCATGAATCCCTCATGTCTCCTTCCACAGATTAGAGGGCTCCTCCACTGGTCCTATCTTTGGTTTCATTTCCCACTCACCAGGCCACAAGGGGAACAGCAAGGGAAATCGGGCCGGGCCCTCCTGCCCTCCCCAGCCACCGCCCGACTCTTGGCTCAGCTCAACTTTCCCCACGAACTTTCTCAGAGCCCAGGCTCCTCCCTCCTGCCTTTGTCCCGCCAGCCCCAGCAGCTGCAGCAGCTTTGATCACGGTTCAGCTTTGATCGCGGTTCTAGGTCTCTCCCCCACTGCATCTTCCCCTCTCTGGCAGGGCACCCAGACTCCCCTTCGAAGACACCACTTCCACCCCCCTTTCACACTTAGGGAATCAATCCTTCCATTTTCTCTTGGCTTGCCGCAGCACAAAAGATGCATTCAAACGGGGAAAGAAAGAAGGAGAAAGTGATATTTGAAAGCAGACATTGTCAAGGACGTGGCAAGGTAGCCAGAGACTGACGCTCAGAGAACAAGGCCTTCCACCCTGAAGACAGGAGGCAGCGGTGTGGTCAGGTTAATAATGCCTTGTGGCCTCCCTGCTCCGTGGCTCATGGCTGTAATCCCAGCACTTTGGGAGCCGGAGGTGGGTGGATCGCACGCCTGAGGTGGACGGATAGCCTGAGGTCAGGAGTTCGAGACCAGCCTGGCCCACATGGTGAAACCGTCTCTACTAAAAAATACAAAAATTAGCCGGGCATGGTGGCCCCCGTAATCCCAGCCACTTGAGAGGCTGAGGCAGGAGAATCGCTTGAACCCTCAAGGCAGAGGTTACAGTGAGCAAAGATCATCGTACCACTGCACTCCAGCCTGGGCGATAAGAGAGTCCATCTCAAAATAATAATAATGGTAATAATGCCTCGTGTTCAAAGAGCAGTTTGCAGGTGATAAGATGATTTTTCACACAGTTCCTATTTGGTCCCCACAATTCTCCCTGTTTTACAAACGAAGATGCTCAGGGGCCCAGAGGATGGAAAATTTGGAGATCAGGGGTCATTCCCTAGACTCATTTCCTCCCTGGGGGTCAAATGCCAAGGGAGGTGAAAAGCAGGCAGAAAATAAGCCAATCACAGAGGCTCTGATGCCTCTGCTAGGAGCCAGGGCTTAGAGACTAACGCAGCACGGAAAGCCACACTCTGGGTCCCATACATTACCATTTATTTGCAGAATATACATGGACTCAAAACACTGAAACATGGAGTTTGTGAAGGATGTGGATGGCAGAGGTCATGAGATGAGCACCCCCCACCTTGTTTCTTAAAATTTTGGTTAAATTGATACTGAAGAAACTCAACGGAAGAATTCAAGCCCATGAAGCCTCTCATCCTACTCACATGCCCCCCAGTCCCCTGCCCTGCACCCTGTCAGCATCTGGCTTTGTCCATTTTTGAGACCAGATGCCCCTATCCCTCCCCACTTCCAACTTCCTTCAAATCCCTTCCCCAGCTGCAACTCTAAACTCCTCACTTTTTGTTGGGGCTGATCACCAGCCCCAGCCTTAGAGGGCTGGAGACTATACCCTCTAAGGAAATCACAGTCCTTCCTAAATAAATACCCCACATCCCCCTCCCCTGTTACCAAATGAAAAAATAAATATTGTGGACACCCACCCACTCCTGATGGAACTCTCCTGGATTTGGGGCCCCAGCCATTCACCTGCAAAGTCTCTTCTCTACCCTCTCTGCAGCCCCCTTCAACTCCTCCCCAGGCCCAGCTGAGAGGGGAGGAGGGGAAGGGCCATGAACCCTTCTGATGCTAGGGCACCCCTCCCCTGTTATCGAGGTCCAAGCAGGGTCAGGGCTGAGAGGGAGAGAATGAGGATGGTTTGGGTAGGAAAACCAATAGATGCCCCCCCACTCCTGCTCCGGCCCTGGTTGTAGCGGGCACTGCCACCTCCTCCTTTGCCCCCGGAACCATCCCTTCGAGGAGGGTATGGAGGCCGAGGAGGCCGGACTGGGGGAGCCCCAGCCCCGGCCATCCAGTCATCTGCATACTGCTGTCCCCCTCCAGAGCCACTGGCGTCCTCATCTGCAAGGAAGAAGAGGGACAGAGACAGACAGGGTGGGAAGGAGAGGCAGAGGGAGATGGAAGGAGGAAAAGAAATTGGAATAAAAACAGAAAGAGAGAGGCAGGGGAGGGAGGTACAGGTGGATTCGGGGTTGGGGAAGGGAGAAAGATCATGAGTGACAGGAAGGAAGGGAGAGAGGGAAAAAGAGATCAGACAGCAGACACAGAAGGGAGAAATCATAATGGGAGACAATGAGACAGACAGAAAAAAGACAGGCAGATGGGGAGAGAGGATAATGGGAAAAGAGAAAAATCAGAAATACACAGAAGCAGAGAGCAGCCAGGAAGAGGGGTGAAGGAAGAGTGACAAAGAGAGACAGAGACAGACACATAGAAGGAAAGAAAAAAACAATGAGTGGCTGTACCTTGCTTCTCTGTCTGGCAAACTTCACCCTGGGGAGCCAGCCCACCCACCACCCTGGCTTCCCAGCCTCCCCCAAGTTGCCCCCTCCCCCATTTTCCCACTGCCCTTTGCCCATTATAAGGGGCTTCCCACTATTCTGTAAGAATGTTTTTGTGTCTCCCCTACTGACCCGAAAGGATAGAGACCCCCTCACTGGTCTATTATCCTCAGTCTTTGAGGTCAACGCTCAATAAATGCTCGTTGAATGAATTAGTGAATGAATGAATGAATGAATGCTAAGAGCAGAGGCACGGGTGGGAACTACCAGGAGAGGGGAGGGGCTTAAGGGCAGTGGGCGGGGCTCGGGACCAGGGACGCCCGGGTCTCACCCGTGTCCTGCCCGTCCAGGTCGTGTCCCAGTGCGGCCGCCTTCATCCTGGCCGTGGCTGCCCGGAGCTGTAACCGACGCCGCCGTGTTGGGACATCGGGGCCCGAGGTATCCACCTTGAGCTCCGGGTTGTTGACCTGCTCGGCCGCGGTGCCCCCGATCACCGGCGGCAAGTACCTGCGAGCAGAGCAGCCCCAAAGCTCCCGCTGGCCAGCGCGGCCCCGCCCGTCCCGGCCTCGGCCCCGCCCCTTGCCGTCCCTCCACGTCCCCTTGGCTCACCGGCCCCGCCCCGCTCCGGTCCAGCAGGGCGCCGCTTCCAGCGAGGCATCCGCTGCCATGCGAGAGTCTCCGCATACCGTCAGGGACAGCCGGGCCCAGAAGCCCCGCATCCGGGCTAGACGCTCCCGGAGCTCCCACACCTGTGCGGGCGAAAGGGGGCGGGGCGAGCTGGAGCGCAACCCATCCATCCCTGGCCCCGGCCCCGGCCCTCCCCACCCCCAACTCTCGGTCCTCCCCACGCACCAGCCTGTGCAGGTTGGTGCCTGCGGCCGTCGTGGGCCGCTCCTCTTCGGTAACCATCGACCACAGCCGGCTTGCCTCTTCTCGGGGCGGCGGGGCTCGACGGTTGCGGGCCGGCACAGGGTTGGGGGGACCGCACTCCTGAAACACCTGCGGCACCGAGAAGAGACCTTACACAGTCACCCTGCGGTGAAACCACACTGCGTCCCCACTCTTGACTCCAGAGTCTCTTCCCAGATACCCTACACTGTCTCCCTGACACCTACAACGTCCTTGCCCCGGGCCTCGCCTCCACCCTTCTCTCCCCTGTACCTGGGTGGACACCTTCACACTGTTTTCCTGCAGGTACATCAAACCCTCCGAGATCTTCACCCCAATGGACTCGGCCGCCAGCTCAAACGAAAAGGGACCCTGGAGCTTATCAGCCAGGATCAGGAGACCATCTTAAGGGAGGGAGAGAAAGTATGGGATGAGTGGTGAACTAGGATGTTCCCAAAAATCCTAACTCGGGTCTTAGAGAAGCAGCAGAGTATTTGGGGGAAACTCATGAACTCCCTCTCATGCTTCCCCCTCAGTGTGGCTTTAGAGCTCCTCTTCAGTTCACGCCCCGCCTTACTAAGAGCCCTCCTCCATCCCAGAGACTTTTTAAAAATTTAAATTTAAATTTTAGGATTTCTTAAAGACAGGGTCTTACTCTCTCACCTGGCTGGAGTAGAGTGGCACCATCACAGCTTACTGCAGCCTCTCACTCCTGGGCTCAAGGGAGCCTCCTGCCTCAGCCTCTGGAGTAACTGGGTAACCGGCATGTGTACCACCATGCCTGCTAATTTCTTTCTTTCTTTCTTTCTTTCTTTCTTTCTTTCTTTCCTTCCCTCCCTTCCTCCCTCTCTCCCTCCCTCCTTCCTTCCTTCCTTCTTTCTCTTTCTTTCTTTTTTTGTAGAGATGGGGTCTAGCTATGTTTCTCAGGCTGGGCTCTAACTCCTGGCCTCAAGATCCTCCTGCCTCAGCCTCAGGGGTAACTGGGACTACAGGTGTGTGTGCTACCACACCTGGCTAATTTCTTTTTTTGTAGAGATGTCATCTAGCTATGTTGCCCCACCTGGCCTCCAACTCCTGGCCTCAAGTGATCCTCCTGCCTCAGCCTCTCAAAGTGCTGTGATTACAGGCATGAGCCACCATGCCCGGCTCCGGGCTTTCTTGAATCCCCTCACCCAGATAGTTGCCCCAGTCAGGCTCCAGTCCCCTGTTGCTGAGACATCCACGAACCACGTTGAGGCAGAAGCCCCGGCAGGGCATAAGTGAGGGGACCCCCCGGCATAGGGGACAGCCGATGAGACGCATTAGAGCCTGGCTGCAGCCTTCAGACACTGGCACCTGGGGGCAGAGAGTGGGGCTGTGTCCTCCACAAACACCATGGCTGCTCTCAGCCCAGCTTGGTGCCCCATCCCACCTTCCCCAGGCTCTGAGTGGAGAGCTGGATGTGTGCACCTAGGGTTGGTGACTCCCCCCGCAGCAGCAGATGAGATTATCACAGAACTGAGGAGGGAGGTTCCAGGTTGCCGACACTGATTTGTGGGAGGGGTAGAACTACAGAGGCAGTTGGGGGTCTGAGGAAAGATTCAAAGACAAGAGTGAGCCCATCCCAGCTGGGTAGGGAGGAGGCAGTCAGGAGGCAGAAGGTGAGGCTGGAAGGTCAGGGAGAGGATGGGTAGTGAAAGAGGCCAAGCCAGGCTTCTGGCCTTCAGCAGCAGGGAAGTGGCATCATTGAGGGGTGGTGGGAGATTGGGCAGGGGCAGTATCCAATCTTGAACTGCTATGGAGATAAACAGGTCCTCAGGGACTGACAGGGGGATATGGGTCCACAGAGGGCAAGAGGGGATCAAAGGTTCAGAGGTGGTCAGAGATCACGGATTGTGGAGCAGTGGAGGCTTCACTCCAGCCCCCTCCTTCCTAATTCATCCTGGGCCACCAGGGCCTTGAGGCAGACAGAGCTCCAGCCTTGTCCTGCTAGTTTGGTGGCTGACTCTTCCTAGTGAGGTCTCTTTCACTTCTGCTCCCCGCTCCCTGGTGCTGCCCGCACTCAGGCCCCCTCTAACCTTAAGCGCTTCGCTGACCACAATTCTTCCAGTCTCCAGGCCCTGCACAAAGGCTCGGGCAGCCACCAGGGTCCGGGTTATCTGGGATAAGGCAAAGAAGGTGAGAAGAACCACAAGGTTGTCATGGGTCAGTCAAGACTGGAGCCAAGAGATTGCACCAAGAGCAGTGGGTGTTAGGTTTGTGGGGTTATCTCAAAGGGGGTAGAGTGTTGGATGGTACAGAGAGGCAGGTTCAAGAGTCTCACAGGAATTATAGTCTAAAGAAAAAGAAGGCTTGGGAAGAGATGGAGGGATTGTGTTGTACAGGGCTTAGAGACAGAGAAATTGTGTATCAGAAGTAACACTGAAATTGAAGCCAGAAGACCTGGGTGTGAGCCACGGCTCTACCACTTAAATTTACTGGCTGGAAAGCTTAACCTCTGGGAGCCTCAGTTTTCTCATCTGTAAAATAAGGGTGTGACTGTCTACCTTGCAGGGTTATGATGACAACTAAATGTGATACTATAAATGAAAATGCCTTTTGCATATTGAATACATATTTCCTGTTTAGTTGAACCAGAGGAAGTCGAGGTGTTAGGATTAGGGAGGGGTTGGCAGAAAGGTGGCTGGAGGTCAAGGGCAGGTAAGTGTTTGTGTGAAACTAGGGCCCGGAATGGGAGGTGGTGAGGGTGGGGACATTTGCTTAAAGACCAAGGGGCATTGTGTCATGCAGCGGTGACTAAAGCTCAAGATAGGGATCACCAGGTCAGAAATGGCTTCGATGCAGGAAGAGAAGATCGCCAGGTCAGAGGTGACTGGGGAATGCCAGTTTGGAGGTGAGTGGTGCATAGTTCAGGGGTTACTAGGTCAGAAGTGGCTGAAGCTCAGGCCTCAGGATCCCTCACCTGCAGGCGAAGGCGGCGGGGTGAGTCCCCGAAGGGCTGCAGAGAGCCATCGGTAGATGAGGCCAAGCGTGAGAGGCAGAGCAGGTAGTCAGGGGGGAAGCTGTACTGTGGGTGCAGCAGCGGGAACACTCTCTCCAGGAGCTGTGCCCAGAAATCCGCCAGGGTGTCATCCAACCCCTCACCAGATTCCCCATAGAAGTCTCGCAGCCGAGAGAAAAGGCCATTGAATATGAGGGCGTGCTGGGCATACAGGCGGCCATAGGAGTGGGAGAAGAGCTGAGTCAGGGAGTGCTGGGCTACTGAGAGCATCTCCAGAAAAAACTCTGCAGCAAATGCAGGGAAACAGGTGGAAAGTGGGTGAGGCCACAGAAGGGGAGAAAAGTGAACAGGCAGAGGCAAGAGGGGATGTGAGAGAAGAGAAAAGACAAGTGAATTAGAAACTGGGCAACTCTCAGAGATGGGACAGACAGGGAATGAGGGAGGGCCAGGCCCTGGAGAGAGAGTCTGGGGGGTGGGAGGGCTAAGCCAGGGCTGGAAGAGGGTGGAGTCTTTACGGATGGAGTAAGGAGTGGGGACAGGGGGCTTGCTGGGGTCCTAAGTGCCGGAGAGGAGCTATGAAGCTGAGTTTGGAGACCCCATGCCCTCACCATCAAATTTTCTGTGCCGAGCAGCCAGTGTGTGAACCAGAAAGGAGCCGCTGTCTGCCACCAGGCCTCGGAAGGTGTTCTCACTCTCCCTGATCAGCCTCTGCTCTGTCTCACTGGAACAGCAGGTGTACTCCTGCGGACAGACCCGGAGGTGCTCACCTGGACAGAGGAGATGTGAAAGAGTGGCGGGAAGTGATACCCTAAAATTCCTTCCATTTCCTGCCTATCTCTGGGGACTATGCCTTCACTACCTGTCTGGTCTCTTTTCTATTGTCTGCACCCTCTTCCCCACCTGACCCTATCCCTGGCCTTATTGTTTCCTTGCCCATCCCAAGTTCACTCCCGTTTGCCACGGGATCATCTATTTAACAGCTGCCCTGAGGGCCAAGTCAGTGGTCACAGTGTCCTCAGGTGACCCTCCCCAGCGTCCACACCCCAGTCCACACCCCAGACCTCGAGGGACTTGAGGATAGCTTCTAGGGATGAAGAATGGGGCTTGGAGGGGTGGGATTACTTGGTGAGCAATAAAGTATTCTCATAGAAGGGGCTCAGAGAAACAGCGAGGAGAACATGGCTGTGAAGAAAGAAACACATAGGGGGGTGTTAATTACGAGGAGGGGATTCCTGGGGTGGGGATGGAGTAAGAGCGCTATTCCGTGCATAGGAAGGTTATTGTGATCCCGGTAAGGAAGTTACAGGAGGAGAACACACATTACTGTGGGATGAAAAGATTAGTATAACGGTCACTCTGAAAGGGAAGAGAGTTATTGTGAGATGGGGAGGCCCCGCCCCCGCCCCCACCCCCAATTCTCTAGTCTTCCTCTTTCTCCTCACCTGAGATCAGAGCGGGAGGGATTAGGTTTAAGCTATATCCCCGGGTCCCCAGCACCTGCCGGGTCTCTGCACAACTCCGGGTGACCTTTGCCTCGCTCCCGGGTCCGGGACCAGGACCGGGACACAGAGGCAGCAGCAGAAGCAGGAGAGATTGCAGAGCGGACATAGCTGCAGCCACCCCGGGACGGCAAAGTGGGTCCTAAGGAGGAAAGAAGAGCCGCCCAAACTTGGGAATCTGGTACTCGGCCGCGGGACCGCTCCGCGGGCCAGATAAAGAGCGCTACCCCCTAAAACTGAATACCGAGCACGATAGCTGGACCAGGCGGCATCTGCCGAGACAATGGGAGCCGGGAGCCGGGCAGGGGGCGGGACCCGAGGCGGGGCCCTGCCAATAATGGCACTGAGCCGGCTTCAGGGGCGGGGCCAAGGAAGAAATTAAGCCAATGTAGCGCGGAAACTCGGCGGGGGGGCGGGACCTGGCCCGCCCTGAGGAGGTTGGTGAAATAGGGGCGTGGTCTTGTCTCGGGGGCGTGGTGATACGACTCAAAAGGCGGGGCCTGGGTGGAACCCAGCCTACGGCAGTTGAGAACCCAGATTGAAGGGGTTACTACCAGCCTGGTCCGAAACCCCCCCAATGGAGGGGGGCATTAAGGGTAGCGAGGGTGGGGCCTGGGTGGGAGTGGGGCTAAAGCGCACCGCCCGTTTGGCCAAGCCCACGTCACAGGGTAGCACACCTGAGAGCTTGAGGCCACACGAGGCTGTGGAGCGGCGTGACTGGAACGTGGTGCGCACGAGCTCGCACGCTTCCAAGCCTCGCGATACTACCGGCCCCGGGCGAGCCGTTGGGATTGCGCTTGCGCACAGCGTGCCTTCTGCCTTCCCGCGTTTTTCTGGTCTCTTTCGCCACAGGAGGGGCAGCGGCGGCAGGCGTCTGTGCGGAAGGTGGGGTGGCCACAGACACCTGAGGGTCCCGAGGTGGGAATCTTCCCTGAACCGTGCTCTGTCAGAAGTCGCTCTTCCTGGCTCTAACAGTGAGGTTTCTCTTTGACCCAAGAATACGTCCTACCGCGACCCCTCCCGGCCCTGACAGGAGGAGCCTTCCTGGGCCATGCCCACAATGGCCTCCACCGCAGAGCCGGAGAATCCCATCCCTAGGCCTCCATAAACTGAGAGTCCACTCTCCTAAGCGATTGGAAGGCTCCTCAGCCCGAAGCCGCTTACCCCAGGGGCAGTTGTAGATATTTTTACCTTCTGGAAAAATAGCGAAGGAACGGCTTTTATTACTTTTGCGTTTCCAGTCTTATTCTCATGGCCCCTTTACCCCCAAATCCTCAAGGGCCTCTTGTTCCATTCCAGGTGGAATCCGATGCCAGTCCTCTAGAAACGAAAGCCTGGGGTCCCTTTGTATTTTTTTTTTTTTTTTTTTTTGAGGCGGAGTCTGGGTTGTCCGGGCTGGAGTGCAGTGGCGCGACCTCGGCTCACTGCAACCTCTGCCTCCCGGGTGCAAGCGATTCTCCTGCCTCAGCCTCCCGAGTAGCTGGGATTACAGGCATGCGCCACCATGCCTGGCTAGCTTTTGTATTTTTAGTAGAGACGGGATTTCACCATGTTGGTCAGGCTGGTCTGGAACTCCTGACCTCGTGATCCGCCCGCCTTGGCCTCCCAAAGTGCTGGGATTACGACGTGAACCACCAAGCCCAGCCTTGTATTTTTATTTATTTATTGTTTTTCTTTTCTTTTTAAAAAACCTGTAAATTCCCTTGCAGCAGGCAGTTTATACTTCCAAAGCCTCCAGAGGGGTGTGTCTGAAGCTGCCCTGCTTTGTGCCTTGTTTGACTTTTTTTTTTTTTTAATGTACCTTTTTTTAGAGATGGGGCCTTGCTATGTGGTCCAGGCTGGTCTTGAACTAATGGGCTCAAGCGATCCTCCTGCCTCGGCTTCCCAAAGTACCGGGATTATACTTGGGAGCCACCGTACACCACCACCCCTCGGCTTTTGGAGAGCAGTTCCAAACCCACTGCCCAACTTCTGGGGCCTTGGTGTCTGTAATCCCTTGGTGCCTTAGGTCCACTCTTGGTCTTATTTTATTTACTTGTCTTTACTTTTTTTTGAGACAGAGTCTTACTTTGTTGCCCAGGCTGGAGTGCAGTGGTGCAGTCATAGTGATCATCCTGCCTTAGCCTCCCAAGTAGTTGGCATTACAGGTGCATCACCACACCTGGCTTGCTTTTGTTTTTCCGTAGAGACAGGGTCTTGTTATGTTGCTCTGCCCTCAAGCGATCCTCCTGCTTCAGCTGCTGAAAGTTCTGGGATTCCAGGTGTGAGCCATTGTAAGCACCTTGCCTTTTTTTTTTTTTTTTAAAAACTATGAGTTAAATTCTCTTGCAGCACGCAGTTTACACTTCCAAAGCCCCTAGAGAGGGCTGTGTCTGAAACTGCCCTGGTGTGTGTCTTGGTCAGATTTTTTTTTTTTTTTAAATATAGACACATCTCATGTTGTCCAGGCTGGTCTCAAACTGTTGGTCTCAAGCAGTCCTCTTACCTCAGCCTCCCGAGTAGCTGGGACCAAAGGTGTGTGCCACCACACCTAGCTAGTTTTTGCTTATTTTTTGTAGAGATGAGGTCTTGCTATGTTGCCCAGGCTGGTCTCGAACTCCTGGGCTCAAAGAGTCCTCCTGCCTTAGCTGCCTAAAGTTCTGGGATTACAGGTGTGATCTACCGCACCCAGTGTGCTTAAAGAAACAAACAAACAAACAAAACCTGTGAATTAAATTTCCTTGTAGCAGGCAGTTTGCACTTCCATAGCTTCTAGAGAGAGATGCATCTGAAGCTACTCTGGTGTGTGACTTCCTCAGCTGTTGGAGAGCAACTCCAAACCTGCTGGCCTGTTTTGGGGGTGGTGGTGTCCTTAATCCCTTGATGCCTTAGGTCAACTCTTTGTCTTATTCGTTTATTTATTATTTTTTGAGATGGAGTTTTGCTCTTGTTGCCCAAGGTGGAGTGCAATGGGTCAATCTTGGCTCACCACAATTTCAGCCTTCTGGGTTCAAGAGATTCTCTTGCCTAAGCCTCCCAAGTAGCTGGGATTACAGGCATGCACCACCACACCCGGCTAATTTTGTATTTTTAGTAGAGAGGGGGTTTCTCCATGTTGGTCAGGCTGATCTCAAACTCTCGACCTCAGGTAGTTGCTCTGCCTCAGCCTCCCAAAGTGCTGGGATTACAAGTGTGAGCCACTGCACCTGACAATTTGTCTTATTTATTTATTATTACTTTTTTTTTTTTTTTTTTTAAGAGATAGGCTTCTGCTCTGTAGCCCCGGCTGGAGTGCAGTGGTGTGATCATAGCTCACTGCAGCCTTGAACTCCTGGACTCAAGCAGTCCTCCCACCTCAGCCTTCTGAATAGCTGAATACAGGCATGAATACAGGCTTGTGCTACTACACCTAGCTAATTATTATTATTTTTTTTTGTAGAAACGGGATCTTGCTGTGTTGCCCAGGCTGGTCTTGAACTCCTGGGGTCAAGCCATCCTCCTGCCTCTGCTTCCCAAAGTGCTGGGATTATAGGCATGAGCCACAGTGCCCAGCCTTTGTCCTAGTTTTTGGTCTCATTCACCTGACCCCAGAGTTCTAGAGCTGTCCTCTTGGAAAGAAAGGGACTGGTCAGTGCTAGGGCTGGAGAAGTGCTGTGGTAGGAGCCCTTTCTTCTCTTTCTTTCCCCAGCTGGATCACCATGCCTACCCTGCCATCCTCATCCTCCTGGCCCCGTAGCTCCTCCTCACCAAACCTATCCTCCCCACTGCAAAGAGCTGTGGGAGGTGCCAAGAGGGCCTTGTCTGAATCTTCTAGTTCCTCTGCCAGTCTGCCCTTTGATGACAGGGACTCAAGCCATACCTCAGAGGGGTAAGTAGTTGGTGAGAAGATGTTGCATTGTGCAGCCACTTCCTGTGTCCATGGCAGCCTTTCCCCTGTTGTTTTCCCACATTGATGATAATATGCATGGGCCCATGTGAAAACACCAGAAGTGCTGTACTTGTTCAGCAGTGTCACCCTCCCTCCAGCTCCAGGTGTTTTTTTTGGCAGTTCTAGATGTTGTAGACATCCAAATAGTACATCCTGTTTTTAATCCATCATCCATCTTGTCTAAACCTATCTTAAACACATTTCTGTGTTCAGGATGTACCTCTGGTGGGGGCTAAGAGGTGGCAGATGGGGGAGTAAAGAGTTCTTTATTTGTTGCCTGGCAAATTGTGTATACTTTTTAGCTGGTGTCCCCTAGTTCTCCTACTTGGGGATTTTGTAAACAGGTCTGTGTATCCTTATTAATTACCATATATGAGTTTATTCTGTGTAGGTTATAATAATATGTCTTGGTTTTTTATCTTTCCAGAAGGAGAAAAGCTAATTTCATAAAGATCTGTTTTATCCCCCGGCTGTTTTAATTGGCTTTCTTGGAATCATTTCTGTTTGTATCAGTGCTACTATGGGGGACCAGATTATATCAGTGTTATAAACTTGAATCGATAAATATATGGTTTATGTTTCAAGGGGTGAAATTTAGCTCCAGGTTCATATTAATCTCCCGTTTATGCATGAGTGACAGATAACTTCCTAAGCCAGGATTATTTTTCTCTACAAAGAGCAGTGATCTCTCTACCTGCTAAGTGAGTATCATTTGATTCTCTTATTCAGACAGAATACTAGGAAGGGTTGTCCTTCCCCTGCCTCAGTTCCTCATTTTTCATCTCCATGGCTTTCACATGAAAGTTTTTCTTTAAGACTTTGTCCCAGCTGGGCATGGTGACTCGTGCTTGTAATCCTAGCACTTTGGGAGGCTGAGGTGGGTGGATCACCTGAGGTCAGGAGTTTGAGACCAGCCTGGCTGACATGATGAAACCTCATCTCTACTAAAAATACAAAAATTAGCTGGGCATTGTGGTGCACGCCTGTAATCCCAGCTACTAGGGAGGCTGAAGTAGGAGAATTGCTTGAACCCTGGAGGCAGAGGTTGCAGTGAGCCAAGATTATGCCACTGCACTCCAGCCTGGGTGACAAGAGTGAAACTCCATCTCAAAAAAAAAAAAGACTTTGTCCAACTTCCTACTAACAATAAGCTCATTTTTTAAAAAAATCTGAATATGTTTTTTTTTCTCATGGAAATGGGGTGCGATGAGAGAGAAGCTGTAATTCATTAGCCTTTTATATGGAGGGAGTAGGATGGCTGTTATTTCTCATAGGAATAGTGACTCTTTGTCAGCTGATGAAGGCAGTGACTTTGAAGACAGCTTCAGTCGCAGTGTGAGGAAGAGAGCAGCAAAACGACCACCGAAAACAACCCCAGTGAGTCAGCCAGTTTTCTTCTGTTTATGAATCTTGCATGGAAAGAAAGAAAAGAAAAATCTAAAAGAGGCTCAGGTGATATGGTTAGACAAAAATAGGAAGAAGACAAATTTTGAAGAGAAAAGAGTAAGAGAAGAGGACGTTAGGATATAGAGATACAGGAAGGGGACTGAAGGACTTTTTTTAAAGGTAAAAATTTAATAAACTTCACAACAGTATGAAAATCAGTTATTTCATGGTGGCTCAGCCTGTAATCCCAGCACTTTGGGAGGCTGAGGTGGGTGAATCACAAAGTCAGGAGATCAAGACCATCCTGGCCAACATGGTGAAACCTTGTCTCAAAAAAAAAAAATCAGTTATTTCAGGTCTAAGTCAGTAAATCAGATTCTGCTGTGGAGTTGTCAGTGTAAGCCTACTTGTATGATAATGGTGAAACCAAGTGCTAATGTCGCTTTACCTTTTTTTCATATTTCTGATCTTTTTATACATATTAGGTGGCAAAACATCCAAAGAAAGGGTCCCGAGTGGTACATCGTCATAGCCGGAAACAGTCAGAGCCACCAGCCAATGATCTCTTCAGTGCTGTGAAAGCTGCCAAAAGTGACATGCAGGTAAATCAGTCTCTTACCTTTGTTAATACCATCTCCCTTTTTGTAAGGTGGTAAGAACAAGCGTTTGCAAACTTGATTTGTTGTGAACATTTTAGTGATTATGACATATCAAGAAAGATAAGATTATGGGGTGAATCCATGGAGTGATAGAAAGGTGACTTTGGAGAGCATGTTCTTTTTTTGGGGGGACAGTCTCGCTCTGTTGCCCAGGCTGGAGTGCAGTGGTATGATCTTGACTCACTGCAGCCTCTGCTTCTTGGGTTCAAGCAATTCTCATGCCTCAGCCTCCCAAGTAGCTGGGATTACAGGTATGTGCCACCACACCAGCTATTTTTTGTATTTTTAGTAGAGATGGGGTTTGGCTATGTTGGCCAGGCTGGTCTCGAACTCCTGACCTCAGGTGATCTGCCTGCCTCAGTCTCCTGAAGTGCTGAGATTACAGGCATGAGCCACCGTGCCCAGCTTCGAGAGAGCACATTCTTTTTTTAAAGGTATCACAGGAGTGATTTTGCCTTTTATTGATTGATGGAGCTGATGAGGAGAGGCATTGCATGACCTGAGAAGGAAGCTTGGATGTGGGTAGCACCTTGTTCACCCATGTTATTTTTTAACTCCATCTTGACAATTATACCTAATTATTTTTTCCCTCTCTCTGCTTCTTTTTCTATACTTTTATTGAAGTTTTAGTATCCAAAAGTATACAAAGTTTATATGAAGTTTTAAAAATAAAAATGAGGCCGGGTGCGGTGGCTCACGCCTGTAATCCCAGCACTTTGGGAGGCTGAGGCGAGTGGATCACGAGGTCAAGAGATGGAGACCATCTTTTAGTGAAACCCCGTCTCTACTAAAAATACAAAAAATTAGCTGGGCATGATGGCGCATGCCTGTAATCCCAGCTACTCAGGAGGCTGAGGCAGGAGAATTGCCTGAACCCAGGAGGCGAAGGTTGCGGTGAGCCAAGATCACGGGTAACAAGAGTGAAACTCCATCCCCAATAAATATAAATAAATAAATAAATAATGAAATGATCACACAGATCTCTAGCCCCAGCTCAAGAAATGAAACAGTAATAGTGTTGTAGAGATCCTTTGTGTTTCTTCTCTCTACTCTACGTCACAGTCCCCTTATTACCCATAAACACTAGAGTGAATTTTGTGTTAATCATTCTCATCTGAAAAATAAATAAATCATTCTCATCTTGTATTATAGTGTTACGACTATGAATGTGTTTTTTAATTATATAAATGAATTTGTTATTCAGGCTTCTGTTATTTAATTATTTCAGTTAACATTGTTTGAGATTTGTCTACATTAATGTTAAATTTTATAGTTTCTGAAAAAGTATTTTAAATTTTCAAACATACAGAATTTTGCTAGTTGTATTTTCATTATTTGATTTCTAACTTTATTGCATTGTAGTTATGGAATATGGTGTTTGAAATTTATGTAGGGGCCGGGTGCAGTGCCTCACACCTGTAATCCCAGCACTTTGGGAGGCTAAGGCGGGCAGATCACTTGAGGCCAGGAGTTTGAGACCAGCCTGGCCAACATGGTGAAACCCCGTCTCTACTAAAAATACAAAAATTAGCTGCGCGTGGTGGCGTTTGTCTGTAATCCCAACCACTTGGGAAGCTGAGGCAAGAGAATTGCTTGAACCCGGGAGGCAGAGGTTGCAGTAAGCTGAGATTGTGCTACTGCACTCCAGCCTGGGTGACAGAGTGAGACTCTGTCTCAAAACAAACTGTCTCAAAACAGACAAACAAAAGCAAAAGAAATTTACGGAGACTTAGCTTTATGGCCTAGTATTGAGTCAGTGCGTTTGTTTTATCTTTTCTTTTTCTCCTTTGCTTGCTTTCCTTTGGATTTCTATCTTCTATCCCCAGTGTGTTAGTTCTATCCATTCCCCTTCTCCAACAAACAAATTAGACCTTACTATTTTATACAGTCAATGTTTGTTTATACTTACCTACATTTTAATCATTTAATCTTGAATCTCAACTCTTCCATATTAGAATATTCTCTCGTCCTTTACAATTTTCTTTATATAGGAGTTTATTAACAAATTCATTAGTTTTTGCTTACATAAAGATGACTTTTACCCTTATTCTTAAAAGACTGTTTTCTGAGTATAGCATTCTAAGATGACCTTTTTTCCCAGCACATTAAAGAGATTATTCTGCTGCCTTCCAACTTCCCTTATTGCTGCTGAAAGTCAGCTGAGTCTAATGTGGTGCTGTTCAATGCAACATTTTGTAACGATGGCAATGTTCTATATTAATGTTGGCTAGTACAGTATCCACTAGCCACATGTGATTATTGAACACTTGAAATGTGGCTGGTGCAACTGAGAAACTGGATTTTCCATTTTTATTTGATTTTTTTTTTTTTTTAGATGAAGTTTTGCTCTTGCTGTCCAGGCTGGAGTGCAGTGGTGTGATCTCGGCTCACTGCAACCTCCACCTCCTGGGTTCAAGTGATTCTCCTGAGTAGCTGGGATTACAGACCCAAGCCACCATGCCCGGCCGATTTATTTGTAATAGCCACATGTGGCTAGGGGCTAATGGGTTTGTGCAGGTCTCGTTTGTAAATGTTTTAGTTTGTAAGTTTTAAATGCACATTCTTTGTAAGTAGTCTCTTTTTTGCTTTGACTCTTTTTTTGTTTTTAAGTAATCTCTTTTTTGTTTTTAAGACATTTTTATTTTTGCTTCTGTGTTCTGATGTTATACCTGTAGGATGTTTATAGGTGTAAATTTTCTTTTTATTTGTCATGCTTGAGATTCATTAGATTCCTGGCTCTGAAGATTGGTGCTTTTCAACAAGTATGTATAAGAAAATTCTTTTCAGGCCGGGTGTGGTGGCTCATGCTTATAATCCCAGCACTTTGGGAGGCCAAGGTGGGCAGATCACCTGAGGTCAGGAGTTCGAGACCAGCCTGACCAACATGGTGAAACCCCATCTCTACTAAAATACAAAAAATTAGCTAGGCATGGTGGTGCATGCCTGTAATCCCAGCCACTTGGGAGGCTGAGGCAGGAGAATTGCTTGAACCTGGGAGGCAGAGGTTGCAGTGAGCCGAGATTGCACCGTTGCATTCCAGCCTGGGCAACAAGAGTGAAACCGTCACAAAAAAAAAAGAAAAAAATTCTTTTCAAATGTTGCTTTTTTCTCATATCATCTTCTGTTTTCAGTTAGGCATTATTAAAGCGTCTCACTCTATTCTCCATGTCTTTGAATATCTCTTTCACTGTTTCTGTTAGTCTCTCTAGACTGCGTTTTAGATAATTTCCTTGACTCAATTTCCAGTTCACTCATCTGTTTGCTGTATCCAATCTTCTTTAAATCTATCCATTGAATTTTTTATTACGGTCTGTTTCATTTCTATAAATTTTATTTGGCCCATTTGCAAATTTGATTATTCTTTGCTTCTACTTTCAGGCTTCTCTTCTATATCTGTTTTTTTTTTTTTTAGCCCATTCTCCCCTGAACTTTTAAAAAAAATCATACTAAACACAGTCTATAATCTATGGTAGATTATTGCCTCTTTTATTTTTTTAATTTTTTCTTTTTGTTTTTTAATTTTGTTTTTTCTGTATTGAGTTTTTAGATTATTGTCTAAAGTCTTTGTGAATATAATTCTGTCAGTGCCTTGTTTCTTTATATGTTTTACTAGGTTTTATTGTGAGCCACTCATTTTCCCTGGAATTCTTATGTGTTCGAATTCTTTGGGGCCTTTGTCAGAGATTTTTTTTTCATTTATTTTATTTTATTTTTTTATTTTTATTTTTGTATATTTTATTGCACTTTAGGTTCTGGGGTACATGTGCAGATCATGCAGGATTGCTGCATAGGTACATACATGGCAATGTGGTTTGCTGCCTCCATCCCCCCGTCACCTATATCTGGCATTTTCTCCCCATGTTATCCCTCCCCAACCTCCCTACCCACCCCCGCTGTCTCTCCCCTATTCCCCCTCAACAGACCCCAGTTTGCGATGCTCCCCTCCCTGTGTCCAAGTGTTCTCATTGTTCAATACTCGCCTATGAGTGAGAACATTTATTTTTATTTATTTTTTGAGATGGAGTCTCACTCTGTCCCCCAGGCTGGAGTGCAGTGACATGATCTTAGCTCACAGCAACCTCCGCCTCCCAGGTTCAAGCAATTCTCTTGCCTCAGCCTCCTGAGTAGCTGGGATTATAGGCGCACACCACCATGCCTAGCTAATTTTTGTATTTTTAGTAGAGATGGGGTTTCACTATACTGGCCAGGCTGGTCTTGAACTCCTGACCTTGTGATCCGCTTGCCTTGGCCTCCCAAAGTGCTGGGATTATAGGCATGAGCCACCGAAGTCAGCCAGCAAAGGTGGATTTTTAAGAGAGAAACCTGCTTTTGCTTCTGACAGTTGCCTGGGGGCCTAGGAACACTCTAGAATCTTTTTTTTAAATTATTTTATTTTATTTTGAGAGAGGGTCTCAATTCTTTCTAGACTGGAGTGCAGTGGTGCTGTCACAGCTCCCTGCTGGTTCAACCTCCCAGGGTTCAGGTGATCCTCCCACCTCACCCTCTCTTAGAGCTGGGACTATAGGCATGTGCCAGCATGCCTAACTAATTTTCCTATTTTTGGTAGACCAGCCTGAGCAACATGGGTTTTGCTTTACTTGGGTTAATGTTCCCAGACTGAATCACTTTTAATTATCTGATTAAGATTATTCTGGGCTGGATGTGGTGGCTCATGCCTGTAATCCCAGCATTTTGGGAAACTGAGGCAGACCTCACTTGAGGTCAGGAGTTTGAGACCAGCCTGGCTAATATGGTGAAACCCCATCTCTACTAAAAATACAAAAATTAGCCATTAGCCAGGTGCAGTGGCGCACACCTGTAATCCCAGCTACTCAGGAGGCTGAAGCATGAACCTGAGAGGTAGAGGTTGTAGTGGGCCGAGATCGCATCACTGCACTCCTGCTTGGACTACAGAGTGAGACTATCTCAAAAAAGAAAGAAAGAAAGGAAGAGACAGAGAAAGAGAGAAAGAAAAGAAGGAAGGAAGAAAGAGAAAGATTATTCTGATCCTTTATGTAGTGTGGATCTTGGCTGCAAATCCAGATTTGAGGGCTAACTATGGTTATGAATTCTCAAGGAGGAATTTTTTTCCTTCCACTGCACCATTAGGTCATAACTTGCTAGATTTCTTGCTGTCTTTGTCTGCCCTGTAGGTTTAGTGTTCAAACTCCCTTCCTTGAGGATGTGACTCTGCAGGACTCAGCTTTATTTAGGTGCCTTTTCTTGGACAACTTGTCTTGGAAAGAGCGTAGGCTCTACCACCTGTGCTCTGCACTCCATGCAGCCGTCTGGATACAAAGTCAGGGTCCCCAGGGTTTAATGAAACCCTTAGGGCAGAAGTCAGTTTGCTTACTTCCTAGGTTTGCTACCTATACCTCATTTTTGGCCTATATGAAATTTTACTTTTCATTCTAGTTCACCAGTATGTTGTGAAAGATGTTTTAAATGTTTTATAGAAGTTTAGATGCATCTCATTTAAAAATTAATGTATTTAAAATAAAGTACAGAGAAAGACATGTATATAATTATCAGGCTTTGTTTTTTGTAAAGATCTTGTGCTATAACTTTTAAAGCCACACAAATAGAGTGCTAAACTGTGGACTTAAAAAGTAGGTGTGTAAATATTTTTAATCAATACTACTTGGAAAATAAAATAAACACATAAACCAATATGCTATTTTCTTTACCTGTTAAATATTGGGAGTTCTTTACATTTTTTAAGTAAACTTTAAAATTATGGAAAAGAAGTTTAGATACATCAACTGGGAAGATCATACAGGATTTCTATTCTGTCATATTGCCAGGAAAAAAGTCATCTACATTTTTTTTCCTAGTCTTTGGTAGATGAGTGGCTGGATAGCTACAAGCAAGACCAGGATGCAGGATTTCTGGAGCTCGTTAACTTTTTCACCCGATCTTGCGGATGTAAAGGTGAGGTAACTGCTTCCCCTTTCTAATTCCCAGCCTTTTGTTCCTATGTTATGAAATTCTTTCTCCATTTAAATAAGTAGGATTAGACATTTCCTATGTAAAGGAAGACGGTAAAGCATTAGAAAAATTCTACTTATTTAGGCTGGGCACTGTGGCTCACACCTATATCTAGCACTTTGGGAGGTCAGAGTGTCTGGATCACTTGAGATCAGGAGTTTAAGACCAGCCTGGGAAACATGGTGAAACCCCTAATAAGATAAGAAAAATTACATGTGTATGGTAGATTGGGACTGTAGTCCCAGATACTCATGAGGCTGAGGCATGAGAATTGCTTGAACCCGGGAGGTGGAGGTTACAGTGAACTGAGATAGCACCACTGCATACCAACCTGGGTGACAGAGCCAAACTGTCTCCAAAAAAAAAGAGAAAAGTTTCACTTATTTAACTAAATTTTTTATTAATAAATATGGGCAGTGATCCAGCAGGGATCCATGTTGAAGAACTAATTATGCTTATGCGATGACACAAATTTCAAGACACCCTTTAGCCTTTCTAGATGCAATAATCTCTTATTTTATTACGCTTTATTTCCCAGCTACTTTGCCCACATTTCTCCTCTGTAGCTGTGGTACCCTCGGAATTCTTAATGCCATGGCTTAATTTATTGGGACAGATGGTCTCAGTCAGATTGTGTTATATAAGAAATCAGCATCTGGCCTAGTTTTATTGCTCTTTGTTTTTTGTTTGTTTGTTTGTTTTGAGACAGAGTCTCACTCTGTTGCCCAGGTTGGAGTGCAGTGGCATAGTCTCAGCTCACAGCAACCTCCACATCCTGGGTTTAAGCAATTCTCGTGCCTTAGCCTCCCAAGTAGCTGGGATTACAGGTGTGTGCCACCACACTCGGTTGATTTTTGTATTTTTAGTAGAGACGGGGTTTCACTGGTCTGGTCGTGAACTCCTGACCTCAGGTGATCCACCTGCCTTGGCCTTCCAAAGTGCTGGGATTACAGGCATGAGCCACTGTCCCCGGCCTGTTGTGTTTTGTTTTTGTTTTTGTTTTTTTAAAGCACAGTTTTTGACTGCTTAAGTCCTTTCTTTCTTTTTTCTTTTCTTTTTTTTTTTAAAGCAAATCCTGCCTCGGGTTTATTTGTGCAAATAGTGCAGGAGGACACCAGTCCTTCTGTCCTCACATTGGCAGACAGAGATCTCTACTCTGAAGCCTTTGTACGGGCTTGGGCACCTTTGGGACCCTGAGCTAGAACTGAAGCTGGAGCTGCAGCCTGGGCCTTCATTTGCTCCTTGGCCTTTGGCTGGCACACCCATGCTTCCCAAACTTGGGATGAGTATTGTAGGCAAGTGGGCTTAACTTCCTTGGGCGTTACAAGGGCCTTGATAGCCTTGGCATTTGTACTCGTGGCCTTGCCATTGTTGGCCTGCATTTTCTTTGGGCCCTTCTTGTGCTTCTTCCTGAGGCAAAGTGCATATTCCTCAGGAACTTGGGGTCCATCCCCTTAAGAGATTCGTATCTTTGTGATCAGGGTTTCTTGATGCCATTTCTTTGCCATTTTCAGCCCCTGATTATGTGAGGTGTGGTTCTTGGACTTGGCCATGTCTGCACCGTAACCCATGGCTCCCTTTCTTTGGGTTTTTAGAGAGATTACCTTATAGCAGATATAGTTGGATGGTGGCAGACTGTTGACTAGGATTCAGGTCTTCTGATTCCCCACCTAACTCTTTGTGGTATGTTCCCTTCCTCATCTTCAGGTATATCTGTAAATGGTCACAGTGTCTTGTTATTTTTCTTGTAAGTACCTCATATCCTTCATTCTTTAGGCACTGTGACCCCTGAGATGTTCAAGAAGATGTCCAACTCAGAGATCATCCAGCACCTAACAGAGCAGTTTAATGAGGTGGAAGAAGACAACCGGATCCTCTTACCCTTTTTATTTCAAAACACAATGCCTATTATCCCCTTCTTTTCGATTCTGTGAAATAAGGTAGCTTTTAGAAGGAGGAGTTCAGTCTCTTGGGGCTAAAAGAGATCTGAATATGCCTCTCAAATTGGGGAGAATATCAGGAAATTAGGTGTGATAGAGAGATATTTTTACTAGACTGTTGGGTTTTGTCATCCAAGCCCCTATGACTTCATGAACCTGGTAATAAGTTTCCCATCCTTTCCATATATTCTTTTGTAGGACTCAGGGGACTATCCTCTGACAGCTCCAGGTCCATCCTGGAAGAAGTTCCGGGGCAGCTTCTGTGAGTTTGTGAGGACTCTGGTCTGTCAGTGCCAGTACAGCCTTCTCTACGATGGTTTCCCTATGGACAATCTCATCTCCCTGCTCACTGGTCTCTCAGACTCACAAGTCCGCGCCTTCCGTCACACTAGCACCCTGGCTGGTGAGCACTGGTTTTTACTCTGTGGACATTCTCCTGGGGATTTATAGGACTTTCCTCTGTTCTCTGCTTCAGGGTCTCTTCTTTCCTACCTGCATCTTGACTCTTCACTTCAAGTCCATGCCTCTTTGATCTAAACTTCAATCCAGTTTCTCACTAGTGGTATTTTGAGAAGGGGTAGATCACAGCAACAATTTCCAGGCTAATATTTTTGTCAGAGCTCACCACTGGGGATATGCTGAAGGCTAAAAGAAGACCACAAGAGTGGGCTAGGCACAGTGGCTTACGCCTGTAATCCCAGCACTTAGGGATCTCTGCCAAGGCAGACGGATCACCTGAGGTCGGCAGATTACCTGAGGCTGGGAGTTCGAGACCAGCCTGACCAACATGGAGAAATCCCGTCTCTACTAAAAATGCAAAATTAGTGGGTGTGGTAGTCCATGCCTGTAATCCTAGCTACTTGGGAGGCTGAGGCAGGAGAATTGCTTGAACCTGGAAGGAGGAGGTTGTGGTGAGCCAAGATCGCGCCATTGCACTCCAGCCTGGGCAACGAGTGAAACTCCATCTTAAAAAAAAAAAAAAAAAGATGACCACAGGATTTAGAGGGGAACAGTCCACTCCAGGACAGGCAGTCTTAGAATTTTAGGGTCACCCTGCTCTGGCTTCTCGTTTTCATTGCCATTCTTTCCTTCCGTTTTTTTCCTTCTACCCATCCTCTCGCCTCTGACCTAAGTAATGATTTATTTATCTCTTTTGCATTACTCAAAGCCATGAAATTGATGACCTCCCTGGTAAGAGTTGCCCTCCAACTGAGTCTGCACCAAGATAACAATCAGCGTCAGTATGAGGCTGAACGAAACAAGGGGCCAGGGCAGAGGGCACCTGAGCGGCTGGAGAGCCTGTTGGAGAAACGCAAAGAGGTGAGGAGTGTTCCCTGCTTTTTCCTTTCCTTTCTCCCAACTTGCACCCACTTCTGCCACAGACCCCCTTATCAGGCCCTGGGCATTCTTTCAAGATCGTGAATAATGGAGTCTGGCAATAGTTTCATAGACCCATCCTGTAAGGGGCCATTGCATGCTCATCTTTTTTCTGGGTTGTGGGCTCAATAAATCATGTCTAATTTAGAGTTCTCTATAATTCCACTTTTGCTCAGTTTTTCTTTGTCTGCACTTATTGTCAGAAGTGTTTAAGTGCCATACCTGCCTGTCATGCAAGGAATTAAGTTTTGACCTACTTGTCAAGTGTGCAGTGTGCAAGTGACCACAGGAGTACTGAAAGCCAACCGTTGACAAGGGAGGCCAAATTTTCAAGGAATGGAAAGAGCACAGGCCTTCCAGTGAACTCCTGGCTTTAAATTCTGTTCCATTTAGTCACTAGCTCAATAGCCTTATGTAACCTCTCTTCAGTTTTCTTTTTTTAAAAAAAGGATAATCTTTTTTTTGTAAATTGTAAATTGTCTCGCTTGGCACATAGTAGATACTTGTTTTGTTTCCTTTTAAACTTAAAGATGACCACTGGAGGGCATAAGCCATAGCAAAATCTTTTACACTGATGAAATTTTTAATCAGATGGGTCTGTCATAAGTAACACTACTGATGTTTTCGCCTCATTCTCTGTTAGTGTCTAAGACCCTTCCTATGAGGTTGGCAGGACTCACCATGTCTGACCATATTATCTGGCTGTTTTTCCAGCCCTCACAAAAGATCTCTTCCGTTCTAAATCGTTAGAGAAGGAAACTTTCTACTTCCCTCATTCTCTTGTTATTTTTCATTGTCAGGTTGATCTTGAAAGCTTATGTGTACTAACAGATGTATCCTGGATTTTAAATAATGTACACTAGTGCTCATCTTTCTTTTTCTTTTCTTTCTTTCTCTCTCTTTTTTTTTTTTTTTTTTGAGATGGAGTTTGCTCTTGTTGCCCATGCTGGAGAGCAATGGCACAATCTCAGCTCATTGCAACCTCTGCCTCCCAGGTTCAAGCGATACTCCTGCCTCAGCCTCTCGGGTAGCTGGCAGTACAGGCATGTGCCATCATGCCTGGCTAACTCTGTATATTTAGTAGAGACCGGGTTTCTCCATGTTGGTCAGGCTGGTTTCGAACTCCCGACCTCAGGTAATCTGCCTGCTTCGGCCTCCCAAAGTGCTGGGATTAGAGGTGTGAGCCACCTCGCACCCTGCCGAATCTTTTGTTTCTTTACCTTTTTTTTTTTTTTTTTAACTTCTCTGAGCTCTTGCTTAATCAATTATCATTATAATTCCCCCATTTTATCCTTAATTTCTTCCTCCCCAATATTTTCTTTTTCTTTCTTTCTTTTTTTTTTTTTTTGAGACAGAGTCTCGCTCTGTCACCAGGCTGGAGTGCAGTGGCACAATCTTGGCTCACTGCAACCTCTGCCTCCCTGGCCAAGTGATTCTCCTGCTTCAGCCTCCTGAGTAGCCGGAACTACAGGTGCTCACCACCACGCTTGGCTAATTTTTTTGTATTTTTAGTAGAGATGGGGTTTCACCGTGTTAGCCAGGTTGGTCTCCTTCTCCTGACCTCATGATCTACCTACCTCAAGCTCCCAAAGTGCTAGGATTACAGGCGTGAGCCACTGTGCCTCACCAGGACTTAGGATTTTTAAAATGGTAAATGAGAATTGGCTTCAGCTTAAAGTCACCAACTGCATTAGGCCCTAACAAGGAGTTAGACCGTCCTTTGAAGCTTTGAAGCCAGGCATTGGGTTTTCCTCAATAGCTGTAAAAGTCCTAGATGGCATTTTCCATATGAGGCAGTTTTGTCCGCATTAAAAATTTGTTTGTTTAATATATCCACTTTCATCAATGATCTTAACTAGATTTTGTTGATAACTTGTTGCTTCTCTAGCAATATTTGCTGCTTCACCTTGTACTTTTATGTTACGGAGATGGCTTCTTTCCTTAAACCTCATGAACTAACTTCTAGCTTCAAACTTTTCTTCTGTGGCTTCCTTAACTTTGCTCAGCCTTCATAGAATGGAAGACAGCTGGGACACTGATCTGGATTGGGCTTTGGCCAAAGGGAATGCTGTGGTTGGTTTGATCTTCTATTCTGACTGCTAAAACTGTCTTTGTATCAGCAATAAGACTTGCACTTTCTTACCCTTTCTGTGTTCGCTGGAATAGCATTTTTAATTTCTTTCAAGAATTTTTCTTTTGCATTCACAACTTGGGTGTTTGGCACAAGAGGCCTAGCTATTGGCCTGTTCTGGCTTTCAACATACTTTTCTCACTAAACTTAATCATTCCTTTTTTTTTTTTGAGACAGAGTCTCACTCTGTTGCCCGGGCTAGAGTGCAGTGGCCTGATCTTGGTTCACTGCAACCTCTGCCTCCCAGGTTCAAGTGATTCTCCTGCCTCAGCCTCCTGAGTAGCTGGGATTACAGGCACCGTGCCCAGCTAATTTTCTATTTTTAGTAGAGACCAGGTTTCACCATGTTGATCAGGTTGGTCTCTAACTGACCTGAGCCACTGGGCCCAGCCTCTAAGCTTAGTCATTTCTGGCTTTTGATTTCAAGTGAGAGACATTAATTCTTCCTTTCATTTGAACACTTAAGAGAGTTGTTAATTAGCCTAATTACAATATTTTTGTGTCTCAAGGAATAGGGAGACCTTAGGAGAGATAGAGAGACAGGGAAACTGTTGGTAGAGTAGTAAGAACACAGGCAACATTTATTAAGTTTGCCATTATGGCAACCCCAAAACAGTTACAGTAGTAACATCAGGCTGGGTGTGGTGGCCCATGCCTGTGGTCCCAGCATTTTGGGAGGATTGCTTGAGCCCAGGAGTTCAAGAACAGACTGGGCAAACATAGGGAGACCCTGTCTCTAAAAAAAAAAAATTTGTTTTAACTAGCCAGATGTGGTGGCATGCACCTGTACTGCTGGCTACTTGGGAGGCTGAGGCAGGAAGATAGCTTGAGTCCAGGAGGTTAAGGCTGCCATGAGCCATGATCATACCACTTTATTCAGCCTGGGTGACAGAGTGAGACCCTGTGCCATAAAAAAAGTAATATTAAATATTACTGATCACAGGTCACTATAACAGATAACAAAATGAAAAAGTTTGAAATATTGTGAGAATTACTAAAATGTGCCACAGGGACACAAACTGAGGATATGCTGTTAGAAAAATGGCACTGATAGATATGCTTAATGCCAGGTTGTCACACACCTTTAGTTTGTTTAAAAAAAAAAAAAAACCACAGTGTCTGCAAAGCAATAAAGCAAAGGTACAGTAAAGCATGATATGCCTATATAATACCAGCTAGGGCTTCTGAATAGTCAGAATAACCACATGCAGAGGGGATATTACTTTTACTAAACAGAAAACTTTGAGGCATTAGTTGATTATACAGCTTCTTCCAGAATTAGAAGGTTTAAAAGGGAGCATAGGATGCCAGGGGTTCACACTATCCTGTAATAAACAGGGAGTAGGTAGAAGTTGTACTTTTTCTATATCTTCATGGCCTTATGCTTGTTAGGGGGCAAGAGAGATTAACCCATTTCTCCATGTTCTCCAGCTCCAAGAACATCAAGAGGAGATTGAAGGGATGATGAATGCTCTTTTCAGGGGTGTCTTTGTTCATCGGTACAGGTGAGCTAATGGGCTTCTCTCATTGAAGCAGCTGGCCCTTGAATCTAAGGATGTGAACAGGGTCCTGCCACTTCAAACCCTTAGTTATTTGGTTAGTCCCAGAATAAATGTGGCTGGAGCAAAGTTGTTTCCAATTGGTGAGTTTTAGTTTATCCCCACCTACAAAGGATCTTGTTAGTGTTTCTGGGAGAAAGCAAGAGAAGGAGGCACTGCTGAATATTTTCCTGCTCCAGCTTTGCCCCATATCTGCCCCAACTCCTCATCTTTCTGGGGCTGAGGTCTGGAGGATAAGAGCAGAGAACTGAAAGGCAGGGCTTTTCTAAGGGATGTGTGCAGCCTGGTGAGTCTTTTCTTGGCCAGTGTTTTGTTTCACTGTGTAAAGGGCATGGGAGTTGTATGTTGTTTAGAGACCTGATCGAGTTAAGTTAAAAAGAGTATCTGTAGGCTGGGCATGGTGGCTCATGCCTGTAATCCCAGCACTCTGGGAGGCTGAGGTGGGTGGATCACCTGAGGTTGGGAGTTCAAAACCAGCCTGACCAACATGGAGAAACCCTGTCTCTACTGAAAATACAAAATTAACCCGGTGTGGTGGTGAATGCCTGTAATCCCAGCTACTTGGGAGGCTGAGGCAGGAGAATCGCTTGAACTCAGGAGGTGGAGGTTGTGGTGAGCCAAGATTGCGCCATTGCACTCCAGCCTGGAAAACAAGAGTGAAACAAGGTGAAATGGTCCCCCCCACAAAAAAAAAAAAAATCTAACCTGGGCAACAGGTGTAGTGGTGTTTTGAGACAGAGTCTTGCGCTGTTGCCCCGGCTGGAGTACAGTGGCGTGATCTGGGCTCACTGCAACCTCCACCACCTCCCGGGTTCTTCCAATTCTCCTGCCTCAGCCTCCTGAGTAGCTGGGATTACAAGTGCACACCACCACACCTGGCTAATTGTTTGTAATTTTAGTAGAGACAGGGTTTCACTATGTTGACCAGACTGGTCTCGAACTGCTGACCTCCTAATCTGCCTGCCTTGGCCTCTCAAAGTCCTGGGATTACAGATGTGAGCCACTGCCTCCCGGTCGTGTTTAACTATTTTATGGGTTGGTTACAGAAAGAAAATATTTACTAACTGGGTGTGGCACATTTTTGTAGTTACAGCTACTTGAGAGGCCAAAGTTGGAAGAGGACTTGAACCCAGGAGTTCAAGGCCAGCTTGGGCAACATAGCAAGAGACCCTATCCCTTAAAAAAAAGAAAAGAAAATATTTACATGTATTTTACTATATATATATATACACATACATATACACACACACACACACACCCCTACACACATATATACACACAAAATATTTACATTGAGAGGAAGAAGTGAAAGGCATGGCCAGGCACAATAGCTCATACCTGTAATCCCAGCACTTTGGGAGGCTAAGGCGGGTGGATCACGAGGTCAGGAGATTGAAACCATTCTGACCAACATGGTGAAACCCCGTCTGTACTAAATACAAAAAAATTAGCTAGGCATGGTGGCATGTGCCTGTAATCCCAGCTACTCGGGAGGCTGAGGCAGGAGAATTGCTTGAATCTGGGAGTTGGAGGTTTCAGTGAGCCAAGATCACACCACTGTACTCCAGCCTGGTGATGGAGTGAGATTCTGTCTCAAAAAAACAAAAAAGGCAGGGAGTACATGGCATTAAAAGAAAATAAATTCTTCCATGAGAGGGAGTTATCTGGTAGGATGGAAAGTGAGTTTGGAGAGAGGGTGGCTATAAGAGTCAACTTATCTGTCTGTGTTTAGGGATGTCCTTCCTGAGATCCGTGCTATCTGCATCGAGGAAATTGGGTGTTGGATGCAAAGCTACAGTACTTCTTTCCTCACTGACAGCTATTTAAAATATATTGGTTGGACTCTGCATGATAAGGTGGGATTTGAGTCAGTCTCCTTTCTCCTTTCCCTCATCTTTTTCCTGTCCTAGGACACTTTACCTTTTTCTGGTCCTGCCACAGATATTTTACATAGTGAGCAATGATTAACCCATCAAGGCACTGAACCTTGAAACTCCCCTAGCACTGGGGAGGGTAGGATAAGGTAGAGAGAGACATATCCAGGAGATGAAATGCCTCAAAACATGAGGTACAGGGAGAGAGACTTTACTATGGAAGAGAGTTATTGATGGATGGTAATGCAGGTGCTAAGGGGGCAGCCAAAGGGTCCTTCTCATCATGAGTCCTGCTGTGATCCTTTTGTTTTTTAAGTAAGAAGACAGCTATTAATTGTTTTTGACATCTCAGAGTCCTTGGGGACACCCAAGCTAGAATGAGGGATCAGAGAGGGGAGTCTGGAGGCTTAGTATGGGCAAGTAGAAGGTTGTCAGTTCTGTTTCCATTTTCCTGGTTTTCCCTCCTCACCAGCACCGGGAAGTCCGTCTGAAGTGCCTGAAGGCCCTGAAAGGGCTGTATGGCAACCGGGACCTGACCACACGCCTGGAGCTCTTCACCAGCCGCTTCAAGGTGAAATGGGTGGTGCTCCTTGACTTGGTTATTTGTTGTGTTCCTGTTTCCCCACCTTGTATCTTTCCACCCCTCAGGCTCTAAGATGTCTTGGCTATCCCAGCATCTGCCTCTACATAGGCCCTCTCTTTAAGAATCTCTGATTCTAAGAGAACAGAATGTTTGGAATGGGTGTAAGGAGATACTGAGTGACTTTCTCCTTTCTGCAGGACCGGATGGTTTCTATGGTCATGGACAGAGAGTACGATGTGGCAGTGGAGGCCGTCAGGTTACTGATACTTATCCTTAAGTGAGTCCTGGGAAGAGGGGAGGCAAGTGTCTAAGACCTTTGCCCTTCCAGGGTCCTTTTACTCCACCTGACACAGCTGACTCTTCCGTCTGTGCAGGTTGAAAGACTGAGGCCATTCCTGAGTTGCAGGATCTCAAGGGGGGAATCTTTCTGTCTTCTCTAACTCCCCATACTCCTCTGTCTTCCACTCTCCATTTAGAAGTTCTTTGTGAGTTATGTCCTTGTTGCTTTTGCCTTTTTGTTTCTAGCTTTGGTTGTGCCAGAAGACAGTGTCCCTATTCACACACTCTTTCTGCTTTTCTTTGGGCAGGAACATGGAAGGGGTGCTGACGGATACGGACTGCGAGAGCATCTACCCCATTGTGTATGCTTCTAACCGAGCCCTGGCCTCTGCTGCGGGTGAATTTCTGTACTGGAAGTGAGTGGGACTCCTTTTATCTTTCTTTAACACCACCCTCTCAGTTTTTCTCCCTTGTCTGCTGCTGCTCTGCCTAAGGCCTCCCCATCTCTGTGTAAGTCTTTCGTGTCTCCTTTTCTCTCTCAGCTCCTTGGGGCTTTCCTTAGCTCTGCACCTCCTATTCCTTTATCATCTCCTTGGGCCATCTCTTCCTTCCGTGGTCATCATTACATTCCTTGTTTCCTCCCGTGCTGAGCCCTTTCCTCGTGTCCATTCCACCAGACTCTTCTACCCTGAGTGCAAGATAAGAACGGTGGGTGGAAGAGAGCAACGCCAGAGCCCAGGCGCCCAGAGGACTTTCTTCCAGCTTCTGCTGTCCTTCTTTGTGGAGAGTGAGGTGACATATGCAGAGATGAAGTCTGGCTATGGTGCATAAGACCTCTAAGTGGGCTGGGCTTGGTGGCTCAGGCCTGTAAGCCCAGCACTTTGGGAGGCTGAGGTGGGAGGATCCTTTGAGCCCAGGAGTTTGAGACCAGCCTGAGCAACATAGTGAGACTCTGTCTCTACAAAAAACAAAAAGGCCGGGCGCGGTGGCTCACACCTGTAATCTCAGCACTTTGGGCGGCCAAGGTGGGCAAATCACAAGGTCAGGAGTTCAAGACCAGCTTGACCAACATGATGAAACCCCGTCTCTACTAAAAATGCAAAAAAAAAAAAAAACAAGGCGTGGTGTTGCGTGCCTCTAATTACAGCTACTCAGGAGGCTGAGGCAGGAGAATCGCTTGAACCCGGGAGGTGGAGTTTGCAGAGAGCCTAGATGCACTACTGCACTCCAGCCTGGATGACAGAGCAAGTCTCCTTCTCGGAAAAGAAAAAAAAAAAGTGGAGAAGGATGGAGGTGGACACTAAGGGAAGAAAAGCAATATTTAGTCAGTAACCACCTCCTAGGGTATTTTAACATGTCATCACTAACTCTCCATGTACCTCCTTCCACAGCTCCATGACCATGCTGCTTACTTAGTAGACAGCCTGTGGGACTGTGCAGGCACTCAGCTGAAGGACTGGGAGAGTCTGACAAGCCTGCTGCTGGAGAAGGACCAAAGTGTGTGCCACATGGAGCCAGGACAGGGACCTTTCACCTCCTAGGGTGAAACCAGGAGAGATTGCTGGCCTGACTTGTACAAGGCAGCAATGGTGGCATAGGGTTGGGGGAACTTGGAGTTGGAAGGTGGCTAATCTTTGATTCTGTTTTTTATCCTCCTGCCACTCCAGACCTGGGTGATGTGCAGGAGAGCACACTGATAGAAATCCTTGTGTCCAGTGCCCGGCAAGCTTCAGAGGGGCACCCGCCTGTGGGGCGGGTCACTGGAAGGAAGGTATGGCATGAGGGTAGTTTGGGTAGGTCAGCACTCAATCCTGATAGGCATTGTGCATCCTTATCCTCCAGGCTGGGGTTAGGGTGCTCCTTCTACCCTTTTTTTTTTTTTTTTTTTTTTGAGACAGAGGTTTGCTCTTGTTACCCAGGCTGTAGTGCAATGGCGCGATCTCGGCTCACCGCAACCTCCGCCTCCTGGGTTCAGGCAATTCTCCTGCCTCAGCCTCCTGAATAGCTGGGATTACAGGCACGCGCCACCATGCCCAGCTAATTTTTTTGTATTTTTAGTAGAGACGGGGTTTCACCATGTTGACCAGGATGGTTTCGATCTCTTGAGCTCGGGATCCACCCGCCTCGGCCTCCCAAAGTGCTGGGATTACAGGCGTGAGCCACCGCGCCCGGCCCTTTTTTTTTTTTTTTTGAGATGGAATCTTGCTCTGTAGCCTAGGCTGGAGTGCAGTAGCGTGATCTTGGCTCACTGCAACCTCTGTCTCCAGGGTCCTGGTTCAAGCAATTCTCCTACCTCAGCCTTCCAAGTAGCTGGGATTACAGGCACAAGCCACCATGCCCAGCTAATTTTTGTATTTTTTAGTAGAGATGGGGTTTCACCATGTTGGCCAGTCTGGTCCTGACCTCCTGACTTCATGATCCACCCACTTCAGCCTCCCAAAATGCTTGGATTACAGACATGAGCCACTGTGCCCAGCCTCCTTCTACCCTTTAAAGAACTTCATTTCCAGAAAAATCTGATGGGAGCTGCCAAGTTCTCTTTTCCTTCCAGGCAGATAAGGTCATAGGGAGGAAGACTGCACATACCCCCTAGACCAATGTTTCTCCACCCCCAAGTGACTCTCATTCCAGGGCTTAACCTCTAAGGAACGCAAGACTCAAGCTGATGACAGGGTGAAGTTGACTGAGCACCTCATCCCCCTCCTGCCCCAGCTCCTGGCCAAGGTACCAATGCCCTTCAACATCACCCCATGAGCAGGGAAAGGAAGCGGCCTCTATAAGGAGGGGTGGCAGTGGGAATTACCAATGTGTCAGCTCATAAGGAGGCCTCCTGTCAATCATCACAGTTCTCAGCTGATGCAGAGAAAGTCACTCCCCTGCTCCAGCTTCTCAGCTGCTTTGACCTCCACATCTACTGCACTGGGCGCCTGGAGAAGGTAGGGAGATAGATTTCTTATAACTTGTTGCTCACCTGCTGGCACCAAAGGGTTCTATTGCCAGTATCTTTTTTTCCCAAGAACTTGGGTTTCAGAAAAATTGGCAAGCCTTTTCTTTCTTAGGCATCTTGTCCTTGAAGTTTAATGCTTTTAACCCCATTCCACTTCCCTCCAGAAGAGTTGTCCTCCCACCCCCACAGTACACCGTCTTCTGCCTTTTCTTCTCAGCACCTGGAGCTGCTCCTGAAGCAACTCCAAGAGGTGGTGGTGAAGCACACAGAGCCAGCGGTGCTTGAGGCTGGGGCACACGCCCTCTACTTGCTCTGTAATCCCGAATTCACTTTCTTCAGCCGGGCGGACTTTGCCCGCAGCCAACTAGTAGATCTACTAACTGACCGCTTCCAGCAGGAGCTTGAAGAACTGCTGCAGGTAGGGCTGGACAATGGGACACCCCAAACAAGGGTGGGAGGGGCTGCAAGATGAGGGACGTCGACAGAAGTTCTGGGGGAAATGCTCTCGTGGATCTTCTTTCTTCCTCAGTCATCCTTCCTAGATGAGGATGAGGTATATAATCTGGCAACCACTCTGAAACGACTCTCTGCCTTCTACAAGTGAGTGGCTTTCCTCCTCTTCCTCATCCCATTTTTACTGGTGTCTGTGGAGTTGGTTCACTCTGTTCTTTTTCCAGTATAACGTTCCCTTCTCTCCCACAAAGCGCTCATGACCTGACTCGCTGGGAGCTCTATGAGCCATGTTGCCAACTCCTGCAGAAGGCTGTGGACACAGGAGAGGTTCCTCACCAGGTGAATGAGGAACCTGCAGAAGGCGGGAGATGGGTTGGGGGCTGGGGAGCTAGTTTTTAAGGATCTACTAAAAAGTGGCCCAGGTGGCCACGTCCAAGGGTGTGGGGTGGACAAAGCGAGGGAGATCAGGTGGGGGTCACCCCTTACATTCCTCTCTTAGAGGATGGACTCTACTTCCATTGTCTAAAGACAACTATCTTCTTGGATTTCCTAGAAGCCGAGGATAACATTGAGGGATTCTAGGAGACATAGAGCAAATTAGGGAGTAGTGACATTTCTACCTCATATAGAAGCCTCTGAAGATTGTCCAGAATATCATTCATTTTCCACCAGAAAAGGAATTGGGTCTCCCCTTACTCATTTTCTCTCCTCTTCACTGCTATGTATCTGCCTGTCTGTCTCTCCCACTCCGGACCCAAACCTCATTTTTCAAACACTTTGTTGTTACAGGTTATCCTGCCAGCCTTGACTCTTGTCTATTTTTCCATTCTCTGGACACTAACCCACATTTCCAAATCAGATGCTTCCCAGGTGAGTGTGGATCTTAGAAAGGGGAATGGGAACAGAGGAGCCTATGTCTTCATTCTTCCTCCTCAAGTCACTGTGCCCACAGAAGCAGCTGTCAAGTTTGAGGGAAAGAATGGTAGCCTTCTGTGAACTGTGCCAGAGTTGCCTCTCAGATGTGGATCCTGAGATCCGGGAGCAGGTGAGCAAGTGGGAGCAAGAAGGCGAGTGATTCTGTTCCCATTCCAAGGAGAAATTGACAGTGTCTTTTCTACCTTGGGGAACATTCTGTCTTTTAAGCATCTTTTCTTTTATCCCTACAGGCTTTTGTCTTATTAAGTGATCTGCTTCTCATCTTTAGCCCTCAGATGATTGTCGGGGGCCGTGATTTCCTTAGGCCACTTGTCTTTTTTCCTGAAGCTACCCTCCAGTCTGAGCTAGCCAGCTTCCTCATGGACCACGTCTTCATTCAGCCAGGAGACTTGGGCAGTGGTGCAGTGACTCTATACCTGGGGTTCAGTAAGGGCTGGAACTTGGGTGTGGTTCTGGAATATAGGGCAGAAGGCCTAAATTTGTGATTCCCTTTTGCCTTTCATGTGAACCAGGTGATTCCAAGGAGGATCATTTACAGATAGAACAGCTACACCAGCGGCGCCGCCTCTTGGCCGGGTTCTGTAAGCTGTTGCTTTATGGGGTACTGGAGATGGACGCAGCCTCAGATGTTTTCAAACACTACAACAAGGTACAGCAAGGCCCTACAGAAATAGAAGAGAGCAAGTGGAGCACAGTCATGACTTCAAACATGATAGCACTACAGGTGGCGGGTATCTGTTGGTATCAGGCTTAAAGGAGAAGTAGGGGGGAAAGGCACTGGGAGTTCAGAATAAAGGGACAAAGAAAAGAGACTTAATCGTAAATAATTGTGGAGAAAAAGCTGTGAAGAAATTCACTGAAGGGGAAATAGCTTATTCTTCGTGTCCAGAAATACTTTTCTGACCCCAGTCTATGGAATGAGGTAACATAAGAAGGAAAGAAGAATAAAAGAGGCATCAGTCCCCACAAGATACCTAGATGTGTGCTCCAGTTTTCCCCACCCATCAGTATTGATTTATGCTTATTGAGCACCTGCTATGTGCCAAGCACCATTCAGGAGCTAAGGCCACAGCAGTGAACAAAACATACAATCTCCTGTTTGCTGGAGCTTCAGTTTAGTTGGGGAGAGATAAATAGTGAAGGTCAGTGCTGCGTGACAGGGCACTGTCAGGCTTACCTCTCCAAGGCTTGGGCTTGGGGAAGTGTTTGCTTCATTATTACTATTATTTCTGAGATGGAAACTAGCTCTGTCGCCAGGCTGGAGTGCAGCGGCACAATCTTGGCTCCCTGCAACCTCTGCCTCCTAGGTTCAAGCAGTTCTCCTGCCTCAACCTTCCAAGTAGCTAGGACTACAGGCATACACTGCCATGCCCAGCTAGTTTCTATATTTTTAGTAGAGATGGGGTTTCATCATGTTGGCCAGGATGGTCTCCATTTCCTGACTTGTGATCCGTCCACCTTGGGATCTGAAAGTGCTGGGCTTACAGGCGAGAGTCACCATGCCCAGCCTGTTTCATTATTTACCAAAACTCTAATTTCTTTTGGGCTTTGCACCTGTTGATTAGAGATGAAGTTATGCTTCTGTTTATGTTTGCTACCTAACACTTTGGGAGAGAGTCAAGATTGGGATGTAAAAGATCCCAATCTTTTGGGATGTAAAAGAAGAAGCAAAATGGTCTTTTCCTCCAGTCAGACATTACCTTCCTCACTCTTTTCCCTCAGTTCTACAATGACTATGGTGACATTATCAAGGAAACATTAACTAGAGCAAGGCAGATTGACCGAAGTCATTGTTCCCGAATCCTGCTGCTGAGCCTCAAGCAGGTATGCCCTTCTGCCTTGAGGACATGCCCTCTTTATTGTCCGCAAGTCTCTGTCTACCCTCAGCCACTCCAAATGTAAGATCCTTTGGAGCAGTAACTTTTCTTGTTTTGACTCAACTTTACGTGATAGGTTGTTTCATTCCTAGTAGACCCTTGGACCATATTTTTTTAAACTGACTGGGCAACCCCATCAAAAGTAACTATCAGGACTCTGGAACACCAACAAGGAAGTGATAGGGAATTCCTATTTTTCAGTCTGTTCTCTCTCAGCCTCCTTCAGTTACTATAGACGTTTTTATTTAATGTTACAGAGTAGGGGTGATGGGCTTTGTCTGCTGCAGGGGTCAATGATTGGGAATTCCCTAGACGGAAAGAAAGTAAAAGTAGTAGGTGGTGTCCCAAGGCCTTTGGAATTTCTGAGTAAGAATTTCTCTGTTTCTGCCATGTTTCTCCCTTTTTCACATACACCATGTCTCCTGGACACAGCTGTACACAGAACTGCTGCAGGAGCATGGACCACAGGGCCTGAATGAGCATCCTGCCTTCATCGAGATAAGGGACCTGGCCCGGAGATTTGCCTTGAGCTTTGGACCCCAGCAGCTGCAGAACCGTGACCTTGTGGTTTTACTACACAAGTAGGAAGTATTGAGTGGAGGCCATGTCCAGGGAGGGCTAGCAGGGAGGTCTTGGAGGAAGGGTATGTGTGTCAAGGCATGGCAGTCATGTTAGTGGTGGATATGCCTTTGGAGACAAGCTGGGGACAGGGTGAGGGTGCATTTGGATGGGATATCTTGGCCCTGGGAGGGGAATGGGAAGAGACTTTCTTCCTGAAGGAATTCTGCCCACCCAAGGGAAGGCATCAAGTTCTCCTTGTCTGAGCTTCCCCCAGCTGGCTCCTCTGATCAGCCCCCAAATCTGGCCTTCTTGGAGCTCCTTTCAGAGTTTTCTCCCCGACTTTTTCATCAGGACAAGCAGCTGCTGTAAGTTGGTGGATCGATAGAGATGTGGATTAGGGAAGGGTTTGCTTAGGCCCAGTGGCCCCTTCAGTATTTTCGTTCCACCTCTTTCTTAGACTGTCCTACCTAGAAAAGTGCCTGAAGCACATCTCACAGGCACCTGGCCATCCCTGGGGCCCAGTCACTGCCTACTGCCACTCCCTTAGCCCTGTGGAGAACACAGCAGAGACCAGCCCTCAGGTCCTCCCTCGCTCCAAGAAGAGGCGCGTTGAAGGTAGGGTGCTGTGTGTGGGTATGGGAGTGCCCAGCATGGTTAAGTGCAGATGGCCTTTGGCTGCCTTCAGACTTACTTTGTCAAATATTTCATTGAGTATCTGCTGTCTGCAGTGAGCCAAGACTGCACCACTGCACTCCAGCCTGGGCGACAGAGCAAGACTCTATATTAAAAAAAAAAAAAAAAAAATCAAATAGAAACTGATGATAAAACCAAATATTGAACTAAGAAATCTGTATATTCAGAGTACCCTTCCTCGACATCTTATATTCCATTATTTTCCAAATTTTAGACACTTTCACACAACCTTCATTATTTTTTACCTTCGGATCACCTGTTATCTTAAAGTTGCCTAAGGTTTTTTTCTTTAATTTGCTTTTTAAAAAACAGTCTCATATTAAGTAACATTGTAGCAATCATTTCATATGCGAGTATGTGTTTTCTAGTGTACCTCTTTAAGTGGGACTTTATGTGACAGCTTTATTGAGATATAACAACATATAATAAAAATCACCCTTTTAAAGTGTACACTTCAGTTGTTTCCAACATATTCACTGAATTGTACAACCATCACCACTATCTAATTTTAGAACATTTTTATCATTTCAAAAGAAACCACATACCCATTAGCAGTCTCTCCCCATCTTCCTGGCCTTAGGTAGTATCACTAATATAATTCCTATCTCTTGATTTGCCTATTCCGGACCTTTCATATAATATGTGGCCTTTTATGTCCAGCTACTTTCACTTAGCACAGTATTTTCAAAGTTCATCCATACTTTGGCATATATCAGTATCTCATACCTTTTTATGGCCAAAACAATATGCCATTGCATGGATATGCCATATTCTATTTATCCACTTGTTAGTTGATTGACATTAGAGCTGTTTAGGCATAATGCTGCTAAATATGCATACACAAATTTTTGGGTGGATACGTATTTTCAGTTCTCTTGAGATATACCTGCTGGGTCATATGGCAACTCTATATTTAAGTTTTTGAGGAATTACCCACACTGTTTTCCAAAGTACCTACACTATTTTCAATCCCACCAGCAATGGATAGGGGCTCTGGTTTCTCCACATTGTCACCAGTACTTATTATTCTTTTTAATTTTATCCATCTCCTAGTAACTGTGAGGTGGTATTTCATTGTGGTTTAAATTTGCATTTCCCTAATGACTAATGATATTGAGCATCTTTTCATGTGCTTATTGATAATTTATCTTCTCTGGACAAAAATCTGTTCTTTACTATTTTATTTTATTTTATTTTATTTTTGAGACGGAGTTTCGCTCTTGTTACCCAGGCTGGAGTGCAATGGCGCAATCTTGGCTCACCGCAACCTCCGCCTCCTGGGTTCAGGCAATTCTCTTGCCTCAGCCTCCTGAATAGCTGGGATTACAGGCGCACGCCACCATGCTCAGCTAATTTTTTGTATTTTTAGTAGAGACGGGGTTTCACCATGTTGACCAGGATGGTCTCCATCTCTTGACCTTGTGATCCACTCGCCTCAGCCTCCCAAAGTGCTGGGATTACAGGCTTGAGCCACCACGCCTGGCCTCTTTACTATTTTAAAATAGGGTTATCTTTTTATTGTTGAGTTATAAGTATTCTTTATATATTCTAGACATGAGATTCCTTATGGTATGCAAACATTTTCTCCCATTTTTGGGGTTGTCTTTTTATGTTATTGATGGTGTCCTTTGAAACACAAAAGTTCTTGAATTTGGTGAAATCTAACTTACTCTATTTTTTGTTGCTTGTACTTTTGGTGCTATATCTTCAGAAATTGTTGCCTAATTCAAGGTCACAAAGATTTATTCCTATGTTTTCTTCTAAGAGTTATAGTTTTAGCTCTTACATTTAGATTTGTGATCCAGTTTGAGTTAATTTTTGTGTATGGTGTGAGATGGGTGTAATTCTTTTTAATGTTTCCTGCGTACCACCTAAAATTATATCTTATACTATCAGGAAACTCTGCTTTAATCAATTAACTAATGCATATTTGTTAAGGACCTACTGCAAGATACTATGTTCAGTGTTTTAGGGGCCATAGAGAATCCTCCAGCAGCTTATTATCTAACAGGAAAGGGGGAAATTTTAATTATGGAAAACCTGAATTATGAACAATTGCCAATAAATAACTGCCCGAGGGCTTGTACAAATGAATGTTGCAGAATTCAGAGAAGGATGAAGGCTTTACCAATAAGATGGAATTGCTGGAGCTTAAAAAATAAGTCAGATTCATATAAGCTGAACAGGGGAAGAGGAAGGAGCATCATGGGCTGGCAGAATAGCGCAAGCAAAGCATAGAAGGCTGTGTACTGGGCAAAGCATGGTGGTACATAGATTACTCTGCCTAAAGCATAGGGTTTGTGAAGGCGAGATAAAACTGAAGAGATTGGCTTTATTCATTCAACAGATACTGAGCACCATGTGCTGGGAATACAGCAGTGACCAAAAAAGCCAACAATCTCTTTCTTTAGAGGATGTCAGATAGTAGTAAATGCTATGGCAAAAAAGCAAGGAGGAGTGTGAGAAATCCTGGTGGGGTAGGGACTGCAGTCTTACAAAGACTGATCAAGGGAAGACTCAGGAACACAAATGTTGGGCAAAAAGCCTAAAAGATAAGTTAAAAGATATACTTAGGTTCATTAAAATTTTAACAGGTTTATTTGAGCATTCAGCAATTTATTAATCGGGCAGTAGCAGACTGCCAGCAGTTCAGGGTGCTACCACCGAGGAGGCCAGGGGGGACATTTATAATGTGTCTATGGGAGCAAGACAAAGAAAATATTTGATTGGTTGAAATAGAAAGTTTATAATTAGAGGTTAACTGACCATAATTAGTTAGAGGTTAGGTGGTAGTTTCTGACTGGTTAAGCTTAAGTTTCCTTCTCCCAGGTTACACATACTTTCACTCTGTGTTGAGTTTCAGTTTGCTGACTTAGGAACTCAAAGTGTAGGAGCCATCTCAGCCTATTGGCTTCCCAATGAATTTTTTTTAATAGGTGAGGGAGGGTGCTTAGTGTGTATCAGAATAGCATACCAAAGGAAGCAGCCAGTCCTGAGGCCATGAGGGGTTGAGGAGAATGTTCCTGGAATATTCAAGGAACAGCAGAGAACACCATTAAGATATGATTGTAAGATATGAGACCAAAGAGGGTGCAAGAGCCCACAGCATCTAAGACAGAGACTGGCTTTTACTCTGAGAGCATTGGAGGATTTTGAGCAGAGGAATGACAGGATCAACCTCTATTTTTAAAGGATCTTCTTGGCTGCTATGTTGAAAATGAAGGAGAGGGGGGAAGGCTGGAAGCTGGGAGACCAGCAGGGGCTGTGGCTGTTGTAGGAATCCAGCCCAAGATTCAAGATAAGAGAGCTTCTTAGGCCAGGAGCAATGTTGAAGGTGAGGAGAAGCAGCCAGATTCTGGGTGCATTTTCAAGGTATCTCCAATAGGCTTTTCTGACGAACTGGTTGTAGGACATAAGACATAAGGAGGAGTTAAGAATGGCTCCAAGGATTTTGGCCTGACAGAAGGACTACTTGACAGTATCTGAGATGGGGAGGGCTGAGAGTGAAACTAGCTGTGGGGGAAGGTTGGGGCATTGGTGTTGGCCACTGGCTGTTAAGATGGAGTTCAGGGGAGAGCTGAAGGCTTGAGAACCATTTGGGATGTGGAAGAGTATAGGTGATATTTAAGGATGTGGCTGAGGAAGCCAATAAAGATGGAGAAGAGGAGAGACTTAAGGGCCCAGCCCTTGGGCATCATACCATTATTAGTTTGGGGAGATTAGGAGGACGCATCTTGGGGGCCCAAGACTTCCTCTCTGGGAATACAAGCCCAGTGGGGATGGCTCTTCCTTGTTTTCTATAGACTTCTGCTTGAACCAATAGCAGCTCTCTTTGGGATTATTGTTTTCAGTGGATGTATTGGAAGACCAGCTCCCAATATATCAACATGGATTCAAGATCTCTCAAAGTGATTGAGTGGTCAGTGAAAAAGAAAAAAAAAAAAGAGAAACAGTTTTCTTCAGAGCTGGGCCCAGGGGAGACACCACATAATGCTGCTCCGTGGATTCTAATATTCCCCTGAAAAACCTCAGTTTTTTATTAGGCTCTTTCCATAAGGGAGGGTAAGTGAGGTTACACAACATTGTAGTAATGATCATACAAAAAGAATACATTTGCAAGACTAGTGCACAAAAATCACAATGTGATATTGTAAAAGCAGAACAAGGTACTTTCTGTGTGTCAGCATAGAAACCATATACTTTAGCAAGAATGGAGGTTAAACATAAACTTACGATTATCAGCAAGAAAAGCATTGGGCTTACAGCTGCAGGGGGAACAGGATCTGACACAGGACAACCAGCCTGACCACAAAGCTGCAAGAGAGGGGAGACCCCCATGCAGGCCTGGAGGAGCAGTGGGAGAAGAAAGACTTTTACATTCTTATCTCAACCACAAGAGGTTTTTCCTCAGAACAGACGCCCCTCATGCATCTGTTTATAGGCTCTCCATAAGGGTGCATTCCCTTTCTAGGGCCATAATCAATATGCCTTTCCTGGGAAAGGAATCTGGGTAATAAGCCTCTCTATTACACACATCTGTTTATCGACGCTCTGCGCAACGAGAAACTTACTACGTGCTATTATCTCTCTCTGGCAGTTAGGCTATGTGGCTTGCCTTTTACACAGAGTTCCTGTTTTTACAAGAATAGCTCAGCAGGCCAAAGTTTTAAGCTACATTTTAACTTTTTACACTATTCTTTGTGTCCCCAAGTATGATCCGTATAGAGCATAACAAGTACAGTAAAGCAAATAACTCAGGCAAACTAAATTTAAGATAGCACAATTAACAAAATGTCAACCACAGTTTCTTCTCATAATCTCAAATGTCTCGGATTTTGCCAATCCTTCCAGAGGCTTGGGGCTGGTTGGTTACCACCGAGGGGTCTACAGTGTTCCCAGCATAAATGAACATGGCCATGGAGCAGGAGGGTAATGGTAGCGTTGTAGCAGGAACAGCCTCGGGAAACAGATTTCTCGAACACCGAATAGAGGAGGAAAGAGTTTATTATTCAGCTGGGAGCCTGGGCACAATTTGTCCAAAGCCCAGCTCATCTAACAAAGGGAGGTTCAGTCTTGTAGGCTTATACTTTAGATATTACAGGTGAAAGAATCTTAGGTTCATAGTTTTAGAACTCACATGTGAAAAGGTTTCGGTTTACAGTTTCAGGAATCACATATGAAAGGGTTCTGCTTTACCATTTTAGGACTCACATGTGAAAAGGTTTCTGGTTTGATCTTGTTTTAAGTAAAAATAGTGCCTTCTGGAGAGTTTTCCCAAGGCCTAGCCTGTCACCTATAGGAAGGTAAAACCGGAGGCGCCAGTCAGTCAACCTTTTCTTCTATTGAAGTGCAGCATGATAGTCAAAGGGGAAGTTGATCTGAGAAGCCCGGGTCTCCGTCTTCAGTGTGACTGTTTACAGTTAACAGATATTAATATCAATTTGATCGCTACTTTGAAATAATATTACCTGAGTTTTCTCAGGAAGTGAGAATCTGGGTACTTTTTCCTCCTCTACCTTCTCCGATCTCTGTAGGGGATAAGTTCCCACTTCTTCATATCAGTTATACTGGCATTGCAATCACTTCATTTTTTTTTCTAGCTTTTAGAAAGTTCTGTCTCCAATTTTTCAGTTCTTCCCTGGCCCTCATGCATCCACTCTAGCCTCTGGTGCCCAAATGCTATTGCCATTTGAAGTTTTTTCAGACCACAGAAATCTGGCTAGGATCTCAAATGTCTTCATTAACTCAGACCTCTCAATCTTAGAGACTCCAACCCTCCCTCATATTTGTGTTCACCTGTTACAGTTTATCTGTGAAATATATATTTTTATATCTTTCCATCTTGTTTTTTCTTTTTTTTTTTTAATAGAGATGGGGTTTCTCCATTTTGGTCAGGCTGGTCTTGAACTCCTGACCTCAGGTGATCCACCCACCTCAGCCTCCCAAAGTGCTGGGATTACAGGTGTGAGCCACCACACCCGGCCTCTGACTCATTTTCTAAGTTGTGTAGTAAGTTTTTCTTGGACAAGGCCTAGCTATAATTCTCTTAGCCTTACTTTTTGGTACAGAGGGCTGTGTATTTATTACACAGGGCTCTGCTCATTTGAGGGCAATAGAATGAGGCTGTATAGGTTTTCCATTCTCTTCTTGCTTGACTTTCCCTTACTAAATCCTGGGTAAGTCTTGGAAAGAGAAAATGCCTGTGGCAGGCCTTGGCCTGTGGTTAATGTGTGTGTCTGCTTGGCAGGGCCTGCCAAGCCTGACAGAGAAGAAATCTCCTCATCCCAGGAAGAAAGCCTGCAGCTGAACAGCATCCCGCCCACGCCCACCCTCACCTCCACAGCTGTGAAGAGCAGGCAGCCCCTGTGGGGGTTGGAAGAGATGGAAGAAGATGACTCAGAGTTGGACTTTGCCCAGGGGTGAGGCCATGGAGGGAATCTGGGTGTCCTGGTTCCCAGGTTGGTGTCTGGCTACGTCCATCTTGCTGTTTCTGTTCCTTGGTTCCCTGCTGTAGCACTCCCTAATTTTTGGGTTCTTTAATCCTTCTCTATTTTTTAGCTTTAAAATGCATCTCTCCCAACACTGAGCTTTTCTCCCCATTAATACCAGCTGCCTTACGTCCTCTTCTTATCCTTGATTTTTATCCCATCACTGATCCTGCTTCATTCCCAGCAGTCAGCCCCTCGCAGGCACCCAGAGGTCAAGGTTCTTGGGTCCACAGTCTATCCAGACTCCACACAACCCTTCAGGTCCTGGTCTGGGCAACCAGCTGATGCGGTGAGCTTTCCTCATCATCTCCTGTCTTCACTTCAGATCTGTCGGCCACTGTGAGGGGATTCCTATATCACCCAGTGCCTCTCTGGGTGCTTTTGGGGCTTATTTTAGCCATAGAACACTTCCTGTCAGCATAATGTGGAAACCTACTATGCTGTACTTACTGCTTCCCACTTACTCCACCCCGGGTGTCTCAGAAACTCTCAAGGGTCCTCAAAGAACAGTTTGAAAAGCCTGACTCTTTGCCCCTACATCAGACTCAACCTTATGGAAGAAGACGAGGAAAAAGAGTTAGAAATTCAGGATGAGTCAAGTGAAGAATGGCAGGATACAGACATGGTGAGTGGACCACCCTGCCCTTCTCTCTCAAGAAGTAGGGGCTGATGTGCCAAAGAGAAGCCAGGGTGCTTTCCCTCTCTCCACTCATGATGCCTGGTCTCTGAAAACTGAATGAATCTAGAGTACATGAGGAAAGGTTATACAATGGTTTGGACTTTGCTTGGACTCTACTTTTATTAAAGAATAAGAAAAATCATAAATAACAAAGAAGGTTGGAATAGCACTCTAACTCCCAATCCCTAAGTATATATTGTTGCCTCTGAACCTCCTAGGAATTGGAAGAGTCCTAGTGCTGAAGGTAGGAGGTTATCCAGTCTAGGTGGCAGCCCCTTCAGTGTCTCTCCTCCCCACACATGACCCCCTGTCCTCCTCTCCCTACTAGAGGGCTACCCCTCCTTGTCCCTCCCCTCACTCCCCTTCTAACCTAGCCTGTCTGTTTCCCCAGGAGGAGATGCTACTGGTGTAGTGGGAAAAGCCTGGCATTGGAGTATGGTGACCTAAGTATGAGTCCTCAACTCCATGTCAAATTAGCTCTTTACCCCTCCTCACCCTCCATTTTCTCATCTTTATTTTTGAATTGCTTTTATTTTTTGTGGTAGATTCTCTGTTGCCCAGGGCTGGAGTGCAGTGGCACACTCTTGGCTTACTGCAACCTCTGCCTCCTGGGCTCAAGTGATTCTGCCTCAGTCTCCCAAGTAGCTGGGATTACAGATACATGCCTCCATGCATGCTAATTTTTTGTATTTTGAGTAGATCTGGTGTTTCACCATGTTGGCCAGGCTGGTCTCGAACTCTTGACCTGAAGTGATCCACCTGTCTCAGCCTCCCTAAGTCCATTGCAGGCTGTGTTGCCGATTTTCTCATCTTTAAAACTCAGCTGTTAGCCTGTAGTTCCAGCAACTCAGGAGGTAGAGATGAGAGGATCAATCGTCCAGGAATTGGAGACCAGCCTGAGTAACATAGTAAACCCCTGTCTCAAAAAATTTAACAATTCAAAAATAAATAAAATCGACCTTTTGCTTAATATATAAGGTAAAACCACCTTATAAATGGAAAAGGGCTATGTCTGAGTTCAGGCTATTTTAATAGAATTCCATAGACTGGTATCTTACAAAGAGCAGAAATTCATTTCTCACAGTTCTGAAGCCTGAAGTCCAAGGGTTGGGTTCTGGTGAGGGCTGTTTTCCAGCCTGCTGACTGCTAGCTTTCAGTTGTATCCTCACCTGGAGGAAAGGTGCTGTCTGACCCAGGCTGCTGTCTGGCCTGGGCTTAGAAGACCATTCGTCCATCCATGAGGGCTGCATCCTCATGACCCAGTCACCTCCCAAAGGCTTCATGTCCTAATAGCATCTCACTAGGGGAAGGATTTCAATGTATGGGTTTGCCGGGACACAGACATGCAATCCATTGCAGGCTGTGTATCTTGCTGTTATTCTTCTGTTCTCGTCTCTGCGGGGAGGGAAAAAGAATGGGATAGAACAGAACAGGAGAGTCTTGTGCTCAGGAGGAGAAACTAAACAATGATACCTTCAAACCAGAGACTGTAGAGCAAGGCTTCTATTAAAATATTATTTCCTAACATCTCAGGAAAAAAACCATTTTCTGGTTCCCAAACCAAAGGCATTTAAGGGACTCAGTCAGCAGGCCAAGAAGCGCTCTGCAGTCAGGCCTGATCCTTGTACCCACACTAACTTGCCTCCCAGGAGGTGCTATAGGGGCCTGCTCTCCCCATGTTTATTCTTCTGAGGCTGGGAAAGGAACTGGGTTTTTGTTTACAAAATGATAGGAGTATGGAAAGGCCTTCTTGACTTTTAATTTCATTCTCTCTAGCAAGCAAGTACCTACTCTTCCCCCAGTGAGCGCAGGCTGGACCTCTTAGATTCTACAGAGCTGGATATTGAGGTGAGTGTCACCAGAGCAGGAGGAGTTATGTCCTTAGGAAATGCTGGCAGGCAACCCATGTACCCATCAAATTGACAGACTGGCAACATCATGGGGGCGGCCCTTTCAGCTGACTCGGGCTTTGAGAGTAACCCAGGGGAGGACGGTCTAACCTTAGGCCTGTTGCTGTGTCCTGTGTATTCCTTTCATCTTTCTCATTACAGGATTTCTGACATGACTCTTGGCCCCTCCCCAGCCCCACCCCCCACCTCAAGGATGTGACCACTTGGAAAAGGCAAAGAGAAAAGGAGCAAAGTGAAGCATTTCCCCAGGCTTCAGCCTTGGGTCTGAGGGGAAGGAGTTGGACACTGTTTTTCTAACTTAACCTTTCCCTCTGGTGATGCTGGGGTAGAGAAGCTAGGGACCGTGTCCTCCCTAATGCACTGTGGCCCAGTCCCCCTGCCTTTTTCCTGTTCTCTTTGGAGTGGAGAGGGACAGCACCTCTCTGTGATTGATGGAAAGAGCCCATAGTTTCCTAGATTTTTGGAACATCTTTTTCAGCCTATTTTGTGTCCTAATGATTTGCTCAATAAACATGTTTGAATCCGCATGTTCCCAAGGTGTGGCTTGAGATTGTTAAACTGATAGAAGTCCGGTTGTTGGTCTGCCTTGTCCCATGGCCAATCTAGAGGTGTCCCCACACCCTGCAGGTGCTTGTCTATAGGCTCTCAAGGAAGTGTTGCTTAGTAACTGAGAGGCAGGGTGAGACAGTGGAGATAGGGAGAGACTGGCTGCCCATGAGTAGCTTATCTAATGGCCACAGCCTCTGCAGCAGTGAAAGTTGTGCTGACAGGTGGCAGGGTGGTGCAGAACCTTGTGAAACTGCCTGTCTCACCCACACAGGCCAGGCCATGCATCCTGGCAGCCTTCACCCAGGGGTCTTTCTAAAGGAAATTTTATCTTCTCATCCCAAAGATACCTGTCATAATTTGGAATTTGATCAAATCACAGTATCTGAGAGTTAAAAGGAAGCTAAGGAGTTACTCTAAATGTCCAAACCTAAAATCCAAATGCCAGATGTCACCTTCACTCTTGCCTTCTTCAGCACTTCTTCACCACGTTCTATCAAGACTTGGTGAAGAAAACGGTCTCTGGCCTGTGTCCTCCACCCATTGCCACCATCGTCCCTCACCTAGACTGCCACGGTGCATCCTCAGGGCCAGCCTCTTGAAACTCACACAGACTTGTTTGCTCCTGTTTTGCCTTGTGGAGCAGCATAGCACCTCTGTTCTCTCATGTCCCTCTGACAAGAAGTATTTGAAGACAGCTGCTGTCATTTTGTACTTTCACTGTTTTCTTCTGTGGTTTAAGGAAAACGTCAGCCTCTCTCTTTAGATATAATTTCCATTTCTTCCCATGATGGGCACCTGGGACAAGTTCTCACTGTGATCTCCCAGGCCAGACACAGACATCCAGCTAGTGATCTGTGCAGAAAGAGCCATTACTTCCTGGGATCAGGTCACTCAGCCAAGACCTCCTAGCCCTTCTTATTCCCCTCCCCGCCCCCCACCTGCCCCTTCCAGATAAAAGCTAGAAGAAATTGGGTTGTGAGTCTCCTTTGGAAAGGTAGCCCTTGGGGAGTCAGAGCTGCGATGTGGGGTAAGAATAATTCATTGAGAGATTTTTTTTTTTTTTTGGTACCAAATTTCTTTATTTGAAGGAATCGTACAAAGAACTTAAGTGGATGTTTTGGTAAAACTTATAGAAAGGTAAAGGAAGCCCCAATATGCATGCACTGCCTAGGTGACCAGGGAAGTCACCCTGTGGCTATGGGGAAATTAGCCCAAGGCTTAGCTTTCATTATCACTGTCTCCCAGGGATGTGCTTGTCAAAGAGATATTCTGCCAAGCCAGATTGGGTGCTCCCATCTTGCACAAGTTGGTCACATGGTCACCCAATTCTTTGATGGATTTCACCTGCTCATTCAGGTAATGCATCTCAATGAAGTCACACAAATGGGGGTCATTTTTGTCAGGGGCCGGTTTGTGCTGTTCCAATATTCACATTTCTTCCAAATGTAATGCACACCTATCGCATTCAGCCCCCTTTCCCAGTTATCATGGTCTGGTTTCTTGATATCCTGAAGGAAGATGCGGCCACCGAGTTGGTTCTGCAGCTTCATCAGTTTCTCGGCATGTTCCCTCTCCTCATGAGATTAGTGAAGAAAGTACTTGGCAAAGTTCTTCAAAGCCACATCATCGCAACCAAAGTAGTAAGACATGGACATGTAAACATAGGAGGCGTAGAGCTCCAGGTTGATCTGGCAGTTGATGGCGGCCTCTGAATCCTGGTGGTAGTTCTGGCGCACCTGCGAAGGTGATACAGTTGTCATGGCTGCTCAGGAGAGGCAGTGGTGGCGGTGGCTGTGTGGCGCTAGAGAGGTGGCGGGGGCCTTGGAGCAGTCCGAGGGCGCGGTGTGGAGGTGACAGAGGGCTGGCTGTGGGCAGCCGGCCGGGGTGGGGGACAAGCGCCGGGTTCCGTCCAAGCACTGTTGAAGCAGGAAACCGTGGCGACTCTGGGTGAAGAACGTCTCGAGAGATCTTTAGCTTATTCAGGTAGAGGAGCTTTAGGGAGCTTCAGGCATGGTGGCTCAATCCTGTAATCCCAGCACTTTGGGAGGCCAAGGAGGGTGGGTTACCTGAGGTCAAGAGTTTGAGACCAGCCTGACCAACATCAAGAAACCCTGTCTCTACTAAAAATATAAAATTAGGCATGGTGGTGGGCGCCTGTAATCCTAGCTACTCGTGAGGCTGAGGCAGGAGAATTGCTTGAACCTGGGAGTCAGAGGTTGCAGTGGGCTGCGATTGTGCCACCGCACTCCAGCCTGGGCAACAAGAATGAAACTCTGTCTCAAAAAAAAAAAAAGAATAGCTCCAGGGAGAGGAGCCTGTTTTGTGGGAAAACAGTGGGAGAACTGAGGAGAAGATGTGGAGGTCACTTAAGAATCCAGGAGGAGAAAGATTCCTGAGTTACATAAATACCAACCAAGCTAAGGGTGCTTCACAAGAGCATAAGAGCAGCTCGGGGACTTTGCATCAATATGGATACCTGTGTACAACCAGGCAGCCTAGTGTGCTGGGTTGAGTCACAGCCTTAGAATCTGTGGGAGTTTGAAACCATACTCCCCAAAGCCTTTGACACTTTTTGAGAGGTGAGGTCTAGCTTGTCTCCTGTTGAATATGGGCTTTATGATGCTTGACGAATAGAAGATAGTAGAAAGGATGCCATGCTAGTTTGTGGGCCCAGATTTTCAGGAAACTGACAGTTCCCATTTCATCTCTTCCTGTACCTGGGGTTACACTTGGAATTCACTCACCATTCTGTGAACAGCCCAGCAGCCAAAGGAAAAGGCTGTGTGTAGGTGTTCCTGCCAGCAGCCCTTGCTGAGGTCCCAGCCAACATCCGAATTGGCTGCCAGACTCAGTCCAGACAGGAGTCAGATGATTCCAACCTTCCCTGCTTTTCAGTTTTCCCAGCTGAGGTCCAAGCATTAGGGAGCAGAGACAGGCCATCTTTTCTGTGCACTTGCCAAATTTCTGACCATGGAGCCCATGAGCATATTAAGATGGTGGTTGTTTACACCACTCACTCTGGAGGGGTTTGTTATGTCACCATAGCAACTGGAACAGGGCCTTGGAGTCAAAAGACTCCAAATGTTTGGACATTTCAGTTTTTAAAGATTTGTAAGTTATATAAACATACACTAATTATTCTATGTTATACACATTTAAAATGTAACAGATGAGTTGATGAAATGTTTTAAAATATTTTATTGATTAACAGTGCTAAATACCTTTTGCTTTAAAAAAGAAAAGGTTTAGGGGCCGGGCGCGGTGGCTCAAGCCTGTAATCCCAGCATTTTGGGAGGCCGAGGCGGGTGGATCACGAGGTCAAGAGATCGAGACCATCCAGGTCAACATGGTGAAACCCCGTCTCTACTAAAGATACAAAAAATTAGCTGGGCATGGTGGCGCGTGCCTGTAATCCCAGCTACTCAGGAGGCTGAGGCAGGAGAATTGCCTGAACCCAGGAGGCGGAGGTTGCGGTGAGCCGAGATTGTGCCATTGCACTCCAGCCTGGGAAACGAGCGAAACCCCGCCTCAAAAAAAAAAAAAAAGAAAAGGTTTAGTGAGGGAAAAATATATATATATATATAATATATATATTATATATATATATATATTTTTTTGAGACAGAGTTTTGCTCTTGTGCTCAGGCTGGAGTATAACCGCACAATCTTGGCTTACCACAACCTCCACTTCCTGGGTTCAAGTGATTCTCCTGCCTCAGCATTCCCCAAGTGTCTGGGATTATAGGGGTGCACCATCACACCCAGCTTATTTTGCATTTTCAGTAGAGACACAGTTTCTCCATGTTGGTTAGGCTAGTCTTGAACTCCCAACCTCAGGTGATCCATCTGCCTCAGCCTCCCAAAGTGCTGGAATTACAGGTATGAGGCACTGTGCCAGACCGAGAAACATTTTTTTAAATCATGGCTCAACATTTTCTGAAGTTCTAGTTGAAAGTTCAGTTTATTCTGATACTTAATGACCTTCATAACTGCCAGGAGTACCTCTCAAAAACAGGCAAATCCAAGGGGATTAGGTGCCTTTGCAGTTACTTTTTTAACAGATCCAAACCTGCTGAAAACCTTCATCTGGAAGACATGAACAGGTCAGAGAATGATTTCCCAGCACAGAAAATAGCGTTCTCATGAGGACACGCATTGTCTGGGAGCACAAAACCTGAAGTGCATGAGCTGCAGTGCTTGGTGATGGGCTGGAGGTGATGGGCAGAGAGGTTTGCCTCTCTTCCCTCAGGATACTGATCGTATTCCAGGGGAATCACGACATTAGGATCCTAAGAAGGGCACCAATGCCACTTACAGTGTTTCTGCCTACACTTGATGCGATACTGTATTTTGTCTTAAAAGGTTAGACTTTATTTCTCCTGTACAACGACAGTGGATATTTTTTGTGCACACCCCCACCCTGACAGGCTCAGCTGTGAAGAGTTCGTGCCAGTGAGCCCCCTGCCGGCTGGGACAGCCCAGGGCTCAGGCTTCTCAGCAGCACCTCCCACTGGCCGGGCCCAGGGCAAGTTGGACAGAGCTGAGACCAGCTCAGGCCACAGGCAGGGAGGCCTCTGCCTGGCCTGATAAGCAGTGCAGAGCAGTGCTTTTCAGAGTCTGGCACTGCTGGGCATTGTCTATTAATGTTGAATAATTGTTTTAAGATTATTTTCAATAAGGCCTTGCCGTTTTTAACTTGCGCTGTGGCCATGAGCTCTGCCAGAAGTGACTTGTTGGTGTTACCTCCTGAGTTATAAAAGTTTGTTTGTTTGTTTGTTTGTTTCAGATTACTGAGAGTCTTCAGTTACTAGGTAAGTTACCCCATCCTTGTAACTCCAGGTGACACTGACTGGGCTTTATGGGATCAGAGGAATGTGAGGCCAGGTGCAGTGGCTGGCTCATACCTGTAATCCCAGTACTTTGGGAGGCTGAGGCAGGCGGATCACGAGGTCAGAAGATCAAGATTATCCTGGCCAACATGGTAAAATTCCGTCTCTACTAAAAATACAAAAATTAGCTGAGCGTGGTGGTGCATGCCTGTAGTCCAGCTACTTGGGAGGGTGAGGCAGGAGAATTGCTTGAACCTGAGAGGCGGAGGTTACAGTGAACCGAGATTGCGCCACTGTATTCCAGCCTCGATAACAGAGTGAGACTCTGTCTCAAAACAAACAAACAAACAAAGGAATGTGTGCTTGGATGATGGGGTGTGGTGGCGAAGGAGCAAAAGGTTTCTTCTCACACATAGACATCATGAGGTTTTCCTTGAGGTCTTTAGAGCCTTCTCTTGTGATGGGATGAAATTCTGAGATCCTAGAAAGGATTTACGAAACAAGTTATCAGTGCAGATTCACCAATTCACCCCTAGGTGTGTGTGGGATTTGGATGGAAGGGAGAAACAGGCACTGAAGATTTGTGGTCAGGACAGGGCAGAGAAATAATGAAAAGAGTTGAAAACTCACCAAAGGATCAATAAACCCAGGGCATTTAGAGAAGACTCGTAGTGTGCAAAGGAGCCCGGAACCCTGGGGAAACTTGGAGGAAAATATACTTAATTTGATTCAGTAAGGTAGACCCAGTGAAGGGATTGGGTGGTGCAGGTGGAGTAGCCTCTGTCCCTGAGGTCACATCAAACTTAGCGAGGCAGCTTCACCTGGTGAGAGACATGGCTTCAGCTCCTGGCTTCTGCTGCTGTTTGCTGACACGATCTTGTAGTTCAATTTTAATTTTTTAAACAAGGTGTGGGAGAAGGCAGCCTAGTACAATGCTGAATATTATGGGTTCTGGAGTGAAAATTTTTGTCAGGGTTTAAATTTTGGCTTCACTGTCTAGCCTTTTCACCCCAGGCAACTTATTTCCCACATAAAGTGAGTGCTAAGTATGGAGCTGATGTACATGCATCACTGAGAATGGGTTTAGCACATAGTATACAATGAGACGCCACCTTACATTAGCTGTATTACTTCATAAAGGATAAGCTATAATTAAAGTTACAGAGGAAGAAAAGTGGCCCTTTTCCCAACATTTAAAACATACATGTAAAAATAAATGCAGCAGTTACAAGTCTTACTCTACAACCTCAGATGAGCAGAAATATAACTTTATTTTACTTCTATAATTTCAAGCTCTTTTTCTGCCCATGTGAGAAAATTTAACTCCTGAGTCTTCTGGCTTCCTTCCTTTTCCCTAAGGTTGTGTCAAGTCCAAAGCATTGAGGGGAGGGAGGAGGCCTCTAGTCCTCTATCAAAAATATTTTGGATTTTTGTAGCCATTTATCTTTCTCTGTGGTGAGACTAGGCCCTCCAGGACCCTGTGTTTTGGCCCCGCCATCCGAATCAGCTGCCTGGGTTCCTGTCTGCAGTGGGCCGCATGGGCCTACAGAAGAACAGAGGCTGCTCAGGGCTGAGCTGTTTGCTGCCCAGAACCAAGGCTAGGATGAGGAGCTCAGACTCTTCCAGTGGAAGCAGTGCTAGGACTGAGACAGCCGCCCCTGAAGAGGGGACATTGACGTCAGTTGATCTGCCTGGGAAGGTGTTGTAGAGATGAACTTGTGTCATCGAATCTTCCATACAAGCCATAAAGAAAGCTAATCCTGATGTCCTGGTGAGAAGGGACCAGACTCAAGGAATGTTTCATGTAACAGGATGGTCACAGCCTGCACTGGGGCATGAGCCAGGCCAGGCCTAAGTGCTGCCCCTGCACTCACTGACCTCATCCTCTTAATTACTCTGTGGAACAGACACTGTTGCCCCAGTTTGAATCCTGCTGCTTTGGGAAGTTGCTCTTAACAGAGCTATGAAACTGTGATGCTATTTCAAACCTATGAGGGCCTAATTCCACAGACTGACCACAGGGGCTGTTTCACATGACAGCAGGACTTGGCCTGGGGTTGCAGAGATTCACCAAGGAACATCCAGCAGGAGATGGCCATTGTGAAACCTGTCTCATCTTGCCTCCTGGCTGAAAGTGGGATGCAGGGCTTAGATTGCCAAGCTTGGGAATTACTTGCTGCTCTGCAGTTCACATTCTGGAGAATGTTCAGGAATATTCAGAAAGTTCTGAGAATCAGGGCCCTCACGTATATCAGAACACAAAAGCATTCTAGTTAGGACCTCGTGATACTGAAGCTAGAATAAGCAACCCAATGGATAGACTATGAAAGAGAATTCAGATATAGACGTATGTTTAAGAATTTATGATCAAGGTGGCATTTTCAAACAGTAGGGAAGGAGCCCAACAGCAAATGGTCTAGGGATTCCTGGCCCTCCACCCAAGATGCTACACAGCCTTTTAACACCACCTCCAAAGTAAAGTTCATGGACTAAGAAACTATAGAGTTATGCATAAAAACAAAGCCATAAAAATATTTTCATAATCTTAGCCTTCCTAAGCAATAAACAAAAACCAGAAATGATAATGTTAAAGATCAAGCCTCATGAAAATTCAGATAGGGAAGGGAATGGAAGGACCTGGCCACAGGAGAACTTGGTGTTCTATGTTGTTTGAATCTCACACAATGAGAGCTTAGGGGATAATGTGATTTAAAACATTGAAAAATATATTGAAAATGGTGGGTAGTCAGCTTTGTACTATGGCTTTTAAATCCCTCAGTAAGTTCTGGGCTCCCCTTATTGGGTGAATAAAAGCGATGCTTCCTCCAGCGCTCAGTGTCTGCCTGTGAAAATGCCCCAGGGTTGCTGAGAACCCAGTTGGGAGGCCACCTGCAATCCTGTGATGATTATTCCAGAAGGAAGTGGGTACTCTGAGGCAGCTTCCTGGAGGTGGTGGGATCTTATATCTTTCTTCCAAAGTAGGATTTCAGCAGGTGATGTAGGGAAGTTTAAAGTTTTTCCCTGAAGGTTTGATAATCTGAGTCTATGAAACAAAAGTAAAACACACATTAACAGGATAAAACTGGCTTAAAAATTTTTATTACATGCACAAGAGTCAAAATATATAAAAAAAGAAATAGCCAGATGGGTGACACTTTTATAACTATCTTGAAATTATAGAAATAATGGGAGCCCAGAGCACAGTAAGACAGGTTAAGGGAAAGGGAGAGGAGAGACTTGGCTAGCAAAGGTCTTGTTCTGCAGGTGACATCTCACAGCTGGTGCTCTGTGGAGCCTGTGGTAAGCAAGTATTTCAGACCCTTAAAGGGGTCCGCCTCTCAGTTTGTCTTTTCTAGATCCAGACACAGGGACTGCAGAGGAAGGCTGTGTGCATCCACTGTCTACCCCATGGTCTCCTCTGAAGAGGCGGATCTCCCCAACTGAAGACCACATAGCAGGCCCACAGCTGCCTAAGATCCCCTGAACAGCCATCCCAAAATATGGCAAAGAAGCCTATTCTGAGGTTAAATATTATGGTTTCTTTCAGTGGGAGGCAAGGGTCTTCTGGACTCAGGAGGTGGATGTGCATTAGCTTCACATGTCCTAGGTGCTCTGCAGCTATGCTGGCCAGGCCACCCTGAGGTGAGTCTGCTCTGCACCAGTCTCACACCTTGCCTGGGGGACGGTAGTGGAGAAAGCAGTAAAAGCAGGTGTGAGGCAGGTGTGCAGATCAGTACAAGGGGCCTGGGCGATGGGCAAAAGGTGGCGAGAATGCTGGGAGCCATGGGTGACTGCGGGCATAGGCACCATGAGGGCCACTATGGGCTGCAGGATGTGGATGAGGGGACACAGTTTGCCCCAGAGACCAAATTGGTTTGTGGCAACACCACAGAATTTTTATTTTGTATTTTTAAATTTTTAAATTATTTTTGAGATAGGGTCTTACTCTTGCCCACACTCAAGTGTAGTGGTGTGATCTTGGCTCACTGCAACCTCGGCCTCCCAGGCTCAAGTGATTCTTCCACCTCAGCCTCCCAGGTAACTGGGACTACAGGCGAAAGCTACCACACCAACTAGTGTTTTTTTTTTGTAGAGGCAGGGTTTCACTATGTTGCCCAGGCTGGTCTCAAACTCCTGGGCTCAAGTGATCCACCCCCCTCAGCCTCCTGAAGTGCTGGGATTACAGTTGTGAGCCACCAGCACCACAAGATTAAGCAGACATGATCAAGCCAGGGCCCAGAGAGGTGACTTAGGGCAGGGCTGACTTTTCAGTCCTTACCACCTTCCTTAGGGAAGCCAGGCACCCTTCACAGCTGTGTTCTCACCCACCTGTGCCATCTTGCCTTGTCACACTGTGGACAAGATCAACCTCAAGACAGTACCCTGGACTCTCACTGGACCCTGGATTCAGGCTTACAGCACACAAACCAAACTGATCCCTAGAAAGGGTCACCTGTCACTGCCTAGCAGCATTCTGGTCAGTTTGCAACCTCAAAGTGACATAAGCAGGGAAGCAATTCAGAGCAACGTTTATTTATTTATCGAGACAGGTTCTCTGTCACCCAGGCTGGAGTTCAGTAGTGCAATCATGGTTCACTGCAAACTCCACCTCCTGGGCTTAAGCGCTCCTCCCACCTCAGCCTTCCAAATAGTTGAGACTACAAGCACCAGCCACCATGACTGACTAATTTTTTTTTTTAAGAGATGGGGTCTCATCACATTGCCCAGGCTGGTCTTGAACTCCCAGACTCAAGCAATCTGTCCATCTAGGCCTCCTCAAGTGCTGGCCTCTCATTCCCTGTCTGTGTACACCTCACGGCAAGGGCCAGCTTGTTTCCTCCTGGTCACTTCCAAATCTTGCTTTTTTTTTTTTTTTGAACCAACTCTCAGCTGAAATCTTGCTGCTTTTTAACTCACAGGTACGCAATGTGAGATAGGAGGGAAGGGAAGGCAGGGGACATCAGCTCTGGGTGTCATGGACTGTGAGTCAAGGAAGGGAATGGCCTGTCTGACTTGGGTTCGAAAGGGTCCCACTGGCCATTGCAGTTTGAAACCAGCCAGGCCAATTCTGCATTGTTCCTGGCTCTTCTAGGCATGAGAAGATTAGGCCCAGAGTCAGAAGGGGGCGGGGGTGAGGTGGGAAGAACTGGTCCTTTAGTGAGGGTGGGAGGCCAACAGGATTTCCTGGCATGTTGGAGGTGAAGGAAGAGGCACAGGTGACTGTGCTTTGGGCCACAGCAACCAGAAGCCAGTTGCCATTGCCTTTGATGAGAGAGAGTGTGTGGGGCATAGCCCAGAGTGGGGTGTGTTTAGGGTAGATCAGGAGGTATAAGTGGGCAAGCCAGCCTGAGGGTTGTGGGGAAGGCCTGGGCTGCAGGTGTAAGTGTGGGACCCACATCAGGTTGGTGGTGGGTCACGCACACTGGGCTGGCTCTCAGGTCCTTCCTTCTAGCTTCCCACTCCCAGGGGCTTTCTCCTTCCAGATTCTCAAGCTGGGTGAGGGGCGGGACAGAGCCCTTTCGTAGGGAAGCCGGGCACCCCTCACTGTCTAGGAAAGGGGAGTCCTTCTAACTTCTGGCAGCTTGTCTGCCCCTCCCATGGCCTCCCCAGGCCTAGCCTGGGCTGGGTTCTCACCCACCTGTGCCACCTTGCCTTGTCACCCAGAAGCACAGCCTAGGAGACCAAGCGGGCCCTCACTGTCCCTTTAAGAAGGGAATCAGCCACCTTGTGTTCACCACCTCTGTGGAAGGTGTGAGAGGAGAGAAGGAAGTGGCTGTTTGGCTGCTGACAACATGAAGACTTCCTGTGATGAGAACAGAGGCCCAGGTGCCCTGCAGCCCCCAGAACCTGGACTGGAAGGAGCCATGGGGCGCCAGACCCTGGCCCTGCCCTGGGTGCTGCTGACCCTATGTGTCACTGAGGGTGAGTGCCGGCACCAGAGAGGAGCAGGGACTGCAGGGAGGGTAATGTGGGGCAACAGCCCACTGACTGCTGCCTTTCTACAGGGACCCCGGAGGTGTGGGTACAAGTTCAGATGGAGGCCACTGAGCTCTCATCCTTCATTGTCCATTGTGGGTTCCTGGGATCTGGCTCCATCTCCCTGGTGACTGTGAGCTGGGGGGGGCCCGATGGTGCCGGGGGGACCAGGCTGGCTGTGTTGCACCCAGAACTTGGCACTCGGCAGTGGGCTCCTGCCCACCAGGCCCGCTGGGAAACCCAGAGCAGCATCTCTCTAGTCTTGGAAGAGCCTGGGGCTAGCAGCCCCTCTGCCAACACCACCTTCTGCTGCAAGTTTGCGTCCTTCCCCGAAGGCTCCTGGGAGGCCTGTGGGAGCCTCCCACCCAGCTCAGACCCAGGTGGGATCAGGGTGAGGGACCCAGGAGGGCAGGGAGGGGCTTGGGCACCAGCCACCCATTTGATTCTTGTCTCTGTGTCCAGGGCTCTCTGCCCCTATTCTGCGGGCAGACCTGGCTGGAATCTTGGGGGTCTCAGGAGTCCTCCTCTTTGGCTGTGGCTACCTTCTTCACCTGCTGTGCCGACAGAAGCACTGGTAAGAAACGGGCCCTGTCCATGTCCCTCTGACACTGGGCTGGCCACATGTCCTGCAGAGCTCTGACCATCCTTGCTCTCTCCCAGGCCTGTCCCTAGGTTCCAGCCGCCACACACCAGCCCCCAGGCATGGAGATCACGAGCATGGGTGAGGAGGGTGACTGCCTTGGGGACAAGGTGGTGGGGACAGGGGAACTGGGGCTGGGCCCAAGCTGTACAGAATCACTTAACTCTCCTTTCTTCTGCAGGCACCCAGCCAGGCCTCCCAGGATGCTCTCCATGTCCCTTGCACCACTATAAACACCAGCTTCTGCCCAGCTACTTTGGACACAGCTCACCCCCATGGGGGACCATCCTGGTGGGGATCAATCCCCACCCACACTGCACACCGGTCCCAGGCCCCTGCAGCCTGGGCCTCCACAGCCTTCCCTGCATGTGGCAGCTTTGTCTCCGTTGAGAATGGACTCTATGCTCAGGCAGGGGAGAGGCCGCCCCACACATGTCCTGGCCTCACTCTCTTCCCTGACACTCGGGGGCCCAGGGCCATGGAGGGAGGCTTAGGAGTTCTATGAGAGAGACCATGAGGCTGCTGGGCTTTCCCCCTCTCAGGCCTCCTGGGTGGCACCCCCTTACTTTATTCTTGGTCCTCCAATAAGTGTCCCACAGGTGCCTGGCCAGGCCTACCTGCTGCGGATGTGGTCTGTGTGCACGTGTGGGGGTATGGGCACAGGCATGTGTGTGAGTGACAGAACCCCATTCCAGTTGTTTCCTGCTGTGACACTTCCCCAACCCCTGTAACTAAGACAGAAAAACAGTTCCTCTGATGTGGGCCTCGGCTGTGCCTTTTCTTAGGGGATGAAGAGATTAGGGAGGCAGAAGCCAGGTGAGAACCAGAGTGGGTTGGGGCCTCCATGCAGGGCTGGGGTTGGCCCAGGGAGAGGGCAGAGTGTCACAATCTTAGATATCTCCCCTGCCTTCCCAGGGTGGCATAGGGCTGAGGGCTTCCTGAGCAACACCTATGGTTAGGGAGATCGGATTGGGGGGGCTCCCAGTAGGATGGCCCCTGCTCTAATCCCACCATGTCCTAGAACAGCAGCAAGGGTTCCTGGGGCTCCAGCCTGAGAGAAGTCCCTGTGGTCTGACCTGGCATCCCCCTGCCAGGGATGCACCCGTCAAAGGATGTCCAGGACACAATCCCTGCTATGGCCTGGACTGGGCCCTTGGATCTACTCCTTCCACAGCTGGCATCAGAGGCAGGGAGTGGAGAGTAGGGGACTCACTTGAAATCCCTCAGTCACTTCCCCCGGCTCATCTCAGGGCTGGCAGAGGCCTTCACAGACATGGGGGCCTCCCCACAAATGTTCCATCCAGAGCCGGCCCTTCTGCTGGTGGACCCCACAGCCTGGGCCTGATCAGGCCTTTGCCGAATGAGACAGCATGGGTGACAGGGCTGTGGGCTGCAAGACTCCAGGAACATGGCAGGCCCTAGGTGGCAGGACGTGTCATTCTGGAGCCAGACTGAGGCTGCTTCCCCAGCTGGGGTGAGTATTCCTGGGGAGGGAGGGCACCTGCCCCTCCCTGAAGACTGCACTGGAGACTGGCTCAGGGGTGGCCTGCCTGGAGGCTGTGTCCACCTGAACCACCCTACACAGCCCAATGCCCTGCCCCAGGCAGGCCCTGAAGTGGCCTTGCCAGGACCCAGCCCCATCCAGCCCCCAGCTCTTCCCTGTGCTGGGAAGAGGGTGGTTTCAGCTGGTCAGGCCTGCCTTCCTCAGCTGGTGGTCATCCTCCTCCTCCCAGAAGCCCTCAGCACTGGTCTAGGCAGCTCAGCAGTTTCTCCAGGGCTTGGGGCTCAAGGAAGAGAGGAAGGGGTGCTGCAGAGGTCCCTGAGGAGGGTCAGGAAGTCAGGGTTAAGGAGGAAGATGACAGGGGGAGGGGAGAGAGCACTCTGAACCTGGGATAGGGGTATAAACAGTGGGGCTTGTAAGGTCTCAGGGGAAGCCTGAGGGGGTTCCCCAGAAAGCTGGGTTTCTCTAAGATGAAGGGGGAGCTCTGAGGGGACCCCCCTCACCTCAGCCAGGGCCATTTGCCCATCGCAGTGGAGGAATCGTCCCTGGGCCTGAGCTCGGTTTCCATAAGCTTAGGAGGCTGCAGCCTAGCCTGGTCACTGTGGGACTCAAAGCCAAACACCTTGGGACCCAGAAAGTCTCCCTACAGCCAGCCTGTTCCGCACAGCCCAGCCTCAACAGTCAGAGCCAGCAACAGTGTCAAAGGAAGGACACCCTGAGAGTATGTGGTGCACTGTGCTGTGGTGTGTGGTTGGGCCTCAGACCCAGAGACCAGGGTGCTGTTGGCTCGGTATATGTGGAAATTGAGGCCAGAGGGAGCTGATGTGCTCCAGGGGAAGAGCTGAGACAGCCCAGCAGCAGCACCTGCCTCCTATCCAGCAGCCTCAGGTGTCCAGGAGAAGCCCCCAGCACCCATGACCCAATGTAAGGTTTCAGCTTTGAATGGACCTGGGTTTGAATCCTGGGGGTCCCTCCCTGGCTGTGTGGTGCCCACATGGCTCATGTTGAGCGTCGGGTACATGATAAGGGTGATGAGGCCTGCGGTGATGTGAAGATTGTAAACCAGGAGGCTCCCAACGACTAAGTAACTCTTCCTGGATAGTTTTGTCTTAAAACGAAGTCAGGAGGTGGGTATTCTCAGGAAGTCCATTTGACAGATGTGGAGCCTGAGGTGCAAAGCAGCACCTTAACCCACCTAAGGGCCCAGGGCTGAGAAGAAGAGAGGTTCTTGGTGAAGGAGAGCAGCAGGCAGGCCTGGACAAGTGTGTTCCTGGTGGGCGGAGGCACAGCTGTCTGATGAGGGTGCTCTGTGAGCAGCCTCATATCTATACCAGGCAGTATGGCTGACACTGCTCGGTGGGGGCGAGGCCAGATCATGCCTGAAAGGCCTGAGTGCCAGGGCCTAAGTCAAGGGAGAGATACACCACATTCATACATCACAAGGCTCACTGTTTTTTTTGTTGTTGTTGTTGGTGGTGGTGGTGGTGGTGGTGGTGGTGGTGTTTTGAGACAAAGTCTTGCTCTGTCACCCAAGCTGAAGTGCAGTGGTGGAATCTCGGCTCACTGCAGCTTCAACCTCCTGGGCTCAAGTGATGCTCCCACCTCAGCCTCTGAAGCAGCTGGGACCACAGGCATATGCCACCATACCTGGCTAATTTTTGTAATTTTCTTTCTTTTTTTTTTTTTTGATAGAGATGAGGTTTCACTATGTTATCCAGGCTGGTCTCAAACTATGGGCTCAAGTGATCCCCCTGCCATGGCCTCCCAAGGTGCTGGGATAACAGGCATGAGTCACTTACTGTGCCCAGCTAAGGCTCGCTGTTAACGGGTCAATATCCCCAAATTGATCTCTTTAAAATTATTTTTTTGAGACGGAGACTTTCACCCAGGCTGGAGTGCAGTGACATCATCTTGGCTCACTGCAACCTCCGCCTCCCGGGTTCAAGCGATTCTCCTGCCTCAGCCTCCCAAGTAGTTGGGACTACAGGCATGCACTCCCACACTCAGATAATTTTTGTATTCTTTAGTGATACTGGAGTTTTGCCAAGTTGTCCAGGCTGGTCTCAAACTTCTGGGCTCAAGTGATCCTCCAGCCTCAGTCTTCCAAAGTGCCGTGATTACAGGTGTGAGCCACCATGCCTGCCCAAAGGGAATCCTTACAGAAGAAGGAGTGGGCAGGGGCAGGAACACTGTAAGAGATGGTGTAGTGGCCAAGGCTACTACAACAAGTTGGCTGCTTCCTGTGATCCCACGGGGCGAGGGCTCAGTTCCACAAGACTGCCCCCGCATCAGATGCCAGTCGCAAGCTCACGTCGTGGCTGTGCTTCTGACACAGGGCTATAAAAATTGAGGTTCCCATGATCCCCTCCTTGGGTTCTATTAATTTTCTAGAGGGGCACCCAGAACTCAGGGAAACCCTTTACTCACATGTGCCCCTTTATTATAAAGGATATTATAGGGCTGGGAGACATGGCTCATGCCTGTAATCTCTGTGCTTTGCAAGGGCAAGCGGGGAGGTTCACTTGAGCACAGGAGTTTGAGACCAGCCTGGGCAACATAGCAAGACCTTGTCTCAAAAATAAAAATATGGGATATTACAAAGGAGAGAGATGAACAGCCAGATGTAAGAGATACATAGAGGGAGGCCTGGGGGGAGGGGTGCAGAGCTTCCGTGTCTTCTCCAGGCACCCCACTCTCTAGGAAGCTCCATGTGTTGTTGTCTTGAAGCCCTCTGCATGCCTTTTGGGTTTCTATAAGCTTCACTGTAAAAGCATGATTGGGCCAGGCACAGCGGCTCATGCCTGTAATCCCAGCTCATTTTGAGGCCAAGGCTGGAGAACCACTTGAGCCCTCAGGGTACGATCGAGACTGCAGTGAGCTGTGATTGTACCACTGTACTCCAGCCTGGGTGACAGAGAGAGACCCTGTCTCAAGAAAAGACGAAACAAAAAAACCTGGCTGATGTGGCGAAACCCCATCCCTACTGAAATGATTGCTGCCTGATCCCCACCCTTGGAAGATGCCTCCACGCCCTCCAGGCACATTGGGGCAGCACTGACTGCCTGGCACACGGCACTGGGTGACAAGGACCCCAAGTTACACCAGCCAGTGCCCAGTCCTCAAGCACCTCCCTGTGCAGAAGGAAGACAACACAGAAAAGGGAAGCGTGGTTGTCACAGAGGACTGCCAGCTGATGTCACTGAATGAGGAAGTGGTCAGCCACCAAGCCCCAGGCTCAGACCCGATGCCACAGTGGACGTTTAAGGGCCATGTGACCTCAGGCCAGGCTCAGAACCACCCTCAGGGCCTCCATTTCTTCTTATGCAAATTGAGGATCATAACAGAGACTCTGCCTACCTCCTGGGATTGTTGGGAGAGTTACAAGCTCTTTCAAAATGCACCTGCTGGCAGGGCGCTGTAATCCCAGCATTTTGGGAGGCCTAGGCGGGTGGATCACCTGAAGTCAGGTGATCCTGACCAAGCCTGGCCAACATGGCGAAACCTCGTCTCTGCTAAAACTATAAAAATTAGTCAGGCGGAGTGGCGGGTGCCTGTAGTCCCAACTACTCAGGACGCTGAGGCAGGAGAATCGCTTGGACCCTGAGGCAGAGATTGCAGTGAGCCGAGATGGCGCCACTGCACTGCAGCCTGGGCATGAGAGTGAGACTCCTCTCAAAACAAAACAAATTTTAAGTAAAGAAATAATTAAAAAGCATCTACCATTTCGTTCCATCAAGTATGGCCAGACGGGGCAGACATGGAAATGAGGGTCATGAGGGAGGCAGTGTATCCTCACAGATCCCCAGAAATGGGAGACACAGTAAGCCATGGAGGGCCACTCTGGAAAGCACCAGGGAACCTCAGGGGCAGAGCAAGCCAAGGGGAATCCTGGGTGAGACCCTTTGTTATGCTTTCCCTGGAAAAGGCAGGGTATGCAGGTTTAGGACTGGCTAGTTAGAACTCTGGGGAGTAGGGGCTGTCGTCACTGGTTGATGCATGGCCCAGGGAGATGAAGGCAGAGAAACATTGTCTCCTGGAGGGTGAGAGCCAGCTAGAAGAGCTGGTTCAGGGCTGGGCCCTGGATTAGTTGGTTTGCATATGAAAGGCACATTCCCAGAGGGGTCTTTTACTAGCTCCAAGAACTGGCTGGCCCTGGCAGGGGCAGTGTCTCTCTCTGGTCTTGGAGGTCTGAGATGCCAGAACATCAGCAATACAGAGGGTGTGACGGTGCCTCACACCTGTCATCTCAGCACTGAGGGAGGATGAGGCAGGAGGAGCCCTTCAGCCCAGGAGTTTGAGACCAGCCTAGACAACAGTGAGAGCCTCTCACTAGAAAAAAATAATAATTAAAAAAAAAAGCCATGTGTGGTGGTGTGGGGCTGTGGTCTCCACTACTCATGAGGCTGAGGTCAGCAAATCACTTGAGCCCAGGAGGTCCAGGCTGAGTGATGGTGATTGTGCCCCTGCACTTCAGCCTGGGTGAGGATCGTACCTTGAGGACAGTACAGCCTAATTCCAGAAGCTTCACAGCAAGTCTTCAAGTCAGGTGTTATCACTCTTCCACCTTCATTCTTCGTTTGTAAAGACCTTTTGGCTATTCTAGGTCTTCTGAATTACTGTAAGAATTTTACAGTTGGCTTGTGGACTCCACAAAGCCTACAGGATGTCGACTGGGATTGGAGGAAAGCAAGAACAGCGCGGGCAGGGCAGGGCAGGGATGGATGCAGCCAGTGAGGAAAGGAGGGTGGTTGTTGGGGTAATGTGGGGACATTTAAGCAATGGTTCTCAAAACGTGGTGCAGGGTCCTGGCCCCCTCCCTGCCCCTGCTCCCCACACATGGCTTCCCATGCCTCTCCCGTGGCCACTTGTGCTAAGGTGCTGCATTCAGGCTCCGCCCATGTTGGAATCATGCCCTCCTCCAGGCCCTCCTCCTCCTGGAAGCCCTGTCTGTGAGAGCCACAGCCCCAGGCTCAGTCCCAGGCCCTGTCACAGCTGTTGAGGAGGGAGGATGAACAAACCAGGGAGAACTCACACCATCCCAGAGCAGAAATCCTGACACAGAAAGGAATCTCCCATGGGGGTTCAGCTGGGTCCAGGGCCCAGAAAGTGACATCAATGTGCACCTTGCATCTAAGGAGACTGCACATGGTGGCTGGCCTGAAGCCACTGGGCAGCTTGTGCCCTCCAAAGCTACCCAGAGGCTGTTGTGTAAAAGTTTTATGTGGCCCCCACCTTGGATGGTCCAGTAAGCAGGTGACCTTCCAGCCACGTCCTCAGGCAGGGCAGGCCACCCTCTCGAGGCCCTGCCCAGGCAACCAGGGGGTCCCTTGTCCTCTCTTCAGCCCATCTTTCCAGTTGGGACCAGTTCAGCCCAAAGATCTCATGCCTCAGTTTCTCTGTGGGTTGAATGGAGATAATGTGTCACCTCAGAATGTTGTGAAGCAGAGAATGAAGTGTTTAGGGTCTAGTTCAGATGGAGGGGGTTCCCTGAGCACGAGGAACCTGTTTCCTCAGGCCTGTGAAGGGAGGGAGGGCGGGGTGGTCTGGCTGGCCCCGGGAAGCACAGAAGTGCCTACCTACGGGGACCAGGAAGAGACCAAGAGAAAGGAGGCCCGTCCCTGCCTGCTTCTGTCTCAAGAAGGCTGAGGCCACTTCCTGCCTTCTTGCCCCCATGGCCCCTCTGCTGATGCCACCTCACCCTGGAGAGGGTGGGCAGAGACTCCTACAGAGGGAGCCCTGTGGGCCATCAAAGCTCCCCACACCAGTCACCACCTCGGGGCAAAGGCTGGCAGATCCCCTATTAGAGACAGTCCCAGGACTGTGCCAGGAGGGAGGGCCCACTGCTGCTCTGAGCCTTCACTTCCTTCTGTGTCCAAGGAAGCTTCTGGATCACCCAGGAGCTCAGGTGTATGGATGAACGACCTGAGGGGCTGTATGAGGGGACAGCCTCCTGGGGCTCCCCCACCCCCGACTTCCTGCACTTAGACGTTGAGGCCCAGAGATTCTGCCCTGTGGCCAGACCCAGGCATCCTGGTAGAGGGGGCTCTAGTCCAGGACCCACCACTGCAAGTCATATGGCCTGGGGCAGGGTTTCTCTAAGCCCCATTCCCTCCTGTGTAGGACAGGGAGGTCAGAGGGGACCCTGCAGATCCAGTCTCATGTCTAGGGATCCAGAGGTGACCTCCAGAAGGCCCAGTCTCTGTGTAGGGGATCATCAGCCCCCTCACCCCTTGTGCAAGGTCACGGTCCTTGCACCAAGGGAGCGGGCCTGGGGTGGGAAGAGGCCAGTGGGGCAGTGGTGGTACCTGGGGACTGCATGGGAGCTCCTGCCAGGGAGGGAGAGGAACAGAAGACAGCTGGGGCTCTGGTGCTTGGGCTAGGGACTAAGTACCTGTGACCTCCACCAGCCCCCCCGGCCTCCTCTCCAAGGACTGAATGTGGGGCACAGCAGGGCAGAGACTCAGGCCTGCCTTCCTTTCCCTGAAAGAGCCTGCACTGGCCCTGGGCAGAGAGGATGAGAAGTGAGGCTGAGTGAGGTGGGGTTGCAGGGATCCAGGTGGGAGGGGCCCAGCCAGCCAAGCCCAGGCCCGGCCCCTCAGCAGCAGGACCAGGACTAGGGCCTTTGGGCTGGGTGACTTGGCACTGATCACAAGGGAGGACCTTTTGCAATAAGGGAAAAGAAGCCGGATGGATAAAGGAAGTGCTGGTCACCCTGGAGGCGCATGGGTTTGGGGAAGGCTCCCGGCCCCCACAGTCCTCCGAAGAGCCTGACCCCGGCTCTCCTCACTCACCTCAACCCCCAGGCGGCCCCTCCGTATGGCCCCTCTCCTGCCTAAACGGCTCTGCTGGTCTTCCTGTCCCCTGGAGGAGAGCAAGGCCGTGGGTCGGTCCCTGCTGCTGCCCCTGCTGCTACTGCCAGTATTCCTGCAGGCTGGTGAGTGCCCAGGACGGCCCCGGAACCACAGGAAGGGCAAACCCGAGACAAAGGTGGCACATCTGGGTGAGGGGCCAGACTCCCACCCCAGCAAACAAGGGCAAGTCCCACAGGGGTGGGTGCCCCCATCTCCTCCTCCTTCTGCCTCCCCCATGCCCAAAGAGTGAGAGACCCAGGCCAGAGGTCAGTCCAGCCACCTGTCACACGACAGCCTGTGGGTGAAGGTGCGGGAGGGTCTGGGGTCATCCTCTTCCCGTCTCAGGGTGGCTTCAAGGTCTCTCTCTCTGACTCCCTCCCTTCCTCCTCTAGGTGGCTCCACAGGATCCAGTCCAGGGTACCCCTATGGGGTCACTCAACCAAAATACCTCTCAGCCCCCATGGGTGGCTCTGTGGAAATCCCCTTCTCCTTCTATCACCCCTGGGTGTTAGCCAGACCTCCGAACATGAGAATATCCTGGAGACGGGACCAGTTCCATGGGAAGGTCTTCTACCGCACAAGGCCACATCGAATTCACAAGGATTACTCAGATCGGCTCTTCCTGAGCTGGAGAGAGGGTCAGGAGAGTGGCTTCCTCAGGATCTCGAACCTGCGGAAGGAGGACCAGTCTGTGTATTTCTGCCGAGTCCAGCTGGACATAGAGACAGATGAGGACATAAACACATCAGGGACGAAGATATGGCAGTCTATTGAGGGAACCAACCTCACCATCACCCAGGGTGAGTACAGCTGCCCTGGCAGCTGCATTGCCCACTGCAGTGAGGCTTTTATGACCACTGGTGATGCCATCCCCATCATCTCAGACACCACTTCTCTGACAGTCCCTAAGTTCTCTCTGGCCCCTGACACCTCCTCAGGCCTCTGCCACCTCTCCCCTTTTCTCTTCCCCTTAATTATCTCCACCTCTGATCTGTTTTCCCTGACCATCCCCCTTGCTGTCCTGTCCAGATCCAGCCCCTCCCCCACTCCTCAGGCCTCAGCACCTGCCAGACCCTCCAATTATCCTCTATTCTTGTTCCAAACTGGGGCTCCAGTCTGGCCTCTCCCCCATGACCTCTCCAGGATGTTGCCTACCCGCTCTTTGTCATTTGTCTATGTCCCCACTGGTGCCTCAGGGTGGGCCCCTTACCTTGCATCTCCCATAGTCTGGGGGAGGGTCCAGGATCCCACCCCCAGCAAATAAGAGCTCACCCAGGAACCCCCAGTAGGTGCCCAGTGGCTGACCCTGGGAGCCCTGTAGTCTCTAGGTCAAGCCCCATCATCTGGGTTCCCATCTACCCACTTCCTTCTCCCACTCTGCTTCCTGAAGTGTCCTTCAGCTCCTCCCGACCCGTCTCACCTCTTCCCTCTCCTGTCTATCTGCCTCTCCTCCTGCATCCATCCTTTAACATCCTAACTCCTCCCCAGCCCCTGCAGCCCCCACTCTTCTGACAAGCCCCTGTGTTCTTCCAGCCATGCTCTCCCTGTCCTCCACTCTGATCTTGCTACTCTGTCCTTCCTGACACTAAGAGACATATCTGCAGAACCAAGAGCAGCAGCCCCCACTCACTGAGGCACCATGGCATGGCCCTGGCAAATCTCTTTATGTGTATTGTCCTAGTGAACCCTCACCAAGACTCCACAAAAGCAAGAGGAGCTGCTATTTTCTTCAGTTTAAAGATAGGGAAACTGAGGCTAACAGAGCCTATACAGCTGCCCTACATCACACCAGTGGTGCAGATGGGATTTGAAAAGGATGTGAGGGCTGGGCATGGTGACTCATGCCTGTAATCCCAGCACTTTGAGAGGCCAAGGTGAGTGGATGACTTGAGGTCAGGAGCTCGAGACTAGCCTGGTCAACATGGCAAAAGCCCATGTCTACTAAACATACAAAAATTAGCCAGGCGTGATTGCATATGCCTGTAATCCCAGCTACTCAAAAGGCTGAGGCAGGAGAATTACTTGAACCCAGGAGGCGCAGGCTGCAGTGAGCTGAGATCATGTTACTGCACTCCAGCCTGGGTGACAAAGTGAGACTCTGTCTCAAAAAAAACAAAAAAGAAAAGAAATGGTGAGCTGCAGACTTTCTTTCTCTCCTAACTTCTAGCTACAGGGCCTCGCCTATTGAATTGACCATAGTGTTCGCCTTCACCTATTTTCGAACCTCATTATAGAATGTGTTGCACTAATAGATCTTCTATTTTATTCAGAAAGGGGATCGGGGGAATTTGAGCCTAGGTTTTTCTGTCTCCAGAACAGTGGGGCGAGGGGAGTTTCTCCCAGGCCCAGGCAGTAAGGGGGTACAATTTCTGTAGAAAATGTCATAGGAAACTAATAATCAGCCAGGTGGACTTGTTTTTTCTAATCGCTTGCACTGGCAATCCTAAACAATGCCAGGGATAAATTACTCTTCTCTGCTAGGATGGACACTCTTGCTGCCCCCACTCTGGTAAACCACTGTGCCGTCTTAACCACTGTGTTGATTTTGGAGCAGATGGAGAGCAGCTCCATAATCCAAATGAAGCAAGACAGCCTTGAACTTTGATTTCCTATGTATTTCCTTAAATGGTCTTTTTTGAGAGATTTGGGTTTTTCTCAGGCTTTCTCTTCCTCTTTGCTTAATTCCTACTTGCTTTCCTCATTTCTCTGTCTTGGTCAGATTTGTAGTTTTTTTCCGCCAATAAATTGTTTTTTCAATTAATTGAATATTCATGATTATCAAAGCAACAAAATACAGGAAAGTAATAAAAAGAAAAAAATTTTTTTTTTTTTAGATGGGGTCTTGCTCTGTCACCTAGGCTGGAGTGCAATGGCACGATCTCAGCTCACTGCAATCTCCCCTTCCCGGGTTCAAGTGATTCTCCCGCCTCAGTTTCTCAAGTAGCTGGGATTACAATTATTTTTTATTTTTGGAGAGACAAGATTTCACCATGTTAACCAGGCTGGTGTCGAACTCCTGACCTCATATGATCCGCCGGCCTCAGCTTCCCAAAGTACTGGGATTACAGGCATGAGCCACCTTGCCTGCCTCTTTTTTTTTTTTTTTTTTTTTGAGACAGGGTCTCCCTCTGTCACCCAGACTGGAGTGCGATCATAGCTTACTGCAGTGTCTACCTCCCAGACTCAAGTGATTCTCTTGCCTCAGCCTCCCAAGTAGCTGGGACTACAGGCACACACCACCACACCTGGCTAATTTTTGTACTGTTTTTGTAGACATGGGATTTTGCTATGTTGCCCAGGCTGCTCTCAAACTCCTAAGCTCAAGTATCCACTTGCCTTGGCCTCTCAAAGTGCTGGGATACAGGCGTGAGCCACTGTGTCTGACAAAAAGTTTTTAATCCAACTGAAATTCCATCATGCTAAGATATAACACACTAAGGGAATACTTGTAGGAGCTATAACTAAGTTTGTTGTTGGCTTATTAATATTTTTTACATAATTTTACTTTTGTAACCAAACTTAATTGTGTTGTTCTTTATCACTTTTCTGTTTTACTTCTAAGCACAACAATCCCAATTACCACTAGAGGTTGAACCTACTGGCCAGACACATGGCTTATGACTGTAATCCCAGCACTTTGGGAGGCCAAGGTAAGTGGATCACGAGGTCAGGAGTTCAAGACCAGACTGGCCAACATGGTGAAACCCATCTCTACTAAAAAATACAAAAATTATCTGGGCATGGTGGCTTGTGCCTGTAGTCCCAGCTACTTGGGAGGCTGAGGTAGGAGAATTGCTTGAACTGGGGACCTGGGAGATGAAGGTTGCAGTGAGCCAAGATTGCGCCACTGCAATCCAGCCTGGGCTAAGAGCGAGAATCCATCTCAAAAAAAGAAAAAAGAGTCTCTACTAAAAACACAAAAATTAACTGGGTGTGGTAGTGCACACCTGCAGTCCCAGCTACTCAGGAGGTGAGGCAGGAGAATTGCTTGAACCCAGGAGTTGGAAGAGGTTGCAGTGAGCCAAGATCATGCCACCGCACTCCAGCCTGAGCGACAGAGCAAGACTGTCTCAGAAAAAAAAAATGTTTAAATTTCTTAATTTAAAAATAATTTGAATGATTTGATTTTTCACAGTAAAACTTTTTAATGTAGTGAGAATTCATTTTGGTATATGGCATAAACAACTAAATTGATTTTTTTTTTTTTTTTTTGAAACAGAGTCTCGTTGTGTCACCAGGTGCCAGGCTAGAGTACAGTGGTGCGATCTCAGCTCTCTGCAACCTCTGCCTCCTGGGTTTAAGCAATTCTCCTGCCTCAGCCTCCTGAGTAGCTGGGACTACAGGCACGTGCTACCACGCCCAGCTAATATTTGTATTTTTCAGTAGAGACAGGGTTTCACCATGTTGGCCAGGATGGTTTTCAATCTTGCCTCGGCCTCCCAAAGTGCTGGGATTACAGGCGTGAGCCACTGCATCTAAATTGATCTTTATATGAAGTAATTAATCAGTTGTCCCGACCCCATTTATTTAATTTTTATCTGTTTCTCTATTGATAATTAGGCCTGGTTTTAAAAGAATTTTTGTAGAAAAGCATCCATCTCTAGTCAGTAAATTCTGTTTCACTGATCTGTCTTTTCTTACATCAGCACACAGGTTTAGTGATTGTAGCTTTATCATGTTTCAGTGGCTAAGAGTATTTCCATCTCAAACATATTACTCCTTCCTCAAAAACATTTTTAGGCTGGGCACAGTGGCTTCATGCCTGTAATACCAGCACTTTGGGAGGGTGAGGATGAAGATCTCTAGAGCCCAAGAGTTTGAGTCTTAGCTTGGGCAACATAATGAGATCCCATCTCTACCAAAATAATAAATAAATAAATAGTGGTAGCGCACACCTGTGGTCCCAGCTGCTCAAGAAGTTGAGATGAGAGGATCACTTAAAGGTAGGAGGTTGGAGGCTGCAGTGAGCTGTGATTTCACAACTGCACTCCAGTCTGAGTCACAGAGGAAGACCCTGTCTTAAAAAACATAGTAAAACAAAAAACTTTTTTGTTGTTGCCTGCCTTTTCCTTCCCAAATATTAGAATAAGTTTGTTCAGGAAAAAAACAAAACAAAACAAAACAAAAAAACACTCTTTTAAATCATAGTTGCATTAAACCTATAACGCAATTGGGAGAAACTGAAGGATGGGCATGGTGGCTCACACCTGTAATCCCAGCAGGCAGCTGAGGCAGGCAGATCACCTGAGATCAGGAATTCTAGAGCAGCCTGGCCAACATGGAGAAACCCCATCTCTACTAAAAATACAAAAAAGAATTAGCCAGGCTTTGTTGTGGCAGTTGCCTGTAATCTAGCTACTCAGGAAGCTGATGCAAGAGAATTATTGCTTAAAGCCGGGAGTTGGAGGTTGCAGTGAGCCGTGATTTCGCCATTGCACTCCACTCCAGCCTGGGCAACAGAGCAGGACTCCGTCTCAAAAAAAAAAAAGAAAAAGAAAAAAAGAAACTGAAATCAGGCTAATACACAATCTTCTCACCCAGGAACAACGTCCTATTTTGTATCCCTCAGTAAACCTTGGTGGTGTTCTGCCGAAGATCATATAAATGTCTCATAAGATTGTTTTACTGACTGTAGTGAGCCGAGATCATGCCACTACACTCCAGCCTGGGTGACAGAGCCAGATCCTGTCACAGGAAAAAAAATTTTTTTTACTCTATATTTCCTTTTGTTATTAATATGCAAGATTACTTTTTGAATCCTTAATAAGTGTCACTGTAAAAGTAATGCATAGGCTGGGTGCAGTGCCTCACATCTGTAATCCCAGGACTTTGGGAGGCAGAGGTGGACTAATCACCTGAGGTCAGGAGTTCGAGACCAGCCTGGCCAACATGGTGAAACCTCATCTCTGCATGGTAGTGCGTGCCTGTAATCCCAGTTACTCGGGAGGCTAAGGTGGGAGAATCTCTTGAAACCAGGAGGTGGAGGTTGCAGTGAGCCAGATCATGCCACTGCACTCCAACCTGGCCAACAGAGCAAGACTGTCTCAAAATTAAAAAAAAAAAAAAAGGCTGGGCACGGTGGCTCATGCCTGTAATCCCAGCACTTTGGGAGACCAAGGTGGGCGGATCACTAGGTCAGGAGTTCAAGATCAGCCTGTCTAATATGGTGAAATGCTGTCTCTATTAAAAATCAAAAAACAATTAGCCGGGTGTGGTAGCCCGTGCTTGTAGTCCCAACTGCTCAGGAGCCTGAGGCAGAAGAATAGTTTGAACCTGAGAGGCGGAGGTTATAGTGAGCCGAGACTGCGCCACTGCACTCTAGCCTGGGCAGCAGAGTGAGACTCCATCTCAAAAAAAAAAAAAAGAAATTAATGTGTAAAATCTGGCCAAGATGGTGGGTTATGTGCATGTTTACCACCACTCCCCTCAGAGTCTAAAATGACAGCAAAGGGAATTTTTTAAGAAAGAAATCATCAAGAACAAGAAATACATAAACTGGATGTACAAAAGCAAAATTTGAGAAACTTGAAACAGACTAATGGAATTCATTTAGGAGCCCAGAGGAGCTAAACCCTAAGCCAGTGTTGGGAAACCCAGAAGAATGGCAATTATACCACAGAACTCTGTAAAAGTTCAGTAATGCTGGCCCCAAGTACCCCAGAGAGTAGGAATAAAGATAGGTTTGAAAACTAGAGGACATTGAAAATCTGCTTCAGAAGCAGGGAAACCTCCATTCCCTATTCCCCTACCCTAGCCAAAGACTAGAGATTTGCTTTCCAGAATAGATGAACCAGAGGGTCTCTGGGGGAGAACCCCAGTAATAACTGGCAAGGCAATTGGGGTCTGGCCCTCATACTGAATCCCCCAGCACCGAGGACTGTACCCTGGCCTCAGCTGTGTCTGGGAAGCCTGAGGCTAGAGTCCCTATATGATTAAATGAAACAAACTTCTCCCATAAATGCAAAGAACAAAACAGGAGAAACAAAAAGAGGAACCTGGAAGAAACCAAAACAGTTCAGGGAGAATGAAACTGTAAAATAGCATTTCCTTCTACTCAGAAAGTTAAGAGACCCCGTGCATGTGATAAGAGAGGGTGCTTCACAAAGAACTTGCCAACCACAAAGAAAGCTCTTGGAAATTAAAGATACAATAGCAAAAATAAAAATTCCATTAAAGGACTGAGCGCAGTGGCTCACATCTGTAATCCCAGCACTTTGGGAGTCCAACACAGGAGGATTACTTGAAGCCAGGAGTTCAAGACCAGTCTGGGAAACACAGCAAGACTCTGTCTCTATAAAAAAATAAAATTTAAAAATTAGCTGGGTGTGGCCTGGTGTGGTGGCTCATGGCTATAATCCCAGCACTTTGGGACGTGAGCTACCACATCAGGTCAAACCTAGCTTCACTTGAAGTCAGGAGTTAGAGACCAGCCTGCCCAACATGGCAAAACCCTGTCTCTAATAAAAATATTTTAAAAATAAGCTGGGTGAGGTGGTGCATACCTGTAATCCCAGCTGCTTGGGAAGCTGAGGCAGGAGAATCATTCGAACCTGAGAGGTGGAGTTTCCAGAGTGTAATGGCACGTGCCTGTAGTTCCAGCTACTCAGAAGGCTGAGGCAGGAGGATCACTTGAGCCTGGGAGGTCAAGGCTGCAGTACCTATAATCCCACCACTGCACTCCAGCCTGGGTGAAAGAGTGAGATCCTGACTCAAAAAACAAAAACAAAAAAAAACAACCACCACCACCAAAACAAACAAAACAACAAAAACCAAAAATGCTCCCAAGGATGAACTTTTGAATGTGGGAAAAAATATACAAATGGATCAATTCTGTATATGGTGTCAGGTGATGGTGAAAAGAGAAAAGAAAAGAATTTTAGTGGAGTGAGTGAGATTGCTAAGGGTGGCCCTGTATTCACATTGAACAGGGAAGGCTGCTGTAAGATGAAGCAGAGCCTACAGGGTAACTGGGGAGGCCTCAGAGTGAGGCTTAGTTTGCAAAACGAGTCAGGGACAGGGAGGCACCGTGGGACTAGCAGCAGGCCTGAAGAGCAAGGGGAAGGAGCCCAGAGAAGACTGGAATGTTAGAGAGGAGGTGTGTTCTCTGGAGTCAGAAGTTACAGGGCAAGAAAACCCACAGATGGGGTCCACCAAAGCCAGCTCCAAAGGCACAACACATGGGTAGAAGAGCTGGGGAGTGGACCTGGAGAAGACTCAGAAGAGCCAGCCTAGACATAGATTGGTAGAACATGAGGAGGAGGCTGGAATAAGAATGTTCCAGTCATGCGGGACAAGTGTGGCTGGAGCCAAAGGGAAGAAGCAGAGGGTGGCAGGAGGCGGGGCAGATCCTGGGTGGCTTTGAAAGCCAAGGAAACAACTCACTTTTGCTCTGAGTGCCATGGGAGCTAGTGAGGGTTTCCTGCTGGAGTGCCAAAATCCGACTCACAACTTTTTTTTTTTGAGATGGAGTCTTGCTCTATCACCAGGCTGGAGTGCAGGGGCCTGATCTCAGCTCACTGCAATCTCTGCCTCCGGATTCAAGTGATTCTCCTGCCTCAGCCTCCAGAGTAGCTGGGATTACAGGCATGTGCTACCACACTCAGCTAATTTTTGTATTTTTGGAACCCAGCCTGGGCAACATAATAGGACCCTGTCTCTCAAAAAAATAATTTTTTTTTTTTTGAGATGGAGTCTTACTCTGCCACCCAGGTTGGAGTGCAGTGGCATGATCTTGGCTCACTGCAACCCCTGCCTCCATGTTTCAATGGTTCTTCTGCCTCAGCCTCCCAAGTAGCTAAGACTGCAAATAAGCACCACCATACCTGGCTAATTTTTTCTGTATTTTTAGTAGAATGGAGTTTCACCATATTGCCCACACTGTCCACTAAAAAATTTTTAAAATTATTTGGGCATGGTGGTGAGCCACCATACCCAGCCTATGCCTTTGGTTTTTTTGCGGAGTTTCACTCTTGTCACCCAGGCTGGATGAGGTGGCACAATCTCGAATCACTGCAAACTCTGCCTCCCAGGTTCAAGCTATTCTTCTGCTTCAGCCTCCCAAGTAGCTGGGACTACAGGCATGCGCCACCATGCCCAGCTAATTCTTGTATTTTTAGTAGAGATCATTTAAGCCAGACTGGTATCCTCAGCCTTCCAAAGTGCTGGGATTACAGGCGCTAGCCACTGCACCAACCATTTAACATTTTTTTTTTAGCTGCTCCTTGCAGAGCAGGGCTAATTCCTAGGCATTGTGCTCCAAATCAGCAATGCCTTGGAGTTTTGCTCGTTACCCAGGCTGGAGTGCAATGGGGCAATCTCGGCTCACCGCAACCTCCGCCTCCTGGGTTCAGGCAATTCTCCTGCCTCAGCCTCCTGAGTAGCTGGGATTACAGGCATGCGCCACCATGCCCAGCTAATTTTTTTTGTATTTTTAGTAGAGACGGGGTTTCACCATGTTGACCAGGATGGTCTCAATCTCTTGACCTCGTGATCCACCTGCCTCGGCCTCCCAAAGTGCTGGGATTACAGGCTTGAGCCACTGCGCCCGGCCCAGCAATGCCTTTTTAAATGGCTACATGCAACCCGTGGTAGTGATGTATCATCATTTATTTATTTGCTGTTCTATTTGATGACAGTTAAGTTGCTGCCACATCACAAACTATGCTATGAAGAACATCATCCTTCAACACATGCCTTTGAATACTTGGGCAAGCATTTGCATAGGAAAAGTTCCCAGGACTGAAACGACTGCAACAAAGGACACACATAGGTCTTACATTTTGATACATCTTCCCAAATTGCATTCCCAAAGATTCTGCCCATTTATACTCCCATGTGCATGACAGTTCCTCTCTCTCTAAACCCTGGCCAATACTGGGCATTTTCCTCTACTCAGGTCAGTTTTTGAAATGGTCTTTTATATTACTCTGCATTTTTAAAAATTTTGTTTTTTGCTGGGTGTGGTGGTTTACACCTGTAATCCCAGCACTTTGCGAGGCTGAGGCGGGCAGATCACTTGAGGTCAGGAGTTTGAGACCAGCCTTGTCAACATGGTGAAACTCTGTCTCTACTAAAAATACAAAAATTAGCTGGGCATGGTGGTGTGTGACTGTAATCCCAACTACTTGGAGGCTGAGACACAAGAATCCCTTGAATCCAGGAGGTGGAGGGTGCAGTAAGCTGAGGTGCACCACTGCATTCCAGCCTAGTTAACTGAGTGATACTCCGTCAAAAAAAAAAAGAAAGAATTTTGTTTTTGAGACAGCATGTGTTGCCCAGACTGGAGTGCAGTGGCACAATCAGTGATCACTGCAGTTTCAACCTCCTGGGCTCAAGTGATTCTCCCTCCTCCTCAGGCTCCTGAGTAGCTGGGACTACAGGCATGCGCCACCACACCCAGCTAATTTTTGTATTTATCACAGAGATGGTGGGCAGGGGGGTGGTCTCACTATGCTGCCCAGGCTGGTCTCAAACTCCTGGGCTCAAGTGATCTGCCCACCTCGGCCTCCCAAAGTGCTGAGAGTATAGGCATGAGCCACATTGCCCAGTTAAAAAAACAAAACAAAACAAAAAAAACTTTTTAATGGATATTAGCATTAGGATTATGGTATTATTTTATAAAATGGATTTGAATTTCATAGTTTTCCATCTTTATGTTCTGAAAACTTCTATATGGGAATTATATGTTCCTTAAGTTTTTATAAGAACTTATTCATAAAACTTCCTAAGCATGGAGACCTTATGAAAAGTAGTTCTTTCATAGCATTCTCAGTTTCTTCTTTGTCTACTGACCAGTTAACCCATTTATGCTGGGGGTTGCAATTTTTTGTGTGTGAAAAATCAGACCTTGGCAATGACCTTGAGCAGTAGGATATAAATAACTCCCACAAGCTTAGCATTCCAATAATGGAATATTAGGCATAAATGACTTAAAGTATACTACTTTTTTGTTTTTTGAGACAGAATCTCGCTCTGTCGTCCAGGCTGGCATGCAGTGGCACAATCTCAGCTCACTACAACCTCTGCCTCCCAGGTTCAAGTGATTCTCCTACCTCAGCTCTCCAAGTAGCTGGGATTACAGGCCCCCGCCACCACACCAGGATAATTTTTGTATTTTTAGTAGAGACAGGGTTTCACCATGTCGACCAGGCTGGTCTCAAACTCCTGACATCAGGTAATCACCCACCTCGGCCTCTCAAAGTGCTGGCATTACAGGCATAAGCCACTGTGCCCGGCCCCAAGGTGTACTACCTCTTAAATTAATTTCTAAAAATAATCACTTAGGCTGGGCACAGAGGTCCATAATTGTAGTCTCAGCTAAACAGGAGGTTAGGGTGAGAGGATTGCTTGAGCCCAGGAGATGAAGGCTATAGTGAGCAATGATTGCACACTCTATCCTGGGCACAGAAAAGATCCTGTCTCAGAAAAAACCCCAAAGACACCCATTTAACAGAAATTTTAACATTTAACAGCCTATAACTGAGCATATACTCATGATTGCAACTGGCTTTTGTTGTCATTAGATTTGCTAGTCTTGTCTATCTTCTTGTTCATTGCCCCTTTAAATAACCAGTTTCTGCATTTCTTTTGCCTCTGGCTATCTATTCCCTAATAAATTTATTCTGACATAACTTTTCATTAATATATTCCTCTGAGTTTCCTTACAGTTGGCTCCTGTGTGGGGTATTCTTTTTGAAACTGAATATTTTGTTTTAAAAATTTCTTCCCATTTTAAATAATAAAAGCATTTCATACTCTGAATTTAGCTTAGAGTGTTGCTTTAGTCATACTCCAGAGTTCTTTTTTTAAAATATGTACTACTCTAGTTTTTATTTTCTAAACAGTATGTTATTACGTATGTTTCCTTTAATTATTTAATTTTAAAATGTTTAAATTCCCAATCAAGACATAGTATTTACACTTTTATTAATTTCTCTTAAGAGTGGATGAAGATTTTAGTCCATAGTGACTTGAAGACATTATAGAGCCTGATTTTTTTTTCCTGTTGCTGAGTACTATGTAAATTTTTTAAGGGTGCATGAAACACCTACAAAGAAGATATAACCTGTTTGTAGGACCTGAAGGTCAATAAATGGGACCTTAAAAACATATTTTCAATATACACTAGGTTTTTTACAAATGTGTTCTCACTTACTTAGACAATCCTGGCCTGGCATGGTGGCTCACGCCTGTAATCCCAGCACTTTAGGAGGCTGAGGCAGGCAGATCACCAGAAGTCAGGAGTTGAAGACCAGCCTGATCAACATGGTAAAACCTCATTTCTACATTAAAAAAAAAAAAAATTAGCCAGGTATGGTAGTGTGTGCCTGTGATCCTAGCTACTCTGGAGGCTGAAGCAGGAGAATCACTTGAACCCAGGAGGAAGAGGTTACAGTGAGCCGAGACTCCACCACTCTACTCCATCCAGCCTGGGCGACAGAGCAGGCCTCTGTCTCAAAAAAAAAAAAAAAAAAAAAAAAAAAGACCATCCTGTAAAAAGACACATACTGTATGATTCAGCTAATATGAGGTACTCAGAGTAGTCAAACTCAGAGACACAAAGTAGAGAGGTAGAAGGGTGGCTGCCAGGGACTGCAGGACACAGGAATGGGTAGTTGATGTTTAATGTGTAAAATGTTTCCACTGAGGAAGATACAAAGGTTCTTGAGTTGGATGGTGTGATGGTTGCACAGCACTGTGAATGTGCTTGGTGCCACAGAATGGTGCATGTAGAAATGGTTAAAATGACATATTTTATGTGACCTGTATTTGCAACAGACTGTTTTTGATCCTGCAATTTAGTTATCCCTATTTGTGAGTGAGGAGATGAGGTTTTGAGGTCACCCTGCTGATAACTGGTGTAGAATTGGGTTTTAAACTGAGTTGCCTGCTAAACTGAATTTGAGGAGGAAGAAATAAAAAGAAACAAAGGAAGAAAAAGGAAGGAAGGGAGGAAGGGAGGGAGGGAGGGAGGGAACAAAGGAGGGAAGGAAGAGGAAAGGTAGGGGAAAGGAAGGAAAGGAAAAATAATATAAAATGAGGCCGAGCATGGTGGCCATGCCTGTAATCCCAGCACTTTGGGAGGCTGAGGCAGGCGGATCACCTGAGGTTGGGAGTTCGAGACCAGCCTGACCAACATGGAGAAACCCCATCCTACTAAAAATACAAAATTAGCCAGGTGTGCTGGTACATGCCTATAATCCCAGCTACTTGGGAGGCTGAGGCAGGAGAATCGCTTGAACCCAGGAGGTTGTGGTGAGCCGAGATCACGCCATTGCACTCTAGCCTGGGCAATAAAAGCAAAATGCCGTCTCAATAATAATAATAATATAAAATGAACTGAGTCATCTGTATTGAAAGCTGTTAGCATTTTACCCTGTTCCCTGTTTGGGCTTCAGAGAGGAGTTCCCTCACCCTTAATGTTCTCCAATCTAGAAAGCAGCACACCATGCATTCATCCAGATGCCCCACGCCCCCAGGTTCATTCCTCTTCTCTTCCCAGCTGTCAAGACCATCACCTGGAGGCCCAACAGCACAACCACCACAGCCAACCTCGGAGTCACAGAGGTCAAAGGGCACTCAGAGTCTTGGCACCTAAGTCTGGAGACTACTGTGTGGGTGACAGTGGCTGTCGCTGCACTTGGAATCATGATTTTGGGACTGATTTGCCTCCTCCGGTGGAGGGGAAGAAAAGGTAAGTGCCCAGGACCCACCTCCTCTCCATGCCTCCCAGCTGGGGGTTTCTCAGGGCCCACCTGCAGCTAAGGGGCTTCTGAAATATACAGACCCTGCCAGCTCCCCTGAAGCCCACTGAGGCCGACTCTGTGCCCTGTGCTGGGGCATCTGCAATGAGGGCTTCTGCAGTAGGGCTGTACAGGGTCACATGTGAGAATCCCCAGCCCTCTCCACACAGCCAATTCCCCCAACCTGTTCTTCTCTCTCAGTCATTACTCATCCACCCTCCCCTGAAGGTTCTGGGGGAGGTGAGGGTCTCCCCTGGGAAAAGGACAGAGAGAGCAAAAGAGACAGGAAGTAGGCTGAGCTCAGCGTACTGGCCAACTGGCCACTTGCCACAGCCTGGCTTGAAAGTGGAGAAGGAAAGTAGATAAAGCATAAACCACACACTTTGCTCTCAGAGAACTGGGGGTGTGGGGCTGTCAGTTGCCTCAAGGACTAATTGCTTCATTGAGAAAGAACTATTTTAGTTCAGTTGAGCCCAGGAGTGTGAGACCAACTCCGCCAACATGGTGAAACCTCATCTCTGCTAAAAAAACATTAGCCAGGTGTGATGGTGCGTACCTGTAATTCCAATTACTGGAGAGGCTAAGGTGGGAGCATTGCTCAGGAGGTGGAGGTTGCAATGAGCCACGATCATGCCACTGCACTCCAGCCTAGGCAAGAGTGCACCCCATCTCAAAAAAAAAAAAAAAAGAAAGTCTTCAGTGAAAGGAGATTTGCCCTATCAGCTATGAAAGCACAGAGGGTAGGAGCATGGGGTCAGGGCTGCCTGCAGTCAGATCCTGGCCTCACAACCTCACCAGAGAAGCAGCCTTGCTAGTACAAAGGTTGTGGGCCTCAACTTCCTCATGGGAAAAGGGAGTGAAGATAGTACCTATGTGGGGTTGTCCTGACAATTAAATATACTATGTTTAGAATAAATCCTAGCAGAGGGTGTGCACATAGGGGCATCAACACTTAGAATGATTCAACAGTGGGCATTAAAACTAGGCAACACTGGCTCTCATGGGAGCACCATTGTATGAATACATTTAAAACAAAAGACAAAACGGTGCAATATTGGCATACACCTTAAAGCAATGGAAGTAAAGAGGAAAACCTAGGTATAAGAGAATGAAAACAGACCCAAATATATGTGGGAATTTAGTTGGTTAAAAGGTTTCTAATCAATGGGGAAAGATAAGCAATTCAATGAATGGTGCTGGAACTATTCAGTAGCTATCTGAGAAAAAATAACATTATCTCCTTAACTCATAATTTGTACCAAAATAAATTCCACAGGGATCAAAGATTTAAATAAGGAAAAAAAATAACCCTAGTATCAGAAGAAAATGTGAGACCACAAAGTAGAGACAGTCTTCCTCAGTATGACCAAACTCAAAAGCCATGGATTAAAACATTAAAATCTGGCCAGGTGAGGTGGCTCGCACCTGTAATCCTACCACTTTGGGAGGCAGAGGTGGGTGGATCACTTGAGGTCAGGAGTTCGAGACCAACCTGGTCAACATGATGAAATCCCATCTCTACTAAAAATACAAAAATTAGCTGGGCATGGTGGTGTGCCCCTGTAATCCCAGCTATTCGGGAGGCTAAGGCAGGAGAATCACTTGAACCCAGGAAGTGGAGGTTGCAGTGAGCTGAGATCATGCCACTGCACTCCAGCCCGGGCAACAGAGCAAGACTCTGTCTCAAAAAAAAAAAAAAAAAAATTAAAATCAACCACTTAATTTTTTTTCTAATTCTACATAACAAAAACCACAGTGCTTTTATCCTGAGAATGAGTAAGAGGGTCAGGGAACTGAAGAGAAAGTTTGACATAGTCACTGAGGAAATGGGAAGTGGAGTCTGAGAATTCAGCTCAGATGAGAAACTGTAAATCCATAACAGCAGTGTTATGCATGGCTGCATTTTTCCCTAGAAGTTGTCTACCATTCAGATTTCGAGACCTTAGAGATTTGTGTTGGTCAGGAATTGTCAATTGCTACCACCAGGGACCAGAAATAACAGTAGCTTAAACAAGACAGAGCTGGGTTATTTTTTCCTCCTGTAAACAGATCTGGAAGCTGGCAGCAGAGGCCACTGTTCTTAGACACTCAGGTTCCTACACCTTTCTGATTCACCAGCCCTGATGCTGGCTTCTGTCCTGAAGGTTGCCTCATGGCCCGAGATGGCTGCAAAGAGTCCAGTCACTATTCCTGGGTTCCTGGCAAGAAACAGGAGGAAGAAAGAAAGGAGAAAAAATACTAGGCCCCAACTGTCTGTTCTCTTTAAAGAGCTTTCCTGAAAGACCTAACAACAACTTCTGTTTAAATCTTATTGGCTAGAATTTGGTCACGTATCCCACAGCTATCTGGAGGGGGGACCCTCCTACTCCAAATACAATTAATTTTCTATAACTAAGAAGAATTGAATAGATATTGGGTAATCAAATAGCATTTCTGCCATAAGACACCCCCAGGATTAGAGATTTGCCAGCTAAGTGTGACAGAATGACAGGAGATCACAGGTCAAGGAGTTAGTGAGAGAGCAGGAATGGAGAGCAGAGGGGTCAACAGGGAGTCTGGATAATCTGTAGAAAAGTAGGTTATCAAGGGATAAGAGTTCAATGAAATCTAAGAACAGGTGTAGTAGGATAATGACAAAAGAGAGCTGGAACACTTCCAAGCTTATTCTGTGAGGGCAGCATTACCATGATACCAAAGCCAAAGCCACTACAAGAAAAAAAAAACTACACACCAATAACCCTGATGAATATTGATGTAAAAATCTTCAACAAAATACTAGCAAACTAAATTCAACAACAGAGAAAAAGAATTATATACCATGGGCCAGCCACAAGAATCTCTTGAACCTGGGAAACAGGTTCCAGTGAGCCAAGATCATGCTACTGCACTCCAGCCTGAGCAACAGAGTGAGACTCTGTCTCAAAGGAGAAAAAAAGAAAAAAAAAGATAGATGAATATACCAATGGAATAGAGTACAGAGTCTAGAAATAAACCCTTGCACATGTGGTCAAAAGACTTGACAAGGGTGCCAAGGGCACTTAATGGGCAAAGGATAACCTCTTCAGTAAATGACGTTGGGTAAACTGAATATCCATACCAAAGAATGAAGTTGGATCCTTATAACATATACAAAATTTGACTCCAAATGGATTAAAGACCTAAATGTAAGTTCCCAAACCATAGGGAATAAGTCTTGTGACACTGGTGATACCAAAAGCACAGGCCACGAAAGAAAAAATAGACAAATAGGACTACGTTAAACTTAAACATGCTTTTTCATCAAAGGATACAATCAACAGAATCAAAAGGCAACCTACAAAATAGGGGAAAATATTTGCAAATTATATATCTGATAAGGAACGAATATTTTGAATATATAAGAACTACAGTTCAACAACAAAAAAATCAACCCAATGTAAAAGTGGGCAGTGGATTTTAACAGACACTTCTCCAGACAAGATATTTGCTATGGTCTGAATGCGTCTCCTCAAATCATGTATTAGAAAGTTAGTCCCCAGTGTGACAACTGGGAGTTAGAGTGTTTTGGGAGGTGCTTAGGTCATGACGGCTCTGCCAGACGAATGGATGAATGCCATTATAAAAAGGGATTTCAGGAGTGGGTTCACTGTCTTCTGATCTTCTGCCATGTGAGGACACAGTAACCCTCCCCTCTGGAAGACACAGCAAAAAGGCCCTCACCAGACACCAGCAAGATGCTGGCACCTTGATCTTGGACTTCCCAGGCTCCAGAACTGTGAGAAATAATTTTGGTTTGCTTTGTTTTAAATTACGCAGGCTCTGGTATTCTTATATATATTAGCAGCACAAAATAGACTAAGACAATACACAAATCACCAAGAAGCAGATGAAAATGGCCAACTAATGATCAGATAAATGCAAACCAGAACCACAGAGAGCTATTCCTAGAAGGATAGCTACTATTAAAAATAAATAAATGTGGCCCGGCACAGTGGCTCACACCTGTAATCCCAGCACTTTGGGAGGCCGAGGCAGGCAGATTATGCCACCAGGAGTTTGAGACCAGCCTGGCCAACATAGGGAAACCCCGTCTCTACTAAAAATGCAAAAATTACCGGCTGGGCGCGGTAGCTCACGCCTGTAATCCCAGCACTTTGGGAGGCTGAGGCGGGCGGATCACGAGGTTGAGAGATCGAGACCATCCTGGTCAACATGGTGAAACCCCGTCTCTACTAAAAATACAAAAAATTAGCTGGGCACGGTGCTGTGTGCCTGTAATCCCAGCTACTAAGGAGGCTGAGGCAGGAGAATTGCCTGAACCCAGGAGGTGGAGGTTGCGGTGAGCCGAGATCGCGTCATTGCACTCCAGCCTGGGTAATAAGAGCAAAACTCTGTCTCAAAAAAAAAAAAAAATGCAAAAATTAGCCAGATGTGGTGGTGGGCTCCTGTAGTCCCAGCTACTCAGGAGGCTGAGGCAGGAGAATAGCTTGAACCCAAGAGGCAGAGGTTACAGTGAGCCAAGATTGTGCCACTGCACTCCAGCCTGGGCGACAGAGTGAGACTCTGTCTCAAAATGAAAATAAAAATGACAAGTGTTGGGAAGAATGTGAAGAAATTGGGGCCCCTGTGTACTGTTGATGGGGTTATAAAATAGTGCAAATGATGACAAAAAGCAATGCCTTTTCCTCAAAAATTACAAAATAAAGGCCAGGAGTAATAACTTACACCTGTATTTCCAGCACTTTTCAAGGCTGAGGTGGGCAGATTACCTGACGCCAGCAGTTCAAGACCAACCTGGTCAACATGGTGAAATACCATCTATACTAAAAATACAAAATTAGCTGAGCATGGTAGCACACGTCTGTAGTCCTAGCTACTCAGGAGGCTGAAGGAGAATCGCTTGAACCTGGGAGGCAGAGGATACAGCGAGCCAAGATTGTGCCACTCCACTCCAGCCTGGGTGACACAGCAAGACTCTATCTCTAAATAAATAAATAAATCAAGCAAGCAAGCTAGCTAGCTAGCTACCATATGATTCAGCAATCCCAGTTTTGGGTACATACCCAAAAGAACTGAAAAGGAAACTCTTGAAGAGATATTTATACACCCATGTTTATAGCAACACTATTCTCAATGGCCAAATGGTGGAAGCAACCCAGATGTCCACTGACAAATGAATAGATGAACATAATGTGGCATATATATATATATATATATATATATATATATATGAATATTATTCAGTCTTTAAAAGAAATTCTGGGCCGGGCACAGTGACTCACACCTGTAATCCCAATCCCAGCACTTTGGGAGGCTGAGGCTGGTGGATCACCTGGGGTCAAGGAGTTTGAAACCTGCATGACCAACATGGTGAAACTCTGTCTGTACTAAAAATACAAAATTAGCCAGGCCTGGTCCGCAGGTGCCTGTAATCTCAGCTATTTGGAAAGCTGAGGCAGAAGAATCACTTGAACCTGAGAGGCAGAGGTTACAGTGAGCCAAGATCATGCCACTGCAGTCTAGCCTGGGCAACAAGAGCAAAACTCGAGAAGAAAACAGAGGAGAGAGAAGAGAAGGAAGGGAGGGAGGGAGGAAAGGGAAGGAAGGGGAGGAAAGAGGGGAAGGAAGGGGAGGAAAGGAAGGAAGGGAAAGAAAAAGAAACCAAGAAATTCTGACAAATACTAACAGTATAAATGGACCTGGAGTACATTATGCTAGGTAAAATAAGGCAGTCACAAAAAGACAAATACTGTATGATTCCACTTTTCTGTGGTACCTAGAGATAGGAAATTAATAGGAACAGAAAGTAGAATGGTGGCTCTCAAAAGCCGGAAGGAGGAAGTGGGGATTCTTTTCTTGTTTGTTTTTTGAGACAGAGATTCACTCTTGTTGCCCAGGCTGTATGGCACAATCTCGGCTCAATGCAACCTCTGTCTCCCAAGTTCAAGCAATTCCCCTGCCTCGGCCTCCCGAGTAGCTGGGATTACAGGCATGCACCACCACACCCGGCTAATTTTGTATTTTTAGTAGAGACAGGGTTTCTTCATGTTGGTCAGGCTGGTCTTGAGCTCCCAACCTCAGGCGATCCGTCTGCCTCAGCCTCCCAAAGTGCTGGGATTGCAGGCATGAGCCACGTGCCTGGTGGAATTCTTTAAAATAGTTTCAGTTTTGCAAGATGAAAAGGTTCTGGAGATGTTTCGCAACAGCGTGAATATGCTTAACACTACTGAACAGTACACGTGGTTAAAAGTGAATTCTAGGGTTTTTTTTACCATAAGTAAAATAAAATATATAACCTGTTTAAGTTTCAAAGAGAGGGAAAAACAGAGGGCGAGAAGAGTGCTAGAAGGAAAGATGCAGTATGAAAATGATATTAGCAATTAATGTTTTAGAGTTCCCAGTCTCAACATTAAAAAAAAAAATCCTGTAGCAGTTAAAGGGGAAGCCTCTGGAGTTGAGGGAAATAGTGAGGCCTCGGCTCAGAAGGTGTCTCTGTGTATTCGGAGCCCTCTCAAGAGGAGGCTAGATGGTGGAGAGGATGTCTGTGGACGAGGGGCCCAGTGCTTGGGAAACGCTGTAAGGATGCCAGGAGAAATGGCATCCTGGGTTCAAGCAATTCTCCTGCCTCAGCCTCCCAAGTAGCTGGGACAAAAGGTGCCCGCCACCACATCTGGCTAATTTTTGTAATTTTAGTAGAGACAGGTTTTTGCCACGTTGGCCAGGCTGATCTTGAATTCCTGACCTCAGGTGATCTGCCCCCCTCAGCCTCCCAAAGTGCTGGGATTATCACAGGCGCGAACCACCGCACCCAGCCTAGGTGTTACACTGGACGGAGTGAAAGCTGAAACATGAAAATGATACTAGCAGTTAATATTTCAGAGTTTCCAGTCCCAACATTAAAAAACAAAAAGTCCTATAGAAGTGCAAGCTGGGGCCCCTGGAGTTGAGGGGTGCCATGAGGTCTGGGCTCGGAGTGTCTCTGTGGACCCAGAGCCCTCCCAGGAAGAGGCTGGATGGTGGAGAGGATGTCTGTGGACCAGGGGCCCAGTGCTTGGCAAACACTGCAAGGATGCCAGGGGGAAAGAAGGGGCAGGGCACAGTGGGAGAGGCAGCAGAGGATTCAGGGTGGGATCAGCCAGAGGGGAGTGGAGGCCGAGCAGTGGCAACAGAACTCAAATAGCCACAAACATGAGTCCCAAACACCAGGCTCCCAAGGCTGGAGAGCAGACACAGCCACCACCCAGAAGGAAAGCACAAGCGTGGTATCCCTGAGGACCTGGAGGGAGTGAAGGGTGCCTGTGTTGCAGGGCAGGGCAGGGCAGGGCATGTGGTATCCCTGAGGACCTGGAGGGAGTGAAGGGTGCCTGGGGTGGGGTGGGGCGGGACAGGGCAGGGCAGGGCAGGGCAGGGCAAGGCAGGGCAGGGTGGTTGAGGGCTCAGTGGTGGAGGGAGCCAGGTTGAGGCTAAGCAGGGAGCTCAAGAGAGCCAAGCAGAGGGTTGGGGTGAGAGGGTATCAGGAGGTGATAAGGACAACAGGGAGGACAGATGGGGGACTCAGGGTGCCAGCTGAGTCCCAGGCCCTTCCTGATGGGTTTGGGTGGAATTGCTCTGGTCCCTCTAAGGGAGGGCCTCAGCCTAGGGTGCAGCAGAGAAGGTGGGATGAAGACTGCCATCACCTGGATGCTACCCTGACTGTTGGTCCCTCTACATACAGGTCAGCAGCGGACTAAAACCACAACCTCAGCCAGGTGAGTGCTGGGCCTCCCCAAGGGGGTGGGGGCTGCAGGTGTAGGCTGGTTTGGGAAACAGAGTGTGCTGCTAAGAACTCCACAACCCCAGCCTGCCACGGCCATTGTCGCATCCCCAACTTACCCAACCTCATCCTCCTTTGTCCTCTAAGGACCAGGCTCTTGACTTTGGGCTTTCTGTTCCCTAAAAACTAAACCAGTGGACTCCGGGTTCCAGCGCAAACACTGAGTCTCTTTTCTGGAGTGCCCATCTGTGCCCTCTGCCTGCCTTTCCTGGTGTTACTAAACTTTTCTGCTCTTCACCTGCTTCCTCTCAGCGTGGATCTTCCAGCTTTTCCATATTGCTTGCTCTCCAATCTGTCCTGCCAAATGTGCCAGGTGGGCCCAGGCTTCCTCTGCCTCCAGCTCCTCTTACCTGTGTTTGCTCAGGAGGGAGGGACTCACCAGCCTCTCTACCTTGCTCCCCTTTCCAGGCTAGGGCCTCACTTTTCCTTTTTCTGGGCTCTTCCTCTCCACCCTCCCACCATTTTCCTTTCCTTTCCTCTGGCCCCTCCCTTCCATGCTGGAAGAAGGCCTCACTCCTGCCCTTTCTCCTTCGCTGACTTGCCAGCTGCCCTTCTCCCATCCCCCACCAAGTTCCTTCTCCCTCCAGTCACCCAGCATGAGCCCCTGATCAGAGGACCTGAAATTCACACAATTGGTTTGCTTCTCCCAGTTTCAGCCAAGGCAGTGTCAGCAGAGAGAACAAACGTTGACCTTTCCTATTTTTCTTCTCCATGTTCCTCTCCCATACCAGCAGCTTCCTTAAGACAACCCACCTCAGTGAGCACCAAGGGACCTCTGCTGGGCCACACACAAATTGCCTCTAATTCCTCTTCCAAGCAGCCTCTTCTGAAGTCTAAAACCACCATACTCATCCTAAGCAGGCTGTGCAAGTTGCAGAGAACCCCCAAAAGAGAACCAGCCCCTAACATGTGTCATAACTCTTTTTTAAACATTTTATCTTTGAGAGAGGGTATTGCTGTCACCTAGGTTGGAGTGCAGTGGTGCAATCACAGCTCACAGCCTTGAACTCCTGGGCTCAAGTGATCCTCCTACCTCAGCCTCCTGAGTAGCTGGGACCACAGGCACACTCAACTATGCCCAGCTAGTTTTTGTGTTTATTGTAGAGACTAGGTCTTGCTATGTTACCCAGGCTGATCATGTACTCCTGGGCTCAAGTGATTGCCATCTGCCTCAGTCTTCCAAAGTGCTAGGATTACAGGTGCGTGAGCCACTGCCCAGCCCACGTTATAACTGCCCAGCCTCTAACATATTTCTCGTCCTCTTGTTCCCATACAGGGAACCCTTCCAAAACATAGAGGAACTATATGAGAATATCAGGAATGAAGGTGAGTCCTCACTATCATCCTTCCCCAGTTTCTACCCCTGGCCCTTCCTGCTTCCCCAAACACCCCCTACCTGAGTCTGTGCCCCTCTCAGTACTTCCATCTTTCCATTCCTTGCCCCCACGTGACCCTAGCCCTGACCTAGCAGATAACCTCACTCCTAGAGCCCCTTGCCCATCTCTCTCCCCCGGCTGTCACACCACCTGACCTCGGCACACCTTGCTTTTTATTCCTAGGACAAAGTACAGATCCCAAGCATAATCCCAAGGTAAGCAGTCAGACCAGGGCCTGAAGGAATTAAAGAGAAGCCTGGGCTGGGCACAGTGGCTCATGCCTGTAATCCCAACACTTTGGGAGTCCAAGGTGGGTGAATCACCTGAGGTCAGGAATTATAGACCAGCCTGACCAACATGGTGAAACCCCGTCTCTACTAAATACAAAAAATTAGCCAGGCATGGTAGTGCACGCCTGTAGTCCCAGCTACTTGGGAGGCTGAGGCGGGAGGGTCACTTGAACCTGGGAAGTGGAGGTCGCAGTGAGCCCAGATTATGCACTCCAGCCTGGGCAACAAGAACAACAAAAAAAAAAGCCTGGAAGCCTGGAGGTGGGGTGGAAGGGAGAGAGGGAGTATGGTATAGGGAGGACAGTCCGACTGCAGGCTTGCCGCTAAGATGGGGACAGTTCTGTACCACTGTCTAACGCTTTCTCTTTGGGTTCTCACCCAGGACAATGGCATCATCTATGCCTCCCTTGCCCTCTCCAGCTCCACCTTACCCAGAGCACCTCCCAGCCACCATCCCCTCAAGAGCCCGCAGAACGAGATCCTGTACTCTGTCTTAAAGGCCTAACCCATGGAGAGCCCTCTCAAGACTGAATGGTGAAGCCAGGCATAGTGGCACATGCCTGTAATCCTGGCTCCTTCAAAGCCTGAGGCAGAATAGATTCAGCCAAGGCGTCAGGGCCAGCTTTGACAACATAGCAAGAGGCCATCTCTAATTAAAAATATATATTAATAATAAAATAACAAATTTTTAAAACTTGTCTTCAAAACTATTTTTGTTAAATCTGCATCCATTAAATTCCAGAGAGAAAGAAGTAAAAAAAAGACTGTATGATGACCTTCTTAGGGTATGCTGTGCTTCCAATAGGAAGGGGCACAGCTTCCAACAATAACCAAGGCCATACAGATGACTTACAGGCCAGCCAGAGAACTGACAGAAACAGAGCCATCTACTCCAACTCCCTCTTTACCTTCCCAGTCCTTGCCCGTAAAACTAAAAGTACTCCCAAAACTTGCCTGAATGTATGTAAGGAGAAAACTGACATCGCCTTCAACTCCTGTCCCTCCCACTGAAAATGAACTCTAACAGATAACTCACACCCAAGACCCTTCCTCCAATACTTTTTTCAGTCACTTCCTCAGGCCAGGGAACATGAGTCCCAAAACGCTGGTAGCCAGCCCAAACCCAAAGCCTGCCCTCGAATCTGATCAGTCTTCCCTATGATGACAACGAGTACATCACCTCATCTGACACCACTCACAACCCTATAAGGTAGAGGATGCACTTGCTGGAAGATGAAGAGCAGAATCAGGATGGTGAATATGCTTTTCCCCAGGCCACAGAGGTAGCTGGTAAGGAGCCAAGCCCGGATTTTAAACCAGATCTGCCCTTCTTGATGTCCTCACAGGACTTCAGGACTCAGGTCTCACTGCCTTCCCCAGATGCCTACACTGTACAGGCTCCCACCAGAAGCAGTAATATGCCACAGTGACACTGAGGAGGGGGAGCAGCCAACAGGGGACAGTTAGAGACCAGCCAAGCCAGCTGACCGTAACCTGCTTTATTAACACAGAAACTACGCAACACACTTGAACCTCAAAGACAACAAACACCCCCAGCACTTAGCAACTTCTCTCTCCTGTACCCCAGAGAAGGGAGAAGAGGAGGGAGTACAGGAGCACCAGCTACTTCCCAAATAGGGCCACAGGGAAGTCCTCGCCATCACTGTCGCTGTGCTGCAGCTCCCCACTCTGACCCAGCTCTCTCCCAACATCTTCCATGAGTTGCTCCAAGTCCAGGTCACTGGAGGTTTCGTCGTCAATGGAGACACTTCCAGCCTTCTGGGTCAGGGGTTGCCGGGGTCTGGGCTCTTCTTTTGCAGCTGAGGGGCAGGCACCCTCACGTGCTGGTGGGCCCAGGTCCTTTGGCACCATTCTAACTTCTTTTCCTTCTGAAAAGCTGGCTGCCAAGGCCTTGCTCTGGGGAGCTTTAAATTTTTTCTTAGGGCCTAAATGAGAAGGTGACAAAGCTGAGAGTCCTATTAGGTGAGCTTATCCTTACTTTTTGTAAGTCCAACTCCTATATCTTTATTTCCAAGAAATCTCTGGAAAAGATGACCTTTCTCAGTATAAAGAACATGGACTTTGGGGTCAGAAAGAGATTCAAGCTGTCCACGCTATGCTAGACACCAGCCTTGCGTACTTTTTAAATCCTTTGAGCCTTAGTTTTCTGATGTCTAAAATGGAAATATCCAGTGAGAGCTACTGAAAGAATTTAAAGGAACAGACATGGAAGTATCTCTTTAGCCAGCCCTTGGCAATAACGAATAAATGTTACTTCTCTTCTACCATTCTACTGCCCCTGGGCCAAATCAAATCAGGAACCATTCTGTTTCTATAGTGTGTGCTGAGTGCAGTCTGAGATGCCCTTTCATTCTAATTTTCATTTGTTCTGTAAAGTAACGAAAAGCCGTAGAATGGTTAAGAAATGATTCAGGGAGGGAAGATGCCGGCATGCACCTCATTCCCCTTAGTTTTTCCCAGGCCTTGAGCCTTACCTGGCTGGTCAGAATCTGAATTCCCTTGGCCTTCTTTCCTTTCCATTCTGGGTGCAGGAGGAGCTGTGGATTTCCTGCCCAGAGATCTCTTCATTATCTTCCTCTGCAGTGTCCTGCCTCCGCCACCTGCCGTGCCTGCATCAACCCCATGCCCCAGGCATGAGGGAAACATGTTTATTTCCCTCTAAATGACAGCTCGGCAAGGGCAGATGGACTCCGCACATTGCGTCTCTGCCCTGCCCCACATCTTACACTCAGTCTCAATCTAGTGAGTTCTCCTGGTGGCCTCTGGCTCTTTTTCGACATATTTTCCCCCAATTTTCTTTTTTTCTTTTACCCCATGGATCTTCTCTTTATAGTTCTCCTCAGAGTCTGCCTTCTCCAGGAGGTCATCCTTCTTGGCTAAGAACTTAAAACCTTCCATCTTTCACCTCAGATTTTATAATTCAGTACAGAAAAGCAAGGGGGCTCCAGCTCCCCATTGATACTATGAGTGAGTCTTGCCTGTTTTCTCAGGTCCTGGCACTGAGACAGGAAGTGAGGTCCAGCTACTTGCAGACTCTCTCTCTACCATTTCCCTGCCTTAACTGTAGGACATGCCCCATTTCCAGCTGGCCTGCTTACCTCTTGGCTTGTTTTTTTTGGTCTGTGCTTTGACTTGGTTGCAACTGGGCAAAGTTGGGTCCTGAGGATAGAAAAGAAAGTTTAAAAAAAATAATAAATTAAGGCCTCTAACTGTTTTTAACAAAGAAGGATGCTACAGAATGACAGGTGAGCTTTGGGGAATCAAAATAGGTTCTATGAGCCTAATATTGTTTATATTTATGGCAACACAGAGAAAAATGTGTGGTCACTTTCCCAGTCTGTTGGTATTCATCAATGCAAGGCTTTAGGCACAAAAAAAGGAAATAAAAACTAGGCCACGAGTATGATAAAAAAAAAAAAAACTGCTTAATTAAAAATTAAAAGAAAAAGTAAAAAATATATATTTCCTATACCTGGAAAACAGATGCTAAGATATCATGTGAATAAAAATCCTCCAAAAAATAAAAAAATAAATTAAAAATCCTCCATGTCCATGTAGGGAGAAGGGAGTAGAAAGAAACAACTGCTGTTCTCTGAATTGCTCCTAGAAGAGTCAAATAAATACAGTAGGAACTGAAATGATACTCAAGAAAGCAGTTCCTACAGATGTGGGAAATTAGAGAAGAAAGAAGAAAGAAGAGACCTAGAAACCCTCAAATATCTGACAATTGGGGCTCCCTCGAGACAGGGACAGGATAGCTCCTTAGTAAATATAAGTACATGCTAACGAGATCCTTACAGGAATCTTCTAAAAGGAAACCCCAAGATCCTTGTCTAAACAATTTTTAAAGCTAATCTTGGCCAAGTGCAATGGCTCATGCCTATAATTCCAGCACTTTGGGAGGCCAAGGTGGGAGGACTGCTTAAGCCCAGGAGTTTGAGACCAGCCTGGGCAACCTGGCAAAACTCCATCCTATAAAAATAAAGCTAATCTTACCATTTTCTTTCCCTCCTTTTCTAACTCTTCCTCCTTCTCCTTTTTCTCCAAGCAGGATCCTGGGCTGTTGAACCCAGAGAGCTGTAAGTCTAGAACAGGAAAAGAAAGGAAAGGCTAGCTAAATAATTCCTACCATAAAGCAGTGAGTTAATGAAGCAGATCCCAGAGAATCTGTCTTCTAACTGTGACTTTTGTGTCCAAGTGGTATTTTCTCCATAAAATGTGATCCCAGATTATCACACTTCCACCCTTTTCAAAGTCCATCACTATTCAACACACCACTCTTCCTTCCCCATCCCATTTCTCCCATTCCTCTCTCCACTCATCTGCCCATCTATCCTGGATACTGGGTCAATAACCTTCACAAGAGCCTCCTATTAAAGTATCCAGAATTAGCCCGATGATAGAGAATATAAAATTTAAAAAAACATGGGCTGCTGCCCTCATGAAGGAATCCCTCCCCTCCCTCTCCAGTCCTTAGCCTCCACTTATCCTACCTTTTCTTTCCCCATTACTGTTAGATCCATTGAATCGGCTCCAGAAACCAAACAAGTTAACCCGTTCCTGAAGGAACCAAGAAACAAAAGCATCATCCACTTCCCTTTCAGGGGCAGTTTTTGCTTTCTGTCTTTTGGAATTTAGTTATGATGAAATTCGGATTCATTTTTGATACCAATTTTTTTGGGGGCAGACAGTGTCTTGCTCTGTCACCCAGGCTGGAGTGCAGTGATACAATCTTTACTAACTGCAACCTCCCCAACCCAGGCTCATGATCCTCCTGTCTTAGCCTCCCAAGTAGCTGGGACTGCAGGCATGTGCCACTATGCCTGGCTAATTCTTCTATTTTTTGTAGAGACAGGGTTTTGCTGTGTTGCCTAGGCTGGTCTTGAACTCCTGGACTCAATGGATACACCCACCTCAGCCTCTCAAAGTGCTAGGGTTACAGGGGTGAGCCCCGCACCCCAGCCCTCATTTTCCATACCATTTTCACTTAAAATTACACATTAGGCTTACCTGACCTTTTATGGAGATTAATTAATTATAATCTCTATTTCTAGTTTGTTTCTAATTCAACAAATAAGGAATACTGGGAGGGGAAAATGTCACTTTTTTTTTTTTTTTTTTTGAGATGGAGTTTTGCTCTTGTTGCCCAGGCTGGAGTGCAACAGCATGATCTTGGCTCACCACCTATGTCTCCCAGGTTCAAGCAATTCTCCTGCCTCAGCTTACTGAGTAGCTGGGATTACAGACATGTGCTACCAAGCCTGGCTAATTTTTTTGTATTTTTAGTAGAGACAGGGTTTCTCCATGTTGGTCAGGCTGGTCTCATACTCCCAACCTCAGGTGATCTGCCCACCTCAGCATCCCAAAGTGCTGGAATTACAAGCGTGAGACACTGCCTGGCCTAATTTCACTGTTTTTTATTCTCCATCCCACCCTGACCAACAAAATTTGAGCATAAAAACTGACTCCACAGAAAAGAGAGGTTAGGGCACTTATATCTGAAACCTGAAATGAAATATGGAGGTCAGATGCCCCCTACCACAAACCATCCTTGTCTGGACTGAGGGAGAATCCCACTTGTCCAAGAGTAGGGAAAGGAATGGGTGTGGTCTGAATACTCTCCCACCTGAATGCTGATCTGTTTTGCCTCTTGAGCCATCATCAGGGCCACCCCCAGTTGCTGGCTGCAGTCCTTGTTTCTGTGCTTTTTCTGAAATGGAAGAAGATTATAGCCAATGATAAACACTGACTTAAAGTCACTAATAAATATTAGAGAAGTGACCCCAGCATACTGCTACCTATCTGACATTATCTTCAACTGTAACATTTATTTCCAGTTCCTAGTATTGATATGATACTCCTATTCTTAATCTTTTCAGATCAGACATAATCTCCCCCATTTCCATCTAATAAACCTCTCACCAATTTCTAGCATGCACGCATGCTCTCTCTCTCTCTATATATATATATATCTCACCAATTCATAGCGTGCGCTCGCTCTCGTGCTCATTCTCTCTCTCTCAATATATATATACATATATATATACACATATACATATGTATATGTATATGTGTATATACAAATTTTAACAGTTTCAGCTCACTGCAACCTCCACCTCCCTGGTTCAAGCATTTCTTGTGTCTCAGCCTCCCACTGGGACTACAGGCATACACCACCATGGCCAGCAAATTTTTTGTATTTTAGTAGAGAGAGGGTTTTACTATGTTGCCCAGGGTGGTCTTGAACTACTGAGCTCAGGCGATCTGCCCACCTCAGCCTCCCAAAGTGCTGGAATTACAGGTCTGAGGCACAACACCTGGCCCTAGCAATATTTTCAACCAATATTTTGATGTCATCTCTGAAGTGAATCCCATAGAAATTTGAAAAGAGGATTATAGGAACTCAGGTGATTTCACTTTGAAGTTTCTGACAAGTTTCTTTAGATCCAGCTGTTTGATTTAATACAGCTTGATTTTCCAAGGCCTCTGAACTACTGGGGCTCTGCTCATTTGCAAGGCTGGTCAAACCCTAAGTGACTACAGGGAGGAAACAGGATTTTGGTAATCCAATGGTTCTCAACTGGGTAGACTGTGCCCCTAAGAAGGCACCTGGCAATTACTGAAGGTAATTTTTTGGTTGTTACAACCGGGGCAGGGGGCAGAGGGTAGAGGTGGGGGCTGCTGCTGGTTAGATGCCTCTAGAGCCTAGGGATGCTGCTAAATATCCCATGATGCACAGGACAGCCCTCCACAACCAAAAATTATCTCGCCTGAAACACCAATAGTGCTGAGACTGAAAAATCCTGAGTTAATCTGTGCCCGTATTTCTGCCACACCTATTTTGGCTAAACTGCAGAAAAACCTCATCTTCAGAATGGCCCCCAGTCTGCAGGCAGGGAAGGGGACTGAAAAAAATCATTGCCCTGCTGCAATCCTAGGAGCAAGAAGAGTCCTTCATGAATTATCTCACCCTTGGCACACCTGGTCAGACACGGAACTTTCTCCCAACATGGCTTAACCTGGTAGAAAATCAGATTTAATAAAAGGAAGATTTCATTTTCCAGTTCTCTGTATCACAACAGAACCCCAAGATGTGCTCACCATGCCTGATGGCTCCAGGGACAGCTCCTGGAAGTTCTTCAGCATGTTGACTGGGATCCATGCACGAGAAACTGTTTCTCCAAAAAATGTCACATGGTACTTAGACTGAAATAAAAGATGGTACTGTTATGGCCTCCTGTCCTGCTCTCTGCTTTTCTCCTCTAGCCAGAACAGTCAGGGAGAATGGGAATTCACCCAGGAGGTGGTTCTGGGCCTCACATGCTCCCTTGAAGCCTGACTCATCTACCCCTACCCTCATTCCAATTGTTTTTCCATTCTAACCTCAGGAATCCTAGCCAAAGTATATTTGTCAAAACCACTAATCCCCTGACAGTGGATAAATATTTAATTAGACACAAGTTTGTTTCTACTGTATGTGTGAGTACTTATCTCTATGTTTGTCATCCTAGTAAAGTGTTTTCACTTGCGTCTGCTGACTATGTCCGTGTCTCTAATCTGTACATCTGTGAGGATGGATTTGTTCATTACTTTGGCCTGACCTCCTCTAACCCTGAACCAGGAAACTCACCGGCAGAGAATCAAGATGGGAAGTAAAAAGAAAATATTCCCCCAAGTCAGGATCAGATTCTATCATGCCTGGCCACCTGGAGAAGGTAGTTGGGTGTAGGGTACAGAAGAGAAGGGGTTAGATGAACAGAACACAACCTCATCAATGTACATGCACAGAAAAGAGCAGTATGTTTTTGTTTTTTTTCTGAGACAGGGTCTCAACCTGTTGCCCAGGTTGGAGTGCAGTGTTGCAACCATGCCTCACTGCAGCTTCGATATCCCAGGCTCCAGTGATCCTCCCACCTCAGCCTCCTGAATAGCTGGGACTACAGGAACGTGTACCACCACAGCCAGCTGTTTATTTCATTTTTTGCAGAGATGGGGTCCCACTATACAGCCAGGACTTATCTCAAACTCCTGGGCTCAACCAATCCTCCCACCTCAGCCTCCCAAAGTGCTGGGATTACAAGCTCGAGCCACTTCGCTCAGCCAGCAGTACACTTTGGAAAAAAAGAAAAAGAAAAAGAAAAAAGATCCAAAAAATAGATTCCCATCCCATCAGCCCCCTCTGGTGGTCACTACTCAATGACTCAGATGAGAAAGGACATCCACTGATGCACCCAGGAGTGCAGAATATACCTAGTGAAGGTATCTTATCCTCCTGAACCATCCCACAATCCTAAGAACAAAATCTTTGACTAGGACATCTCCAAAGAAGAAACTGTCCCACTTTTCCTTGCTATCTTTACTTTGTATTTCTCAATATCAATATTTTTATCTTTATTTATTTTTGAGATGGGAACTCATTCTGTCACCCAGGTTGGAGTGCAGTGGTACAATCTTGGCTCACTGCAACTTCTGCCTCCTGGGTTGAAGTGATTCTCCTGCTTCAGCATCCTAAGTAGCTGGGACTACAGGCATGTGCCATCATGCCTGGCTAATTTTTGCATTTTTAATAGAGACAACATTTCACCATGTTGGCCAGGCTGATCTCAAACTCCTAGGTTCAGGTGATCTGCCCACTTTGGCCTCCTAAAGTGCTGGGATTATAGGCATGAGCCACCATGCCCAGCCATTCTCAGTATTTTTAAATGCCTCAGATCCACCCTCTTCTTTCTACCAGTTGGGGTAGCACTATCAGACCCTTTTTACAGGGAACTATCACCTCCATGCCGAAACCTCCAGAAAACACTCTCTTTCAAAGCCTCTAGGCTTGGTACTTTACCTTTTCTCTCACCCCATGCTCTAAGGCCAGAACCATTTCAATTACAGATGTTTCTATTTCCTTCCCTTCCTGCTTGAATCTACCTCTCCCAAGTTTGTGAGGGATGCTCTATGTCATAGTGCCCTACCAGGGGTAACCGTATTGCTTGGCCCAAATGATGGATCCTGGGACGTAGGAGGCATAGGCCACATCACTCTCAAGCCCCGTCCAGGTCTCCTCAGGAATATCACAGCGATTATACTCCTTATCTGCTGAAAGACAGAAGGAATAATGGAACAGGAAGAGCCTCATTAGGAGAAAGAGCTGGATGAGGACAAGAAGGAAATTGATATATGCAGCAGGTGGGACCAAAAGGGCACCTGAGGGATCAGCACGGAGGAAGAATAAAGACCCATGGAGAAAATGCAGCTGGAACCAGTGGAAGTAGGAGTGCTGCCTCCTCATACTCTATAAAAAGAAATTCCATGCTCCTGCTCACACCCCTGTGTGTCTGACTATGCTCCCATCTATGGAGCACCATGAGATAATTTCTCTGAGACTGTGTTTTCTCATCTGTAAAATAATTAGGCTGGACTAGATCATCATCATCTCTTCCAACTAGTTTCAAACATCCTAGAATTCTAAGCATATCAGATCTCTCTCTGTTTTCCCCCATATATCCTATATCCCTCCCTATCCACCAACCCAATACCAATATTCTAATCAGGATTAACAGGGACAGACCAATGCTCATACATTTAGATTCCAGGCCCCTCCCAAGATCACTTTGCAGGGAGTCTTCCTCCAGACTTTTCTACCCAAATTCATATCCATATGACAGGCAGTTCCTTCCTCTCGCCCAAGCACTACAAGGACCCACTGAGTGTTAACTGTATTTATGTAGTATTTAATCTAAATGGTAAGTTCAGAGAAAGAAAAGGAGGAACAATAAAACCTGAACAAAAACATTTCCAGTCTTTTCTACCTGTGTTCTGGTCACAGGACCAATTATCTGGGAGAACTGAGGGGTCAACGTTCCCACACAGCCGCCTCCATTTCCCACAGTTTGGGAAGGAACACTGGACCCAGACCAGACATTGATCTGTGAGAAGGGAAAAATGAAATAAGAGACTTAAAAATATGCTCTTCTTTCTTTAATTCAACTAAAATCAGCATAACCCTCCAAACTCCCGGAATCACATATAGAGCGACATAAGAGATCAACCAGCCCGATCCCTGACTTATAAGTGGGAAACCAAAGCTCAAAAAGGTAACTGGCTTGCTGAGGATCAGCTAACATGGTGATAGAGCTGAACTTAGAACTCAAGTCTCATGTCTTGATATTTTTCCTGTACTAGGCTACTGTGTCTCCTCACCACAAGGCTGAAAACAATGTTTCTTGTATTGACAGTTCTTAAATCAGAAAGCTGCCTGGCATCTTTCCAGATAGTTAGTGCCTTGTTCTCTGCTGGCCTAACACTACTGAGTTCTTCTGAAGTGCTAACCAGCATCTCTTTTGTGCACAACATCCAGAGTTCTTATCCAAATCTCAACTGATTTACCTGTCACCAAATCACCAAGTTGCAACCTTTAGGACCAACAGTGTCTGAGTTCACTCTTCTCCAGAAGACACAGATTAAGCCTATCATTTCTCCATCTTCTATTAATTTTGGGCCCTGCTCAAAGGACAAGCCTTCCTTTTATCCATCACCTTCCAAACCTCCACCTCTCCTAAGCTGACTCATGTCCCTCAGCCTCTTCTCTCCCGCCAAAACTCTTCCATTGTGGTCTTGGAAACTCCACTGACTTGAGCGACAAAAGTCCACATATCCTCAACCAGTTCTCTGAACTTCTATCTCCTTTTTGAAGCCTGGAGACCCACTAACGACACTGCCCCACCCAAACCACCCCTACCTGCAGCCCTGTAAGTGGAGTCTGTTCCTCTCACACTCCCCATGTCTCTTGAGACTGAAAGCCGGGCCAGCGTTATCTTTATGCCCATTGCTACTACTCCCCAACACTTATAAAAACCCCTCCTCCCTTAAGGTCTATACCATGGGACTATACCTGCCTCTCATCTCCCTTGTAGAGATGCTGTCATCTGATTCAGTCTTCTCCTCTCCACCCTCTGCATGCCCCACCCAGTCATCTGCAGGAACTGCACACCCTCTGAGCCACTTATCCAAACATCCTCACTACAAAAATGCCCCATCCTTCCACCTCACTTGCTCAAAGACTCCTATAGCAACTTTCGTTTTATCTAGTTTTCCAACTGACTGTCCCTACCATCCTTTCCATCTGGAAGCAATTTCCATTCTTCACTCTGTTCCACCCAGGTTTGATTACTTGACACGTACTTGGATTCTCTTGTAGACACCTTCAGCTCCCTTTTCCACAGTCCCTCCTTGCACCCAGATAGCAAAACACCAACTGGTATGAACCCTCTCTCCACCTTTTCTGAGGCTACACTTAAGCAATTGAGTTGAGAGAGAAAAATCACATAACAGACGCATAGGTATCACTATATATTCCCTATTTAACATTATCAACCAATATATTTATCTAGTAAGTTCACTCTCTCCCATGCCAAATTTTACCTTAAATACCTGATCATAAGGGATGTCCCCTAATCCCATCCTTCCAAAATCATCCCTCAGAAAAGAAGCTGACTTGCATATGGTTCCTTTCAAAATATCACATATAAGAGAGAACTTTTGCAACTACTTTTTTCTTTTTTGAGACACGGTCTCCCTCTGTTGCCCAAGCTGAAGTGCAGTGGCACAATCTTGAGTCATAGCAGCCTCCACTTTCCAGGTTCAAGTGACCCTCCCACTTCAGCCTCCCAAGTAGCTGGGACTACAGGCATGCACCACCACACCCAGCGAAGTTTTTGTATTTATTAATAGAGGTGGGGTTTCACCATGCTGCCAAGACTGGTTTTGAACTCCTGGGCTCAAGCAATCCACCCTCCTCAGCCTGCCAAAGTGCTGGGATCACAGGGGTGAGCCACCACACCTAGCCTCAATTACCTTATCTTGAAGAACAAAGTACTGGTTGGGAATAATGTGTTAGTCTTAAATGACAGTTGCCAATGATAATTTTGGATGTTTACAGAGGTGACCTAGCAAAACTAGAAAAAAAAGAGTAGGAAGAGAGGCCAGGAATCATAGAAATTAATATAGATCAATAATACAAATTATTAGCTGTTAAAGCAATGAGTATTCATAAGAAAATGAGTAGGAGAAAATCAATACAATGATATGGAACTGGAAATTTATGGCTTGGAATGATATTTTTGACAGGAGCACTGTACTTTTTAAAAAAAGTTTTAAGTAACCTAAAGGAAAAAATAATGTGCTCTGGAAACTGTGTTTGATGTCCAGATGTGGCTCTATTATAATGAAGACTGATGTCACAGACACACATTAAGAGGATTTCACTTGACCACTCATTCTCGAAACACTAGCTTCCTAGGTTCTGTGATGCCTCATTCTCCTGCCACCCTCCCCACCATTTTCTGGCAGCTTCCCCCAAGTCTCCTTTGCTGGGTTCTCCTTGTTCTTCAATCTCTAAATGTCAGGGGTACCAAAGCCCAGTCATGGGCCTTCTCTCCCCATAATACACTTTCTTCTGAGGCAAGCTCACCCATTCCCATGGCTTTGAAATCCATTTTCTTTTTTTGTTTTGTTTTTTGAGACGGAGTTTCGCTGTTGTTACCCAGAATGGAGTGCAATGGCACGATCTCGGCTCACCACAACCTCCGCCTTCTGGGTTCAAGCAATTCACCTGCCTCACCCTCCCGAGTAGCTGGGATTACAGGCACACACCACCATGCCAGATAATTTTTGTATTTTTAGTAGAGACGGGGTTTCACCCCATTGACCAGGATGGTCTCGATCTCTTGACCTTGTGATCCACCCGCCTCGGCCTCCCAAAGTGCTGGGATTACAGGCGTGAGCCACTGAGCCCGGCCTGAAATCCATTTTCATACCTGACAGCACACAGCTGTTTACTTACAGCCTCTGTTCTGGGCTCCAGATTCCTAAGCCATTTTGTTCTTGACATCTCATCTGGATGTCTCAAAAGGATCTCAAGCCTAAATGTACCCAAATCTTATCCCACAAATTTGTTCTTCCTCTACTCTTTCCCATTTTCTTTCACTTAACTGTTCAAGCCAGAAACCAATCATCCTCGACATATCCTCCCTACCTCCAGCCTTCCAATATACAATTCATTACCAACTTCTAACAATTTTACCTCCAAAACCATCCACTTTTCTCCTTCTCTACTTTCATCATCCTAATCCATTTTATCTTTTTTTAATATTTATTTTTTTTGAGATAGGGTCTTGCTCCACTACCCAGGCTGGAGTGAAGTGGTATGAACATAGCTCACTGAAACCTCAAACTCCTGGGCTCAAGTGATCTTCCTGCCTCTGCCTCCCAGAGTGCTTGGATTACAGGTGTAAACCACTGTGCTCAGCCATCATCCTAATTGAAGCCACCAAAATACCTAATCCTACTATTAACTTCTTAACTGGTCTATTCTTGTCTTCTCATACTCCATCTCCAATTAATCACCAAAGACTCCTTTTAAAACAATAATTTGAAGATGTCACTTCCCTGGTTAAAACCCACCAGTGACTTCCCACTGCACTTAGGACATGTTCACTCTGTACACGGTCTTTGACCTAGCCATTGCCTCCCTCTTTCCAGTCATCCCGAGCCACTTTCCCACCTTGCCTCCCTTTGTTCTCTGAACTCTGCAATCACACTGGCTTTCTTTCAGTATCTGGAACATGCCACACTTTACCCTACCTAAAACTTTTTCTTCACTTGGATAACTTCTATTCTGCCTTCAGGTTCCAGATGAAATACCATTTCCTTAGAAATGCACTCCCTGACTGGCCCAATCTTACTTCTTCTCATGATACTCTGCTCTTTTCCTTCCCTGTACTTCATGCAAATTGTATTCAAATACTCCTTCCTGCTGCAGGAGCACTCACCTCTCCTTGGTAACTATAAGAAATGAAAAGAATGGTTTATTTATAGCAGGAGGCTGATAAATCCACAATCACAATTCAACTTGCAAGCACCACCTAGAGGGTGAAGCCCCATCTGCCTGCCTAAGATCTAGTCCATGCAGTAATTTTTTTTTTCAATTTTTAAAAAATATAATTTCACTTTTTTTTCTTTTTTATAGAGATGGGGGTCTCACTATGTTACTCAGGCTAAACTTGGATCCTGGGCTCAAGCAAGCTTCCTACCTCAGCCTCCCAAAGTGCTAGGATTACAGGTGAGAACCACTGTGCCCAGCCCCTTGCAGTAATTCTAAGAGGTACAAGAAACAGAGCAACACAAATCTAATGACACCAATTTACTTGAGCTAACCAGAGATCAGGTCAGTAGGGTCTGTTCTCAACAAGCACATCTGAGTTTATACAGTCACAGAAAACCAAAAGAAAAACCTTTTAGTTTCCTTTTTGACTCTACCTAGAAAGTAACTTCCTTGGGGTAGACTGAACTGCAGACCACCCGGTTGTTCAGATTAGACTTATACCTCAGTGCCTTATGTTACCATGTTATTATAACAAGAGGAATGGTTTATTGACCTGAACTACCTTGTTTGATACCTGCATAAGCCTCATCATTTTTTTTTCTTGTATCAGTGAGGGTCTCACTGTGTTGCCCAAGCTGGCCTCAAACTCCTGGCCTCAAGTGATCCTCCTGCCTTGGTATTTTTGAATTTTTGAACAAACTAGTATATTCTATGATCTATTATATTTCTTGTCATAAAACTTCCCATTATCACCTTGGTTATTTCATGTATTTATTATCAAATACATTAACCCTATAAATTCTCTTAAGGAAGTGTTGTCAGTTTTGTTCCTCACTGTATTTTAGCCTCTGGTGCAACACTAGGCACAAAATATAAGGCACTAGTAACTGTTGTTAAAAGAATAAATGAATTCATATCTATCCTTACCATGCCTCCATCTAATCTTGAAGGCTAAGGATGATGAATAAATCCTCTGAATCTCTTTCCACTCCCATTTCTTCAATCTCGCCCTCTCTATAATTTTCCCTCAGCATGTAAGTATGCTCAAGTCTCTCTCTTTTAAAGTTATAAAATAAAAAGCCCTCCCTCAACTCTGCACCCATTCTTTTCTATCTACTATTTTCTCCCTCTTATTTAAACTAATTGAAAAAGTGTTTACTCTTCAACCAGCTATAAGCTGCCATTCATGTTTACCAACCCTTTCAGTAATAACCAAACCTGTAACAGCCTCCTCTGTGATATCCTTGAGCTTATGTTTATCCTCTTTGATTCTTTATGATGGCTGAGCATCCCTCTTTCTTTCCTTATTATAACAACAGGAATGGTTTATTGACCTGGACTACCTGGCATCTCTCCTCCCTTGGCATCTGTGATACCATTCCTGATTTTTCTATTACCTTTCTGATTATGTCTTCATTTTCTTCCTGGGAAACATCTAAAATGCTTTGTACATAGTAGGGACCCAACAACTATGGATTATGTGAATAAATGACTGAATGAATGAAATCATTCTTTTAGCAGCATATTTTCCAACAAGCAGCTGTGAGAGATAAATTATATTTGGGGCTGGGTGCAGTGGCTCACACCTGTGATCCCAGCACTTTGGGAGGCTGAGGCGGGTATATCACAAGGTCAGGAGATCGAGAACATCCTGGCCATGGTGACACACCATCTCTACTAAAATTAAAAAAAATTAGCCAGGCGTGGTGGCATGGGCATGTATTCCCAGCTACTCGGGAGGCTGAGGCAGAGGGATCACTTGAACCTGGGAGACGGAAGTTGCAGTGAGCCGAGATTGTGCCACTGCACTCCAGCCTGCTGACAGAGCAAGACTTCATCTAAAAAAAAAAATTCTATTCTTTGCAGAGTTTTCTCTAACATCCTAACCCTGCCTCTCTGCTCTATCTCAAGTTTTCAGGCCAAGTATGTTTTCCAAACCAGCTGAACTCACCGAAACCACTTCTCTCTCCTTTTTGCTGGTCCCTGATCTGGGAATGATCCTGAACTGTTTTCTTTAGTTGGTCTTTCTGTCTGAGCTCATGTTCACTTTGAGTTTTCTCCACCTTCTCATCTCCTGGGAAGAAAAATGAAAACATGGAGTGGGGAGTTGACGAAGGCAATCTTTGTGGATAGTAAACATCAGTGAAAGAAGGAAGAAGAATCATAGCCTAATTGTTTCAAGCCTTGGGCTGAAAATTCTCAGCCTGCCTATGGTCCCATTCCCTAATTTCCTGGAGCAAGTACTTGAGCCAGGCTTCAAAGCTGTACTTACCAGCTTCCTTCTTTCTTTTGCTTAAAGAGAGTCTACTGGATTTCTTCTCAGAGGGTGCAGGATCTGATTGGCCTAGCTTAGATGTCCTTATCTCAGGGACACCTTCACCTTCCCAAGACACTGAAATCTCTTGAGTATGTGGTACCTCCTCTCTGAAAATAAGATTTTATTTTAATGAAAGCTAAAAAGAAAGCAACTGCAGAATCCTTCTTTTGAAAAAACCCAAGAGTAAAAGACAGACAAATCCTAGGCTCTGAAAGGACCCTGGGGTAATTTCATAAATCTACTTGCCTATTTTTCCCAAATCGAACAGGTATCTTTCCTGAGCTAAGAGAAATCTATAGAAATATGATAAATGACCAGAAAGACAGACAAACAGATAGACAGACTGACTGACCATGATTTACCAATGTGTAGTCCATTCTGTGTTCACCTTGCCTCACTGAGATAAACTTACCCATCAGCATTGTCAGTATCAGTAGCAGAAGCAGTAATTCCTGGCTCCTTGTCTGACTGGGTAGATACTATGGGCTGGGCACAAGAAGTCTCTGCAAAATCAAGGCCAGATCCCATCCCTCCCAAAACAAAATACTATAAGCAGAGAAGCAATAAAACAACCATTCTATTATTCCCTAACATTTTCATCCAAGTGTCTTCTCCCTGCAGCATGAAAGAGCCTACCTTTGACCTCTTGTCATTTCATAGAACTTTAGCCATTTAAATGTTCAGGAAAAACTACAAAAAAAAAAAAAAATATATATATATATATATATATATATATATATATATATCTTTCTGCAAGACTTTCCAGATTGATATGCCTCATTCCAGGATGGCCAGGTAATAATTTTGCGTACATAAAAAAATTATAGACTGGGCATGGTGGCACGTGCCTGTAATCCCAGCACTTTGGAAGGCCAAGTGGGTGAAGTGCCAGAGCTCAGGAGTTTGAGAGCAGACTGGGCAATACGGTGAAACCCTATCTCTACTAAAATACAAAAAATTTGCCAGGCATGGCAGCATGCACCTGTAGTCCCAGCTACTCAAGAGGCTGAGGCCAGAGAATTTCTTGAACCCAGAAGGCGGAGGTTGCAGTGAGCCAAGATCACACCACTGCCCTCCAGCGTAGGGGACAGAACATGAATCCGTCTCAAAAAAAATAAGTAAACAAATGAAACAACAACAAAACCCCATAATGGCTTGAAAATTTAGTTAAGACTATATATAAATTCTGAAGTCAATGTAATCTACTTTTTCTAAAAATATGTACCCTTTATCTAAGGTGGTTTATAGTCCTGTTGATAGAAGATGAAGTATTTTTAAAATATGTTGAAGTCTCATCTAATATTACCTTACTTATAAGATGGGAGACAAAGAGAGAAGCTGTAAGGTTTAACTCTCCCTCTCAGGTAACAGTCACTCTGCCTAACTAAAACCCTTTCTCTCTTACTACATGCCATACCCAAGTGCTCCTGAAGGGACTTCTGCAGCACAATCTGGACAATCTCCTCAAATTCTGCATTGGTAAGACTTGACTTTTCCTGCAGAGACAAGGGTAGGGGAGGAAAACTACTTATCTGTCCATGGTTTTCCCCTCTGAACAGTCAGGGAAGCCTCCTTTATACGAGGCAGTAAGTCTGGAAGACTGAAAGCATGCAGTCAGCATACCTAAAGATGCCATGTACTCTATCCCAGATCTCCTGGGAATAAATGAGTCAAAGGAAAGAGAAAAGTGTGTAACATCTGTCCACTTCTGCTCCCATCTCTAACCCACCTCATCTCATTATTTCCTGCTAAATTCTTTCATCACAACATTTTTGACCTGAGGGGGGTGGGAAAAAATAGAAGCCCTCCAAAAGGAATACAAACCTGAAACTACAGGGTATATTTTCCCAGTATGAAAAGACTGTTCATCTAGCCTGAGCCAGGGGCAGGGATGAGGAAATGTCCTACCAGAGCCCACCAATGTGACTGATACCTTTTCTTTCTTCTCTGCTTGCTTGTTGTTTTGTGCCTTTCTTTTTTTTTCCTGGCCCCTGCTGGAAGCATTGTTTGTAGTTGCTTTTTCCTCCTTCTTTAACCTGGGCTTTGGCAGGCTTATCCTGGCCTCTGTCTCTGGGGAACTGATCCCCAGGGTCTCCTCTTTGGGTGAGTTAGGGCTAAAAGGTATCAGGTTGTAAGATTTTTGTGCAGGTGGGGCAAAGATTCTCTTTGGTCCCTTTCCACATTCTGAAAGAAATGTGATCAAGTGGAATTTGTGAAACATACAATCTAACAGAGATTGCCAAACATTACCCTTTGGCCATAACAGAATTATATGGAGAGAGCTTTTATCAAATTCAGATTCCTGGGTGTCTTGCTGCCTACTCCACTCCCCAGCCCTGAGATGCTGATGAGGTAGTTTGACATGAGAGGCCTAGCAATCTGGAATTTTACAAGGCCAGTTGATTCTGATATGCTTCCAGGTTTGGGAACTACTAAGTCAAAGGTGATAAATATAAACATGCAGGAAGCTGAATTATCCAAATGTGAAACTGTATAATTTGCTCATTTTTACTTTAGATAAAATGTTATGGAAAATTAAGAGCAATTTTTTAAAAACTAGTCAAAATCTATAAATTATTCACAGCTCTTATGACATCTCCTCAATAAAAATTATAATGATCCTCCCAGGTATATCTTTCTTCTGAGCTTCCTGAATACTCTGCACATAGCTGGTGGCATGTACCACATTCAACTTTATAATAGGTATTTAAATGCCTTTTCTCTCCCTATGAATTCTTTTTTTTTTTTTAAGTTAATGGTCTTTTTATTGGGAAATAAAATAAAATAAAGACCAGCATTTACAACTTGGAATGGACGTAAATTGTAATTTCTTTGAACAGCAATGGTGATGGTTGTGCTGAAGTCTACAGCCACAGCCTACTCTGCCGGCTCCAAGTCATGGTTCAGGAGGTTTTAAAAATAGAGAGTCCAAAGATGCTCCCTTGGTAAAAGTTTCTTATTAAAAATTTGTGTGAACAGTGACAGCGTGACACCTGTTTCACTCCGGAACAATGCAGCCAATCCCTATGAATTCTTATGTTCCTCTAGCAGGACTGTTTTTAAGTCGTATTTCTTTCATTCAAGGCATCCAGCAGAGCAGTAATTTCACCATAGTAGGCACAGAATACAATGGGACTGAACCATCCTTTGGTGGAAAGGATGTCGCAAAGGAGGAGAAAAATGAGAGAAATGTAGAAAGTGAACGTCCCTCACTCTTGACTCACCTTCTTTATTCTGCAATGTTGTCATCATTCAGCTTAGAAACTACACTTTGTGTGCCTCTGTTAGAAAAAAGACATTAACTGCTAAGACTCTAATTAAACAAGATTTTAAACTTCCTTCTCTCCATCTTGAGGTTAAAACCTCTTTGTTTTAGACCCATGAACTATGCTTCTGCATCCTTGACCTCCTCTGTGGTGCCAATTACATGCCTCTGTGGTACAAATTACATGCCAAGGAATAATGAGAGCTACTGTTTTAAAGATTAGCAACAATCAAGAGTGGGTATGGTAGCTCACACCTATAATCCTGGCACTTTGGGATGCTGTGGTAGGCAGATCACCTGAGCCCAGGAGTTTAAGACCAGCCTGGGCAACACAGCGATATCCCATTTCTACAAAAAATAAAACAAATTAGCCAGTGTGGTGGCACGCACCTGTAGTCCCAGCTACTCTGGAGGCTAAAGTGGGAGGATCACATGAGCCCCGGAGTCAGAGGCTGCAGTGAGCTAAAATCATGCCTCTACATCCCAGCCTGGGTGACAGAGTGAGACCCTGACTCAAAAATTAAAAATAGATAAACAAATAAACATTAGCAGCAATCCTTAGTATTTTATGTGCCTAGAACCATGTCCAACATAAGGCAGGGAGCAGAAATGGTAGTGGTATTACCAGAAGCATAGGTAGTAGTAGAGCAGTGATGGTAGGGTATGAATAATCCTGGCAGTTAAAGAGAGTTTTCTTCAGAGGGATAGCCGCATTTCTTAAGCCTCTCCTAACACTTAAAACACACATAATTTGGTAATTCTCTGACCTGACTCAGAGGTCTCTGTGCACAGAGAAGCCCCACTTTTAACATCATTATGATGTTTATTTTCCCTTTCTTAGATCCTCAGTCCAATCAATTTTCCGATGTACTGGATTCTACCAATCTCCAGTCATAGCTCAGAAATATTTGGTAACCAGCATAGGTCCCCAGAGAATTTAATATCTTCTTCCTTACTCTACCTTAGAATATAATAATGAAAAATTAAATTAGTGCCTTCTTTGATATTCATAGTTCATCTTCAGCAATCTACTCACAGATGTTCCACATGACATCAATATGTTTCTTGATTACTACTGACTGTAACTAACGGTAACCGCTAACACTTATTGAGCACTGACTATATTCTTTACTCTTTATGTGGCATTCCATTTAATTCTCACAACCGATCTATGATGTGGATAACATTTTACACTTGGGAGAAATTCAGGCTTAAAGAGAATTAAAGATATTAAGTCATTGATAAGTAGTAAAATCAGGGTTAGAACCGTCTGATTTCAAAGTTTGTGCGAACAACTGGCTACCCAACATCGTAACAGTCTAATTCAGTACTTCACCACCATTTTGCTATCACAGCACACACAGAAAACATACATTAAAAGCGTATACTGAAGCACATAGAAAATGACACTTCCAGGTACTCTGGGGGTAAAAGAACCAGGCAGAAGAAATTAGTATCTACACAGCTCAAGCTATTTGTGACCCAATAGTATGCCAAGGCTCACCCTGGGGACATTCCAATATTTTTATTTTCTGATTTACACTTTCCCACTACTGATATTATTTCCACACAGCTTTTAAAAAAAATGTTTCTTTCCAACCTTTATTTTACATTCAAGGGATATATGTGCAGTTTTGTTACACAGGTAAATTGCATGTCATGGGATTTAAAGCAGAGATAATTTTGTCTCACAGGTAATGAGCATAGTACCCCATAGGTAGTTTTTCAGTCCTCACCGTCCACCCTCGAATAGGCCCCAGTGTCTATTGTTCTCTTCTTTGTGTCCATGTGTATGCAATGTTGAGCTTCCACTTATAAGTGAGAATATGCAGTATTTGGTTTTCTATTCCTACGTTAATTCACTTAGGAGGACAGCCTCCAGCTCCATCTATGTTGCTGCAAAAGACATGATCTTGTTCTTTAACACAGCTGCATAGTATTCTATGCCCAGCCAGCTTTCAGAAGAAAACTGTCTCGTATTTTATGTTAACCTTAGCTTCTTATAGCCCTTTTACCCAGTTTTCTTAGGCTTAAGTGATACACGCCATTCTTACTTTTATAACCATTATTAAAAGCATTATAGCTCTGGGAAGACCTTTAGGGATAATAAAGCCCCATCTCCCCTTTCTACAGATGGAAAAAAAATATGCTAAGAGAGGTTAAGTGGGCCGGGCGCAGTGGCTCACGCCTGTAATCCCAGCACTTTGGGAGGCTGAGGCAGGTGGGTCAGGAGTTCAAGACAAGACAGGCCAAAATGGTGAAACCCTGTCTCTACTAAAAAATACAAACATTGCTGGGCGAGGTGGCCAAGGTGGGCAGATCATGAGGTCCAGAGTTCGAGATCATCCTGGCCAACACAGTAAAACCCTGTCTCCACTAAAACACAAAAATTAGCTGGGCGTGGTGGCTCGCACCTATAGTGCGAGGCTGAGGCAGGAGAATTGCTTGAATCCGGGAGGCGGAGGTTGCAGTGAGCCAAGATTGCAACACTGCACTCCAGCCTGGCACCTGGTAACAAAGCAAGACTGTTTAAAAAAAAAAAAAAATTAGCTGGACATGGTGGCTCGTGCCTGTAATCTCAGCTACTTGCGAGGCTGAGGTAGGAGAATTGCTTGAACCTCGAGGCAGAGGCTGCAGTGAACTGAAATCGCGCCACTGTACTCCAGCATGGGCTACAGAGTGAGACTACATTTCAAAAAAAAGAAAAATAGGTTAAGTGGTTTGCCCAAAGACTCAGTGTTAATATATATTGTTAAGCTTAGATGAACCTAGGACTTTTGCCTCTCAATTCTACTAATAACATATCTATTCTACTCAGCGATCTTGTTTCTGGCTGTTGGTTTTGAGCAGTTTGAAAGCCCTGCAACCGAAACTCACTGTTCTAAATCTGTGATCTCCCACTATAAAGAGATCCGAAAGCAGCATAAAATGATCATTTAGTTCATATACACTTCCCTTTTAAGGATCAGAAAATTTTAAAACTTTAAATGGCCAAACTTCTTCAAAGTATAGAATTCCTCTCTCTAGACCATAAGATAAACTTAAAGGGTACTGAGGTTTTGACAGTACGGCCACAGCATAGTTAAATGTGAAATATTTTTAAATTACCCTTTAGCATTTTTCTCCTCCTTTTCTTACTTCCATAAATGTGAATAATTCAGATGTGCTGTTCTGAAGCAACTATGTTTCCTTTTTATTAAGGAGCACATTTTCTCACTATTTCCATTTTAACTCATCATCACCAATCCCCAAACATACTTGCTCCAGAAAAAAAGGCAAGTTGGAATTTTGGGGAGAAACACTCAAGCAAATTAATCTCCTTTATTATAATCCTAATTAGATGCTAAAGACTAGATAAAATTGGCCAGGCACAATGGCTCACAACTGTAATACCAGCACTTTGGGAGGTCAAAGCAGGTGAGATCAGGAGTTTGAGAGCAACCTGGCCAACATAGTGAAACCCCTACTAAAAATACTAAATCTCTACTAAAAATACAAAAAGTTAGCCAAGCATGGTGACAGGTGCCTGTAATCCCAGATACTTGGGAGGGTGAGCCAGGAGAATTGCTTGAACCCGGGAGGCGGAGGTAGCAGGGAGCAAAGATCACTCCATTGCAGTCTAGCGTGGGCAACAAGAACAAAACTCTGTCCAAAAAAAAAAAAAACCCTGGATAAAACTAAGCTGTAAAAGGAATATTAATTTGACCAAAAATGACAAATTTATCTTCTCCCAGACTTTAAAATTCCAAAAAAGATCACAAGAAGTCACTGTCTAAATTACAAGGGCTAAGTGAGAAAAGCAGAGTGAAAATTATTGTGTTTCAGATGACAATATTTAGTTTTTAAGAACATGTGTCTAGCATAATACACTTGTTAATAATATACTTTCTCTAGAAGAGAAAAAAACAGATCAAAATGCTTCTGGGGAGAACTGGGTAGATGAGGGTGAAAGGAAGCTTTTGGTGTACTCCCTCGTGTATCTTTGGCATTTTAGAACATACAAATGTTACACTTCAAAAAATATTTTAAATTCTTTTTTTTTTTTTTTAAGATGAGTCTTGCTCTGTTGCCAGGCTGGAGTACAGTGGCAAGATCTTGTTTCACTGAAACATTCACCTCCCGGGTTCAAGTGATTCCTCTGCCTCAGCCTCCCGAGTAGCTGGAATTACAGGCACGTGCCACCACGCCCAGCTAATTTTTGTATTTTTAGTAGGGACAGGTTTCACCATGTTGGTCAGGATGGTCTCAATCTCCTGACCTCATGATCCACACACCCTGGCCTCCTGAAATACTGGGATTATAGGCATGAGCCACTACACCCAGCCTAAATTTTTTAAATAAAAGAGAGTATTCTGACCAACATAAAAATGTAAACTTTTCCAGTATTTAAGTTCAAATCCTTATCTAAACTTGTAAAGATCTTCCTAGGCCAAAGTATGTTTCTGGAGCCCCAACCAACTAGATAGAATTGTGGTTTACTGTTGAGTTAATAAGATGTAATAAACCCATAAACAGTGATGTATAATATCACTGTTTATGTGTAATCTGTGATGTATAATATCACTTAATACCTATAATGTCACTTAATACGTATAATATGTGAATATGCCGAAGAACACTGCTTTTAAACAAAAGCTCTAACCTGATCAATAAAGAAGGGAAGGCCAGGAAATCACTTTCTGATAACTCAGGTTGCCCCTCCTGTTTCAGGTGAATTACCTTCCTTTACAGTAATACTGAAAGCTGGTTCAGAGAGAGAAAATGAAAAATATAGACAGTTCATAAATATATAAAATGCCACTAACTTTCTTCTGTACAACTACTAAATGACTAGGGGCTGCAGATCCAGGAATAACATTTGAGGTTTTAATCTCTTTTCTTACCTTAGATGAAGAGGGGCAGGTTGTGGGGTTAGGGGGGAAGGCTTTTTAAGAACATAAAAGAATCAGGATAGTTCCAGAAACCATATTCCCATCACTCAACATATCAAAGGAGGGTAAATGTGGGAAAAAGAACTTAGAAATAATAAAGGGAACCAAGGGAAAGTAAATGAGGATCTCAAAAAATAGTTTTATTTCACTTAGAACATTAAAAATCATCACATAAATTTTGAGATGAAACCACCTAACCTAGCAGTTCTAAGTGTGTCCCAAAATCCTAGGGGGCTCCCTCCCTTTTCCAACTACCTATATGTGTTAAGCTGGATTTTCTCATGTACTTTTACAAAAACAAGATATCCCAACAGATTGAATGCAGAAACAGATGAGAACACAGTTTTCTGTTAAGCCAGATATGGAAGAGGTTTGCAAAAATGTAAAACAATGCCATTCTTCATGCTAAATTTTCTTTTGTTTAGGAAAACGTATTTTTCCTAAAAACTTATTTAGGTTAACATATTTATTATTGTTATTTCTTTTTTTTTTTTTTTTGAGACGGAGTTTTGCTCTTGTTACCCAGGCTGGAGTGCAATGGCGCGATCTCGGTTCACCGCAACCTCTGCCTCCTGGGTTCAGGCAATTCTCCTGCCTCAGCCTTCTGAGTAGCTGGGATTACAGGCATGTGTCACCATGCCCAGCTAATTTTTTGTATTTGTTAGTAGGGACAGGGTTTCACCATGTTGACCAGGATCGTCTCGATCTCTTGACCTTGTGATCCACCTGCCTCGGCCTACCAAAGTGCTGGGATTACAGGCGTGAGCCACCGCACCCGGCGTATATTATTGCTATTTCTAACCAAACTTCAAATTTTTCTCAATTTCAATTTCTAATACATTAATAGCTACAAACCACATAAAAGCTCCTTGGAGTCCTCCATAAATTTTAAGATACAACGGGTTCTCAGACCAAGAAGTTTGAGAACTGATCTAGTGAACTAATTTGTCAGTCTTGCCAATTTTTTTTTTCTTTTTTTCGAGACAGAATTTAGCTCTTATTGTACAGGCTGGAATGCAATGGCATGATCTTGGCTCACTGCAAAGTCCGCCTCTCAGATTCAAGTGATTCTCCTGCCTGAGCCTCCCGAGTAGCTGGGATTACAGGTGCCTGCCACCACACCTGCCTAATTTTTTTGTATTTTTAGTAAAGATGAGGTTTCACCATGTTGTCCAGGCTGGTCTTGAACTCCTGACCTCAGGTGATCCACTGGCCTCAGCCTCCCTGCCGGGATTACAGGCGTGAACCACCGTGCCCAGCCTTGCCAATTTTTTCCCCTTAATAAAAACTAATTATCTCCCCCCCCCCACACCATTCAGAATGTGTTCCCAAATTTCCTCCTAATCATCCAATCAGTCCCTTCTTTATATTGTTCCTCAAATCCTTGGTCCAAAAGAAGAAAAGCAAACCCTTTGGATACCCAGACTCCCTGAGCCTCGACAAAGCGGTAAAGTGTATTTCAAATCCTTCTTAAGCCAGATTCTGACTTCTTTTTGCATTAATAACAGTATACAGTATGTTGACTCCTGCTTATTTTTATGCCTCAATTAACTAATAGCAGTTTCCTTCCTTTCTTCTTCCCTCTCCTTTTCTCCTTCCTCCCTCTTCCCTCCTTCCTGAATCTCTTTCTCTCTATCCTTTCCTCCCGCTCCTTCCTCCCTCATCCTCCCCTCCCTCCCCTTCCTTCCTTGTCCTTCTCTCCTCCTCCCTCCCTCCCTCCCTTCTTCCCTCCTTGCTCTCTCCCTTTGTCCCTCTATTTCTTCCTCCCCCTCCTTTCCTTCCTTTCTCCTTCCTCTCCCTCCTCCCTTCTTTCATCCCCCTCCTCCCTCCCCTTCTTCCCTCCCTCCCTTCTCCTTTCCTTCCTCCCTTATCCCTCCCTCTCTCCCCGTTACCTCCCTCCCTCCTCCCCCTCCTTTTCTCCCTCCCCCTTTTTCTCCTGCCTCTTCCCTCCCTCTCCTTTCTTCCCTCTCTCCTGTCTCCCTTTGTCCCTCTATCCCTTCCTTCCCTCCCTTCCTATTTCCTCCCGCTCCTTACTCCCATTCGTCCTTCTTTCCTCCCTCTCCATCCAGCCTTCCTCCTCCTCCCTTCCTTAATCCCCCCCCTTCCCTCCCTTCCTCTCCTCCCCCCTCCCCTTTCTCCCTTCCTCCCCTTCCCTTCCTTTTCCTCTTTCTCCCTCCCTCCTCCCTCTCCCTTCTCTTTCTCTCCCCTCTCCTTCCTCCCCCTCCCTCCTTCCTTCCACTTCCCTCCCTTGCCTGCTTCCTCTGTATGTTTGTGCAGAAGCTCAACATGCCTGATAAACTTTTAACAATAAAGAAGAGGCAGGCGGATCACTTGAGGTCAGGAGTTGGAGACCAGCATGGCCAACATGGAGAAACCCAGTCTCCACTAAAAATACAAAACTTAGCCGGGAGTGGTGGGGGTGCCTGGGGGTACCCGCTACTCAGGAGGCGGAGGCCGCAGTGAGCCGGAATCCCGCCACTGCACTCCAGCCTGGGCGACAGAGCGAGACTCCGTCTCAAAAACTAAAAAATAAAATAAAATGAACCCCAATCCCGAATCCACTTTGCAATCCAAAGGGAAGAAGTTGTTCCCTTTTAGGGGCGCTTCCATTTTTCCTCTCTCCCCTCACCCCTCATTCTCTCTTAGGGACAGCGGTTCAGGTCAGAGGTGTCCCAGAGCCACTCGTCCTTGCCTCCCCCCAAAACAATGGCGTCCCCCTCTCTCTTCCCTGTCCCTTCCCTTCCTTCCTCCCACCATGAGGGAATCTCCTCTCCACTCCCACTCCCGCCGAGGCACCAGGATCCTCATTCTCACTCAGCTCGTCGGCGCCCGCCAGGAGACTAGGCTATTTTTGCCTGTGTCTTGGGGTGACAGACTCTGAGGGAAAAGGGCCAAGGGCTGGTTGTCGCCCTGAGAAAGTTTCTCCTCAGGCAACCGGTGCCAGGACTGGCCGCGCCTAGCACCTTCACCTGCAACCAGAAACGAGACGGCTACCTTCAGGAGCAAGGAGAACCTAAAGGCGAGAGGCAGAACCAGCTGCAGCAGCGACTCCGCAAACCCCTCACACCTCGACCCAGGTTTCCCGCCACCAAGAAAAGGCACGAGGACGCCTGCGCACCAGCACGCCACCCCCGCCCACAGCGACGTGCTCGCGGGGCCGAGGCGCATGCGCAGCTGGAAGCTGCGTCTGCGTCTCCGCAGCTGAGGTAATTCCGCCATCTTCCACCCGAACGTCTCGGGAAAACTACAAATCCCAGAATCCTCTTTGGCGTCACTTTTTTTTTTTTTTAGGCGGCGGCCGCAGCGCCTGATTGCTTCTGAAGCACATCTTCTTAACTTTTCAGTTTCAGACGTCCTTTCCCTCCCTCTTTCCGCTCCCTGATTTCTCCTCTTCCTGCTGGTCTCCTTCACGCCCTCACTTTAGGATTTTATTAGACTCTACTGGACCCCACTGTCACCCCTGCCACCCTCTCCTCAGACCAGCACTCCGCTGGCTGAGAGACCCGTCCGCGCATCTCCCCAGAAAAACGGCGTGGACTCGCTTCTTCCTCATTGGCGGAAGTTGGGGGTGCCCAGCGCAGACCGAACCCCCGTCCCCGCCCACACCCGTTGCTACTTCAGGCGGTGCGGCCCCGCAGCGGGCGTTCGGGGAGGCCCGCGGGCTGGTGGGCGCGTGCGCGTGCATTGGGAGTGGGCGGAGGCGTTGGGGTCTGGGCCGTGGGCGTGAAGGCGGAAAGGAAGGCGTGGTGTGGCGTTCCCCAGGTGGTTGCCATTGGGGGAAGGCGGAGGAGCCAGAGAACGACTCAGCCATTTCGGGGGAAGAGGAAGTTGGACCACATCGGCTGTTTTAGTGCTTTTGCTTTTGCTTTTTCCCCAATTCAGCAGAGAATATTTTCAAGGGGGGTGAGTTATAATGATCTATCGCGTTTTACTGAGCCCAGTTCCACTCCTACCCTCCTTCGGCTTTTTAGGGTCTGCTCTCCTCTCCCTCGCAAGCTCTTTTAAGAAGGTGGGCAGAGGGGGGGAGATGGTCTACCAATGGTCATGAATAATTCATGAACACCGCCCCTTCGGCGGGAAGCCCCGCCCCTCGGATCGCGCTGACGCACGCTGCGTTTACCGAACTTGAGGAAGCGACGTCACAGGCCCCACCCCTAAGACGGGGGGCGGGGCACCACCTCCAGCACGTGCTATCTCTACCCGCGCAAGCCCGAAAGGGTGTGCGCAGGCGCTGCCCACTAGGGGGAGGAAGGAGGCGGGGTGGGGAGGTTGTTGGGTTTAGAGCCGGGCGGAGACCGCTGAGACTCATTCCTCAGGAACAAGGGTCGGGTGTCAAGGAGACCTTTTCACACCAGCTCCTGTCCCCCGCCTACGGTGGGTGGGATCGCACGGCAGAGACAAAGGAGATCAGTAGGGCCGGACATAGCTGCGCAGGGAAGTAGGGTCTCAGTTTGGGGTGGTGGGCTTTTGCGGGGGCTGTGGGGGTGGTTATATTTAAACTCCCAGAGCCGTTAAGTTGGTTCGTACTCCGATGCGCGCGCAACCAAGGTGGTGGCAGAGTGCGCATGCGTGATTCCGGGGCCAGGGGAACGCGCGCTAGCGCTCGCGACCGGGTGGTAGTGGCGGAGGAGAAAGGGGTCGGCGCACGCGCGGTTGAGTCCTCGAGTTGTTCGGGTCTCGCGGGCATCTTGTTTTGGTCTCGCGGGCGAGTGGGGCGCGCTTCGGGGGAGGCGCTTGGGCGCGAGACTAGGCGAGAAGAGCAGAGCTGCGCGCGCACTCGGGAAAGGGGGAAGAGAGCGGGGTCCAGGCGGGGGGTATTAAGCCCCTTGATCCCCCTTGTTGCCCCGACTGGGACGGAATAAGGGGAGGAAATGATCGAGATGGCCGCGGAGAAGGAGCCGTTTTTGGTGCCGGCCCCGCCGCCGCCGCTCAAAGATGAGTCTGGCGGAGGGGGCGGCCCCACGGTGCCACCGCACCAAGAAGCCGCCTCCAGGGAGCTCCGCTGCGGGACGGAGCGTGGGCCGGGTCCTCGCGCGCCGTCTGCGGGGTCCCCGGCCTTTGGGGTCGGCAGGGAGAGCCCCGGGGCCGCGGCCAATCCCCGGGGCGGCCCCCAGGCGCAGTCGCACGGAGAGGCCCGCCTGTCGGATCCCTCGGGGCGAGCCGCTCCTCCGGACGTGGGGGAGGAGCGCCGGGGAGGGGGCGGGACAGAGCTGGGTCCCCCTGCCCCCCCTCGACCCCGCAATGGCTATCAGCCCCACCGGCCACCTGGGGGAGGCGGGGGCAAGAGGAGAAATAGCTGTAATGTAGGGGGAGGCGGAGGAGGTTTCAAACATCCGGCCTTCAAGAGGCGCAGGCGAGTGAATTCGGACTGTGACTCTGTGTTACCCTCCAACTTCCTCCTGGGGGGCAATATCTTTGATCCCCTGAACCTGAATAGTCTCCTGGATGAGGAAGTGAGCCGCGCCCTCAACGCGGAGACCCCTAAGTCATCCCCCCTTCCGGCCAAAGGGCGAGATCCAGTGGAGATCCTCATCCCCAAAGATATTACTGACCCGCTCAGCCTCAATACTTGCACTGATGAGGGCCATGTAGTTCTTGCTTCGCCACTCAAGACTGGTCGGAAGCGGCATAGACACCGGGGACAGCACCACCAGCAGCAGCAGGCAGCCGGAGGGAGTGAGACCCACCCGGTGCCGCCCACAGCCCCTCTCACCCCCTCACTCCACGGGGAGGGCACCACACAGCACCCGCGGCACAGGGGCCAGAACCGGGATGCCCCCCAACCCTATGAACTCAACACAGCCATTAACTGCAGGGATGAAGTGGTGTCTCCCCTTCCATCTGCTCTGCAGGGTCCCTCAGGCTCCCTATCAGCCCCTCCAGCTGCCTCATTTACCTCTGCACCCCCGTCTTCCTCCTCCCGACATCGCAAACGTCGCAGGACTTCCAGCAAGTCGGAGGCAGGGGCTAGGGGTGGAGGCCAGGGTTCCAAGGAAAAGGGCCGAGGGAGTTGGGGAGGTCGCCACCACCAGCACCCACTGCCTGCAGCAGGCTTCAAAAAGCAACAGCGCAAGTTCCAGTATGGGAATTATTGCAAGTACTATGGGTATCGCAATCCTTCCTGTGAGGATGGGCGCCTTCGGGTGTTGAAGCCTGAGTGGTTTCGGGGCCGGGACGTCCTAGACCTCGGCTGCAATGTGGGCCATCTGACCCTGAGCATTGCCTGCAAGTGGGGCCCGTCCCGTATGGTGGGCCTAGATATAGATTCCCGCCTCATCCATTCTGCCCGCCAAAACATCCGACACTACCTGTCTGAGGAGCTGCGTCTCCCACGCCAGACTTTGGAAGGGGACCCAGGGGCAGAGGGTGAGGAAGGGACCACCACTGTCCGAAAGAGGAGCTGCTTCCCAGCCTCGCTGACTGCCAGCCGGGGCCCCATCGCTGCCCCCCAAGTGCCCTTGGATGGAGCGGACACATCAGTCTTCCCCAACAATGTTGTCTTCGTCACGGTAAGAGGGTCCAGAGGCTCTTGGAATAGGGGCCAAGTGTGAAGATGAGATTAACTGGGAATGTAGCAGGGAAGGTTATGACCCAGATCCTTTAAAAGGGGGGTCTGGGTTGGCAAGTGAGAGCCTCTGCTGGGCATCTCTTCCCTTTTATAACCCGGAAAGGTGATCTCTCTACCTTGGGGCCTTGACCCTGGAGTCCTTTCTCATGACCTCAAGGGTCTCCAAAATAGAGGAGGACTTTTTTTGCCCAGCTCCTGGCTTGGCCTATAATCCACACTGGTCCACCTTCCCTTTAAGGCTGCTGTTACTGCTCACTAGGGGATTCAATCCAGCTGGAACTTGGTCCTCAGATTTACTGAAGAAGCCTGAGAATGGGAGTCAGGCATGGAATGTCTTCTGGGGAGATTAGGGTAGCGGCAGACTAATACTGGCATTTCTGCCCATTGATAGAGACCTTGTTCTCATCAACAGCTTTTGTTTTCCTAGACAGTTTGTTGAAGAGTGTCAGGAACCCAAGTGGCTTGGCTGTAGATCCTCTCCACACTGACCCTAGATAGTAGGAGAGGGAAGAGCCAGAAACTACACAGAGAGGAGAGTCCCATGCCCACCACAGTGTCCCCTGACTGCACACAGCTCTCGGAAAACATCCCAGTTAGGCCGTCTGCTGGGATCTTTGGCATTGTGTTGGGTTAAGCCTGAAGAATGGTCTTTCTAGAGGGCTGTGATGAGCTTATCTTCTAGAAAAGGTTTCCTGAAGGATGTGGCTCTTCATATCTCTCAGAGGAAGCAAAGAATAGGCCTGAAACTTTGCCAACCCCAACTGCAGAGAAGGAACCACAGGTCTGCCTGTGGTTTGAAACCTGGGTTAGTTAGTTATCCTTGCAACTAATTGCAGTCATTCCACCTAAAGTCTGTGGGTGAGAATAAGCACGGGATAGGGTCCTGGGACCTCAGCTTTGGAAGACTTCATGGATAATTTGCACCATTTAAAATTACCCAGGCTCCCTCTAGACGTTTTTTGGCTTACACCAGTAGGAAGAAGCAGAGGCCAGGAAGGTGTAGAGGAGAAAACAAAACTCAAAGAGGGCCCCTTTTGGGAGTTAGTCTGAGAAGAATATGACCATGGGCTAAAGTGAGGCTACAGGACTGTGTGTCGGCCTCAGGGCAGGTTGCCTGGAAGCAGGGGTTCTTTGATTCCCTCTGTTGACCTCACTGCCGATTCCTGCCCCCAGGGTAATTACGTGCTGGATCGAGATGACCTGGTGGAAGCCCAAACACCTGAGTATGATGTGGTGCTCTGCCTTAGCCTAACCAAGTGGGTGCATCTGAACTGGGGAGATGAGGGCCTGAAGCGCATGTTTCGCCGGATCTACCGGCACTTACGGCCTGGGGGCATCCTGGTCCTAGAGCCCCAACCCTGGTCATCCTATGGCAAGAGAAAGACCCTTACGGTGAGTTGGATGTGATGGAAATGGGGAATAATCCTTTGGTTGAGGCAAGAAAAGGCCTCAGGGAATAGAGAAGGAATTTCTGAACAAGGTGAAAAGGCCCTCCGGCTGGGCATCACTCTTGGCCATGGGAGGTGGCCAGCATGCTAAAGTGGTCCTTTGCTTCTCTCCTTAGGAAACAATCTACAAGAACTACTACCGAATCCAGCTGAAGCCAGAGCAGTTCAGTTCCTACCTGACATCCCCAGAAGTGGGCTTCTCCAGCTATGAGCTTGTAGCCACACCCCACAACACCTCTAAAGGTAAGGCTGGTTTATTTTGTTGGGAAGGCTTGTCCTGACTGATAGAGTTCAGATCCCATGGGGAGGTGCTGCCAACCCCTTCTGATCACTGTCTCTCCCCTCAGGCTTCCAGCGTCCTGTGTACCTGTTCCACAAGGCCCGATCCCCCAGCCACTAAGTGGCCCCTTGAACAGAAAGTGTGAAGAGGCTGCCTTCGCTGCTCATAAGGACCTGGGGGAAGAGGAAAGCGTCCCAAGGTCTTTCCTTTCTGACTCCAAAAATAGTTTTCTTCTTGGATCTGCAAAGAAAGCTTTTCTTCCGTCGCTGCCGCTGCCTCAGCCTCCTCCCTACGCCTCTGACACTTGTGCAGCAAGGCTGGCTGTGCTGGAGTCCCCATCTTCCTCTCCCACAGCCTGCCAGGCTGGATGGCATGGACTGTTTGCTGACCTCTGTTCTCCTAGGGCATGGGAGGTGGAAGGATATAAAATTCTCTAGCCCTTTCCTCCTATTCTCCCAAGGAGAGAGATTCCCATATCTCAGCCCTTTTCCCTAGCTGCATTTCAGTGGACCATGGATAGGTGGACTGAAGGTTAGAGGGGGAAGCCTGGTAGGGAGGCACGAAGGTACTGTGAAAATCTTTCCCTCTGCTGTCCCCCAGTGGGAGAGGGGGTTGGGTTTTGAATGTGAGAACAGCACAATAAACTTGATGTCTAGGGCAGTGGCCCCCACACTTGTGTTGGGTATTTTATAGCTGGTGGGGAAGACGTGGTGCTTCCTCTTCCGTCTCAAGGAAGACAATTTTTCAGTGGCTGGGTTGATTGTTGCATGCTAGCCAAGTCCACACAAAAGTACACAGAAGCCTAGAAAGGCAAAGTATGTAATGCAAATTTTGGTGTGTAACTTGGAGTCTGCCTTCTCTCCCCAAAAAAGCCCTGTGAGGGCCTTGGGCAGAAGGCTAACTCTGATTTTTGTTTTCCTGAGATGGAGTTTCACTTTGTTACCCAGGCTGGGGTGTGCGATCTCAGCTCACTGTAACCTGCGCCTTCCAGGTTCAAGCAGTTCTCCTGCCTCAGGCTCTGGAGTAGCTGGGATTACAGGCCACAAGCCCAGCTAATTTTTTGTATTTTTAGTAGAGTTGGGGTTTCACCATGATGGCTAGGTTGGTCTCAAACTCCTGACCTCAGGTGATCCGCCCACCTCAACTTCCCAAAGTGCTTACAGGCGGAAGCCACCTCGCCCGGCCAGAAGGCTAACTTGTCAATGGAGGTAGGAAAAAGTGCTTTGGATCAAATACTCATAGATAGACCAGACACCTTTTTGGTGCTGTGGAATCAGATTTATAGGCAATTAACATGAAGCTCTTCAGGGGCTTGTCAGGTGTCACTGGAACTTGGAACTTTACTCAGGTGCAACAGGATAGGCAAGGCCCTTAAAGGTGAAAAGGAGATAAGTTAGTAACTCAGTGCAAGCAGCGGGCTTGCAGGCTCCTGAGACAGGTTATCAGAGAACGCCTTCGTGAATTGTGATAGGCTAGGCCCTGCATTTCCACAGATCAGAATGAGTGGTACAGAGAACAATTGCCTGATATAAAACAGGCATTAGCTGTGGCTGAAGTCAGGGAGAGGTGGGTAAGGTTGTGAACTGAGGGGCATCTAAACCTCTAACGTGGACAGTTTTCTATTTGCCATGACTCCACCAAGTTCCTAAAAAGCCTCCAAACTCAACTTCAGGCAGCTTCCAACCTGAGGCTAAGTGGACAAACCCCCTAGAGAGATTTTAGGCCTCCAAGAAGAGTCCCATTTATTAGCAAAATTACTTTATTCTGACAAATAGTTTAACACAAAAATACGAACTAGCCCGCCAAGGATCGTCGGGGTCTATGCTTCCCATCGCCTCAGTGTCCGGTGCATGAGGAACGTGTCCTCTGAAGGGCGGGGCCGGAGTTGAAGCCGGAGAGGGGGCAGACCGTCCAGGGTCAGGTGTGGAGATTCATAAAATAGTGTTTCTGGGTCACACAAGATGGTCATGTCTGGCCCCGGCCCAGGTGGTTCCTGTTGGGAGGTGGGGCCCAAAGCAAGGTTACACTGGGAGAAAGGATCCGGGGAAGAGGGTACATGGAGGAAGCCCCACGCCCAGATCGCATCACCTTCGGGGGCGGGGCTCGAGCCTGCGGCGGCAGGAGAGCCAATTTCTCCCTGAGCGCGGCGTTCAGAACCTGTTCCTCCGGCACCTGCAGGCTCACCAGGTCTCGGAAGAGCCTCCTGGAGCGCGGCACGTTCAGCCCTGAGAGCGCAGCGGGGACAGAGGTGAGCGGTGCCCCCTCGCCCTGACTCCCGCGCGCGCGGCCTGCCGCCCGCCCCCCTCACCCTCAGACACGCTCTCCTCCAGGCCGCAGCGGATCTGGAACGACTTTCTCAGCTGTTCCTCCACGGCTTTCGCGGCATCAAAGTGACTCCCGGCTGCGGCTCTCAGCTCCAGACCCAAGGCCAGGCTGCTCTGCAGCGCGGGCATCTCCAGCTCCTGCGACGCCGCGGGCTGCGGCTCGGACCGCACCGGGGAAGGTGGTGCCAGGCGGAAACGGACCTGGGAGCAAAGGGCAGGGCGGTGACCAGGTGGGCGCGGGGCCATCGCGGGCCGTGGGCCAGCCTCCCTCGCTCACCTGCCGCCGCTGCCGACCAGCACCCCGCCGCTCCGCCCGCTCCTTCCGCCGCCCAGGTCTGTCATGCGGCGGCTTGGGGCTGTCAGGCTGCGGACTCAGGCTCAAGTCCAGGCCGGGCTCGGGCACTGGGGCTCGGGGTTCCGGGACTCGGGGCTCCGGGGGTGGCCCCGGGACCGCTGCGGCTTCTTCCCCGTCCACCGACTCCAACTCTGAGTCCCCACAGCCTATCATTGGAGATGCCTTGGGGATGCGGGGGGGGGGTCTCAGGCGGTCCAAGTTTAGGGTGCACAGCCTCTGGCCACCTTCACCTCTCCCCCGCCCCTCCCAGACGCCGCTACCGGAAACCGTTAACCCTTACCTTCGGGGGCGGAGTCGGCAACCCCGCCCACCCTATTGGCGCTCCCAGACGTCATTCTCTTCTCCCCGCCCCCAGGTTCCTGGCGGGCTTCCGCACTCACAGCCTCGGCACCGCCCCCAAGCCGTTGTGTTTTTGAGCTGTGGCCGGTTGAAGCCCTACGGGACTTCATCAAGGCCACTCCTCCTGTTGAAAACTGCTATGGTTGACCTGCCCAGATGAATCTTAGTCCGGCTCGTGCTGCGATGCCCAGTGTGTCAGTCCTCATTCCTGGGGCGCCAAATGGGGCAGCTTTTTATTTTATTTTTTTTATTTTGAGACAGTCTCGTTCTGTTGCCCAAGCTGGAGTGTAGTGGCACAATCTCGGCTCACTGCAACCTTCGCCTCCCGGATTCAAGCGATTCTCCTGCCTCAGCCTCCTGAGTAGCTGGGATTACAGATGCGCATCACCACACCTGGCTAATTTTTGTATTTTTAGGTTTCACCATGTCGGTCAGGCTGGTCTCAAACTCCTGACCTCATGATCCGCCCACCTCGGTCTCCCAGAGTGCTGGGATTACAGGCGTGAGCCACTGCGCCCAGTTATAAATGGGGTAACTTAAACGTAATGGTCTAGTGTGCCCTGACCTCCCCACTCGGACCTCCACAGCATTTCCGGCGTTCAGTCACTCCGACCAGAGCTCCCCTGTATGAGTGAGGGTGGGGGTCGCCCACCCCACCCTGGGCTCCCTCCTGGGACACACCCACTCTTTCAGCTTTTTGTAACTACTTTTCACTTGGAGAGTTTCCTGAAATACTAATTTGTATAAAAAATAGATATCTGGTCTGGGTGCTGTGGCGTATGCCTACAATTCCAACTCTGGCAGGCTGAGGCGGGAAGTTGGCTTGAAGCCAGGAGTTGGAGACCAGCCTGGGCAACATGGAGAGACCCTACCCCACAAAACTGAATCTTAACCAAAACATTTTTTTAATTTAGCTGGGTGTGGTGTAGTCCTGTAGTCCCAGCTCACCTGTAGTCCCAGCTACTGGGGAGGCTGAGGAGGAAGGATCACTTGAGCCCAGGAGTTCCAGGCTGCAGTGAGCTCTGATGGTACCACAGTGCTCTAGCCTGGGCAACAGAGCCAGACTCTGTCTCAAAAACAAACAAACAAAAACCTCTGAATTGTGGGTTCAGTGCTTTTTGTTTGTTTGTTTGAGACACAGTCTGTTGTCCAGGCTGGAGTGCAGTGGCGCAATCTCAAGCTACTACAACCTCTGCCTTCCATGTTCAAGCAGTTCTCCCACCCTAGCCTCCCAAGTGGCTGGGATTACAGGCGTCTGCCACCATGCCTGGCTAATTTTTTTGTATTTACAGTAGAGACAGTTTTACCATGTTGGCCAGGTTGGTCTCGAACTCCTGACCTCAAGTGTTCCACCTGCCTTGGCCTCCCAAAGTACTGTAATTACAGGCAGTAGCCACCATACCCCCCTTGCATTCAGTTTTTTTTTCAATGTCAGTGGATTTATCCTGGACCCTGAGCTTCTCTAGGTAGCAGAAGACCCCTGAACTGCAGAACAGAACGTGAGAGTTCCCACCTGCTCCCTATGTTACTTGGGGAAGGGCCCCTAAGTTCTGTGAGCCTCCATTTATTTTTGTGTAAAATGTAAGTGGATTCAGGAATCCTTTCTTCATTTTTTTTTTAAATTATCCAAACTGCTTCAAAAAAGTTCAGGAATCTTGAGGCTTTCCTGGAATTGACTGATGCTCAGTCAACAGGCATGTTTGTGTACCATTTTTCATTATGAGTTTCCACATTGTTCATTTTATCTTTCCAGGAAGGGCTGTGGAACGTCAGATGGAATGGATAGCATAGCCCGAATTTTACAAAAAGAGTTTTTTTAAAGGAAGATCTCAGTGGTGAAACACTAGAGGCTTTCCTGCTAAAGTCAAGAATAAAGTATGTCTACTATCTCTCCACTGTGCAGCTGGGAAAAGAAATAGTGAGGTACAAGTATAAATTTTTAAACTGGGAGTAAATTAAAATTTTTTAATGTTGACATAGGAGGGAGAGAATAGAATGAAGGACAAAGAGCCTAGATGCCTCTGAATATACTTTGTTTTGTATTTTTGACTTTGGAAATGTATATTTTATAGAATTGTATTTAAAAATTGAAAAATCAGGCTAGGTGCAGTGACTCACCCCTGTAATCTCAGCACTTTGAGGCCAAGGCAGGCTGATCACTTGAGGTCAGGAGTTCAAGACCAGCCTGGCCAATATGGTGAAACCCCATCTCTACAAAAAATACAAAAATTAGCCCAGCGTGGTGGTGCACACCTGTAATCCCAGCTACTCTGGAGGCTGAGGCACAGGAATCGATTGAACCTAGGAGGCGGATATTGCAGTGAGCTGAGATCCAGCCTGGGCGACAGAGCAAGACTACATCTCAAAAAAAATAATAAAATACAAATACAGAAAAATTAGCTGGGTGTGGTGACAGGCACCTATAGTCCCAGCTCCTTAGGAGGCTAAGGCAGGACAATCATTTGAACTCAGGAGGCAGAGGTTTCAGTAAGCCAAGATTGTGCCACTCCACTCCAGCCTGGGTGACAGAGCTAGACTCTTGTCTCAAAAACAAAAAGTCATGGTGTATTTTACCTTAAATTGAAAAGTATCAAGGCTGAGCCCAGTGGCTCACACATGTAATCCCAGCACTTTAGGAGGCCAAGGCAGACAGGTTGTCTGAGCTCAGGAGATCAAGAGCAGCCTGGGCAACATGGCAAAACCTCGTCTCTACTAAAAAGTACAAAAAACTGGCCGGGCACGGTAGCTCACGCCAGTAATCCCAGCACTTTGGGAGGCCAAGGAGGGTGGATCACAAGGTCAGGAATTTGATATGGTGAATCCTGACCAATATGGTGAAACCCCATCCCTACTAAAAATACAAAAATGAGCCAGGTGTGGTGGCATGCACCTGTAATCCCAGCTACTCAGGAAGCTGAGGCAGGAGAATCGCTTGAACCCAGGAGGCGGAGGTTGCAGTGAGCCAAGAAGTGGCTTCAGCCTGGGCGACAGAGTGAGACCCTGTCACAAGAAAAAAAAAATGTTGGGATTGGGAACAGTGTTTGAGGGTACATGGATGAAACAAAATTAGCCAAATGGTGATGATTGCTGAAGGGGGATTTTATTACTGTATTTTCTCTACTCTTGCATATACTTGAACATTTCTATAACTAAATGTTTTTTGTTTTTTTAAAAAAGGAGGCTGGCTGTCGGGCGGCTGGTTAGCTCAGTTGATTAGCAAACCAACCGCCCGACAATAAAAAAAATAAAAAATAAAAAAGGAGGCTGGCGCAGCTTTGGCATGCAGGAAGTGTTGGAGCTGAAACTCGAAACTGTCCCCCAGGCCTTGGCTGTGCTGATAAATATCTAGGCCCTACAGGAATTCCTGTTCATGAACCCAGTAAACACAACCCCTCAGCCTTAAAATCTAGTCACTATCTCATCTAGGGCCCCAGCACAGATGAAAACAAGCCATTCCGTTTGCCCAGTTTACATTGCGGGTCTCTAAAGTGGAAAGTTCACCCATGATTTTAAGAAAACAGTACGAATGTCAGGATAGGTAGGTGGAAGTGATGGAGGTGAGAGGTCTTGGTCCTGCCCACATTCTTCCTAAGTTATTTTGGTTGGCCCAGGCCGGGAGGCCAGGAATTGCTTTTCCTCTTAAAAAAAAAAAGAAAAGAAACAAAAAAAAGGAGGGGACAAAAAATTAGCCGAACGTGGTTGCACACACCTGTAATCCCAGCTACTCGGGAAGTTGAGGTAGGTGAATCACTTGAACCTGGGAGGCAGAAGTTGCAGTGAGCCAAGATTGAGCCACTGTACTGCAGCCTGGGCCACAGAGTGAGACTGTCTCAAAAAAAGAAAAGAAAAAAGGTTGTGGGGAGGGCAGGGTACATGCCTGTAATTCCAGCACTTTTGGAGGCCAAGGCAGGCAGACCACTTGAGGGCAGGAGTTCGAGACCAACCTGAACAACACAGTAAAACCCTGTCTCTACTAAAACTACAAAAAACTAGCTGGGGCATGGTGGTGCATGCCTGTAATTCCAGCTACTCAGGAGGCTGAGGCATGAGAATCACTGGAACTTGAGAGGCAGAGGTTGCAGTGAGCCAAGATGGTGCCCCTGCACTCCAGCCTGGGCAACAGAGCAAGACTCTGTCTCAAAAAAAAAGGCAGGACTCATGCCTGTAATTCTAGCACTTTGGGAGGTGGAGGCAGGAGGATTCCTTTGAGGCCAGGAGTTCAAGACCAGCCTGGGCAACATAGTGAGACCCCGTCTCTACAAAACAATTAAAAATTAGCCAGGCATGGTGGTGCATGTTTGTAGTCCCAGGTACTGGGGAGATTGAGGTGGGAGAATCCCTTGAGCCCAGGACTTTGAGGCTGCAGTAAGTGATGAGCGTACCACTGCACTCCAGCCTGGGCGACAGAGCAACACCCCATCTCTTAAATATTATTTATTATATTATAGAAGACTTTTGATTGGGTTAGACCTTACCAGTTAGAGATGCTCCCTTTAGTCATCTGAGGCTGCTGAGCGAGGTTAACCCAGGCCTGGTTGCTAGTTTGAAGATAGCAAGTCTCAGTGCTGGAAGGGGCCATTCAAGTTCATCCCTGAGCTTCTGCTGAGCCAGCTGCTATGTGTGGGCTAGGTGGGACAGGGGACGGGTCAGCATCCAGGGTCCTTCAAAGAACCAGGTCCTTGAGAAGGGATAGGATGGCTCCAATGCAGCTGTCCACTGTACAGTGTGGCTGAGACTGCTACAGAGGACACATGAGAAGACCTACCAGGGTTGGGGATGGGAAAGGAGCAAGGACTCCATCCCAGAAGTCACCCCCAAATAGGGCCAAGAAAGATCAGAGAGACAGCAAACCTCTAATACCACCCTCTGCAAAACCCACCTAAGGTGACCCCTCACCTCCTGTCTCCTCACACTGGCCTGTGACTAAGGGCCAACCCAGAGACATTTTCACACTGGTCCCTGTCACTTGAGGCACACTGGAAGATAGGAACTGCCAACCCTCCAGACACACACATCCAGGCTCCTAGCCCCAGAGTACACGTTCTCATCCTGCTTCATCTTGGAGGCTGGCAGGGTGAAGCCCCTGCAGGTCAGGTAGGTCTGAGATGTATCAGCCTGAACTCATGCCTCCAACCCACCTTCACTCTTTCATCCCAACCCAGAAGGAAGAGATCCAGGGAGGAGGGCACGTATCAGGCTACAGGCCAACATGCTGACTCTGAGCCTGGCCTCCCTAGCAGCAGGCTGAGGAACAGGAGGGTTGGGATGAGCCCCATTAGGTATGTGTGAAGTCTGTGGGACAGAATGATGCCAGCCGCTGGGATGCAGAAAAGTTGGAGGCAGGGGACAGAGTCATTCAGAAGAATTTGTCCATAATCCAGGCCCAGTGTAATGGCTCACGCCTGTAATCCCAGGACTTTGGGAAGCCAAAGCAGGTGGGTCACTTGAGGTCAGGAGTTCAAGACCAGCCTGGCCAACATGATGAAACTCCATCTCTACTAAAAATATAAAAATTAGCCAGATGTGATAGCACAGGCCTGTAATCGCAGCCACTTGGGAAGCTGAGGTGGAAGGATTGCTTGAACCCAGGAGGTGGAGGTTACAGTGAGCTGAGATAGTGCCACTGCACTCCAGCCTAGACATCAGAGCAAGACGCTGTCTCAAAAAAAAAAAAGATTTTAGCTGCGAATTCTGGCGCATTCCTGTAATCACAGCTACTCAGGAGGCTGAGGCAGGAGAATCACTTGAACCCGGGAGGCAGAGGTTGCAATGAGCTACCAGCCTGGATGACAGAGTGAAACTGTGTCACAAATAATAATTTGTCCAGAATCTGGGTGAGGCAGAGGAAAATGAAGAGGAAATTGAAAGAAACCAGAAAAGCAAAGAGAAACAAATTTGCAGGATGGGGTGGAGGATGGAGGGTTCAATGGAGCTGGGCACAGCAAGGAGAATATTGGGTTGAGGCCTGAGCTTGCTGGGGAGATGTCCTTGATGTCCACACCGGGAAGAGAAGGTTGATTGATGCCAGTGGCTGGGGCCCCAAAGAGTCCAGGGACAGACTAGTCAAAGATAGCTGGAGGTAGAAAGAAAGGGGGTGGTGGCACAGAAGATGGGGCCATAACCCAGGAAAAGGGAGCCATGGAGAGGGGAAATGAATGCAAAAATTGCCAGCCTCACTCTGGAGGCAGGTCCCAACAGATCTCCTTAGAAGGGGACCTTGCCCAGGACCTTGGGGAAATGGATGGAAAGCAAGAAAGCAGCAGATGGTCTGGTAATGAAATTGGACACACAGGAGATGTTGGGGGGTCTTGAGGTGGAGAGTGATTCCATGGAAGCTTGTAGATTGGACAGGGGGATGCTGGTGTGAGGTTTTTCCACAGTCGGAGAGAGGCTGGTAGAAGAAAAGTTCCTTTATGAGGCCAGGTACAGTGGATCACACATGTAATGTCAGCCCTTTGAGAGGCCCAGGCGGGGGGACCACTAGAGGACAGGTATTCGAGACCAGCCTGGGAAAGATGGTGAAACCCTGTCTCTACAATAAAAACACAAAAAAATTAGCCAAGTGTGGTGGTGTTTACCTGTAGTCCCAGCTACTCAGGGGGCTGAGGCTGGAGGATCACTTGAGCCCAGGAATTCAAGACCAGCCTGAGGTGGTCAAGACCCCATCTCTAAAAAGATTTATAAAGTTAGCCAGGCATGGTGGTGTGTACCTGTAGTTCTAGCTACTTCGGAGGCTAAGGCAGGAGGATGAGTCCAGGAATTTGAGGTTGCACTGAGCTGTGATTGTGCCCCTTCACTCTAGTCTGGATGACAGAGTGAGACCCTGTCTCTAAAAATAAATAAGCCAGGCGCAGTGCCTCATGCCTGTAATCTCAGCACTTTGGAAGGCCAAGAAAGGAGGATCACTTGAGCCCAGGAGTTGCAGACCAGACTGCAACATAGAGAGACCCCATCTCTACCAAAAATTTTAAAAATTACTGGGCATGATGACACACGCCTATAGTCCCAGCTACTCAGGAGGCTGAGGTGGGAGGATCACTTGAGCCCAGGTCAAGGCTACAGTGAGCTATGATCACCATGGCACTCCAGTCTGAGCAACTAAGCCAGACTCTGTCTCTAAATAAATAAATAAAAAGATATTTTTCACATATGAATGGATTCCTAGGAATCCAAGCTTGGAAATGGAGAGGCCGAAGCCCTTGCCTCCCTGCCTCCTCCCAGCTCTGCCCCATCTCTCCCCCAGCCTCCCTGGGCTTCAGTCCTAGCTCCAGTGCCTACTGACCATGTGAGCTGTAAGCTGGGGATCATTCCCTTTCCTCTAAGAGCCCTCCCTCCCTCATCCGAACACTGGGGAAATGACTGGCCTCATGTGGTTGCCAGAGCTCAGTTGGGGCCCTCAGGTCAAGTCCTTGTTGTTCAGGAGCTGATGAGATCATGGCACGTGTGCTTTTGACCTCTGTCCTTCCTCCTTCCACATCTTTGACTCAGCCTGTCCTCTCCTCCTCTAGACCACCTCTGGGACCATCCAGTCCTGTTCCCGTGCTCTTTGTTTCTGCAGCAGATGAGCAGGACGTTGGGGATGCTGAGACATAAAAGGCCCCTGGTCTCTCTGCCAGTGGGCTCTGAGGCAGGAGGTTCAGAGCCTCCCACCTTGGGCCCCTGTTGGGTGGCCCCACACGTGCCCCCTCCAGCCCCAGCCCTGCTCAGTGGAGAAAGCAGATAAGGCAGGGAATGTGGCCCCCATTCTAGGAAGCTCAGAGTCTCACAATGCAGAAGACTCATGCCTCTTACCTGCTCACTGACACCTGCTATTTGCCAGGGCCTGGGAGCAGCATGGACAGCTCTGAATGGGGCCAGCCTTCCCCCCACCAGGGGGGGCAGCACTAGCTCTAATATCCAGGCCACGCCAGGTGCCAAGAAAGAGGATGCAAAACTCCATGCAGCCTGCACCAGCCCCAGCCCCTCGAAGGGTGAGTCAGCTCAGCCTCCAGGATAGGAAGGCTTCCTGGAGGAAGCCCTTGAAGAAAGTAGCTGGAACAAGAACTCGCTGTTCTCTCTGGGAGTCTGAGACTGCCCTTTCTTTTTCTTTCTTTTATCTTTTCAGACAGTCTTGCTCTGTTGCCCAGCCCAGGCTTGAGTGCAATGGCACAATCTCAGCTCATTGCAACCTCTGCCTCCCAGGTTCAAGTGATTCACCTGCCTCAGCCTCCTGAGTAACTGGGATTACAGGCACCTGCGAGCACACCTGGCTCATTTTCGTATTTATTTATTTTTTTTTTTTTGAGACGGAGTCTTGTTCTTTCGCCAGGCTGGAGTACAGTGGCACAATTTCATCTCGCTGCAAACTTCATCTCCCGGATTCAAGCAATTCCCCTGTCATAGCCTCCTGAGTAGCTGGGACTACAAGCGTGTGCCACCACGCTAATTTTTTTTTTTTTTTTTTTGTATTTTAGTAGAGATGGGGTTTCACCATGGCCAGGATGATCTCGATCTCCTGACCTAATGATCCACCTGCCTTGGCCTCCCAAAGTACTGGGATTACAGAGCCTCTCCCAGAGTGAGACACCGTGCCTAGCCTCATTTTTGTATTTTTAGTAGAGACCAGGCTTCACTATGTTGACCATGCTGGTCTTCAACTCCTGACCTCATGATCTGCCTGCCTCAGCCTCCCAAAGTGCTGGGATTACAGGTGTGAGTTACCATGCCCGGCCTATTTTTATTTTTTGAGACAGAGTCTCACTTTGTAGCCCAGGCTGGAGTGCAGTGGTGGGAACTCAGCTCACTGCAACCTCCACCTCCCAGGTTCAAGCAATTCTCCTGTCTCAGGCTCCCGAGTAGCTGGGACTATAAGTGCATGACACTACACCTGGGTAATTTTTATACTTTTTAGTAGAAACAGGGTTTCGCTAATTTGGCCAGGCTGGTCTCGAACTCCTGACCTCAGGTGATCCACCTGCCTCAGCCTCCCAAAGGGCTGTGATTACAGGTGTGAGCCACCATGCCTGGCCTGCCCTGCCCCTTTCTGTCTGTGTCTCAGGCCTGTTCAGGTCTGAGCAGGGCAATTCTGCTCAGCTTCACTGACCAGGTGAGTGTTGCTCCTCCTGCCCTCCAGACCCTTTGCCTTCCTCTAGATTTTTATTTTATTTTTATTTTGAGACAGGGTCTCACTCTGTCACCCAGGCTGGAGTGCAGTAGCATAATCATGGCTCACTGCAGCCTTGACCTCCAGGGCTCAATCAATCCTCCCACCTCAGCCTCCTGAGTAGCTTGGGACTGCAGGCACATGCCACCATGCCCCACGCCCCACACCCCATGCCCAGCTCTTTTTTTTTTTTTTTTTTTTTTTTTTTTGGTAGAGACAGGGTCTTGCCATGTTACCCAGTCTCAAACTCCTAGGCTCAAGAAATCCTCCAGCTTCGGACTTCCAAAATATTGGGATTGCAGGCTGGGCCTGCCTTCCTCTACAAGGCAATGGGTGCCATAGCTCACACCTGTAATCCCAGCACTTTGAGAGGCCAAGGAAGAAGGATCACTTGAGACTAGGAGTTTGAAACCAGCCTGGGCAACAGAGAGACTCTATCTCCACAAAACTAAATTAATTAGATTAAAATGTAAAAAACAGATTTAACCTCACTGATGGGGCCCTCAGCCCTGTTCGTGACTCACCTCTGCTTCCAGAGACCTTCTTCCTGAGGCCCAAATCAGATCAGGAGGCCTAGGATCTAGTGCATGGCAATTTGTACAATTTCAGCAGTCACAGGAAACAAACACAGGCTGAACCTCAGGCCCAGACCACCCTGTCCCCCAAGGGTCTCCACCAAAACCTTCGCCTTGGCATTATCCCCATCTCTGGGGGGCTGGAATCGGAGGGTCTGGGGACCCATGGAGGGAAGGGTTTGATCATGAAGGCCCATCTTCCCCTGAGAGGGCCTCTACAGGCCCAGAGGTTGCCAAGGGAAATAAGGGCAGAGGCAGGAGGAGAGAGGTCAGGTGGTGTGAGACAGGTGGAGAATCAGAGGCCCTGGGATGGGAGCAGGGTCCATCTGTGTGGTGAAGCAGATGAGGGGGCCATGCTTAGGGGAGGTATTGTGGGAAGGAGCTGGTGGGGAGGGCCTATGTCCAGCAAGGCCCATCCATTGGCCTCAGACCTCATAAAGTCCAGGGGTTGGCCACACACTTGGTCACCCATCATGATCTGCAAGCGTTGGATTGCCATGGCAACCAGGAAGCATGCATGCTCAAGCAGCTAAGGCCTTTGACAAGGAGTTTCAAGAGATGGAAGACTAGGCTGAGGCTGGCATGGTGGCTCACGCCTGTAATCCCAGCACTTTGGGAGGCCGAGGCAGGTGGGTCACCTGAGGTCAGGAATTCAAGAGCAGCCTGACCAATATGGTGAAACCTCATCTCTACTAAAAATACAAAAATCAGCCAGGCGTGATGGCATGCACCTGTAGTCCCAGCTACTCAGGAGGCTGAGACAGAAGAATCACTTGAACCTGGGAGGCAGAGGTTGCAGTGAGCTGAGATGGCACCACTGCACTTCAGTTTGGGTGACAGAGTGAGACTCTGTCTCAAAAATAAATAAATAAAAATAAAATAAATAAGGCCAGACCCGGTGGCTCATGCCTGTAATCCAGGCACTTTGGGAGGCTGAGGCGGGTGGATCACCTGAGGTCAGGAGTTTGAGACCAGCCTGGCCAACATGAGCTGGGCGTGGCGGTGCGCGCCTGTAATCCCGGCTACTCAGAGGCTGAGGCAGGAGAATCACTTGAAGCTGGGAGGCGGAGGTTGTGGTGAGCCCAGATCATGCCACTGCACTCCAGCCTGGGTGACAACAGCGAAACTCCATCTCAAAAAACTAAACTGAAATAAAACAAAATAAATACATAAAATAAAAATTAAATAAAATATAGCCTAGGCTGAGAGCAGAGCCCTCAGAATCAGGGCCCAGTCCCTTCCCCACAGTTGTTACCCTTTCTGTCTGTGTCTCTGGCCAGTTCATGTCTGAGCAGGACAGTTCTGCTCAGCTTCACTGACCAGGTGAGTGTCGCTCTTGCTTCCAGACCATTTGCCTTACTCTAGATTTTTATTTTTATTTTTATTTTGAGATAGGGTCTCACTCTGTCACCCAGGCTGGAGTGCAGCGGCCTCCACACCTGGCCAGTCTTTCAACCTGAGAAAAACCCAAAATGCCCCACACTTTTTCTACTGGCCATTCTCAGGCTGAGGAAAGGTCAGGGCGCAAGGGGAGTGGAGGAACTTGTTATGCTGGAAACAAAGGGATGACAAGGGGTGGAGGCTAGGTTAGTTGCAGGATAAAAGAATAGAGTGGCTGCAGGTGGAACATGGGGGCCCTGGACAGGATGTGAACTTGATGGGGACACACCCTAGTGTGTCCTGGCCACAGAAGTGGATGAGGCAGGATTTTTGTTTTGTTGAATTGTGCTTTATTTTGAGACAAGTTCTTGCTCCGTTGCCCAGGCTGAAGTGCAGTGGTGCAATCACAGCTCACTGCAGCCTCGAACTCCTGGACTCAAGTGACGCTTTCACCTCAGCCTCCCGTAGCTGGGACTTATAGGTGCATGCCACTATGGCCATTAAATTTAATTTTTTTTTTTTTTTTTTAAGACAGAGTCTCACTCTGTCGCTCAGGCTGGAGTGCAGTGGCACAATTTCGGCTAACTGCCACGTCCACCTCCCAGTTTTAAGCAATTCTCCTGCCTTAGCCTCCCTAGTAGCTGGGATTACAGGCACCCACCACCACGCCCAGCTAATTTTTGTATCTTTAGTAGAGGGGGGTTTCACCATTTTGGCCAGTCTGGTCATGAACTCCTGACCTCAAATGATCTGACCGCCTCAGCCTCCCAAAGTGCTGGGATTACAGGCATGAGCCACTGTGTCCCACCTAAAAAAATTTTTTTTAGATATAGGATCCAACAGCTGGGCATGGCGCTCATGCCTGTAACTCCACTCCACCACTTTGGGAGGCCAAAGTGGGTGGATCATTTAAGGTCAGGAGTTTGAGACCAGCCTGGCCAACATGGTGAAGCCCCATCTCTCTACTAAAAATACAAAAAATTAGCTGGGCATGTTGGCACATGCCTATAATCTCAGCTACTTGGGAGCTGAGGTATGAGGATTGCTTGAATTTGGGAGGTGGAGGTTGCAGTGAGCTGAAATCGCTCAAGACTCCATCTCAAAAAAAAAAAAGATGGGGTCTCACTATGTTGCCCAGGCTGGTTTTGAACTCCTGGGCTCAAGCAATTCTCCCCAGCTTGGCCTCCCAAAATGTTATAATTACAGACAGGAGCCATCATGGACGGTGGAGAGGTTGTTTCCACTAGAAACTAACAGTCCCGTGGACGCAGTGTCACCAGTGCCTATCTGATGCTCAGGAGACCCTTTAGTATTTAAGAATCCATCAGCAGCCGGGCGCGGTGGCTCACGCCTGTAATCCCAGCACTTTGGGAGGCCAAGGCGGGTGGATCACGAGGTCAAGAGATCGAGACCATCCTGGTCAACATGGTGAAACCCCGTCTCTACTAAAAATACAAAAAATTAGCTGGCCATGGTGGCGCGTGCCTGTAATCCCAGCTACTCAGGAGGCTGAGGCAGGAGAATTGCCTGAACCCAGGAGGCGGAGGTTGCGGTGAGCCGAGATCCTGCCGTTGCACTCCAGCCTAGGTAGCAAGAGCGAAACTCCGTCTCAAAGAAAGAAAGAGAAAGAAAAGAATCCATCGGCTAATGTCGGCTCCTCCATTGGCTAATGTCGTAGGGGTGCTGGGAGGAGGCGCAGGGCCAGCGATCAGGGTATCAGGGGGCTCATGTCAGGAGGTCTCTCTGTTCCCGGCCATAGCCTGGAGCCCCACTAGCAGCTCCTCTGCCGCCCTCATGAGGCCGTAGGAACTTCCCCAGCCAGAGGCCAAGGGCGACACCGCCTTTAACGCGGGTCTGCGCACGGCGGCGCCACCTGGAACTCAGGACCAAGACGAGACAGGCTGTCCAAGCCCCCCAGCTCCGCCGCGGCAGCCCCGCTGGGCCACCCGGTCCCCCTGGCGTCCCTACCTGGCCCCTTACAGGTCCTACCCGGCTCTTGGTGCCCCCGGATCCTGGCTTCTCCCACCTACAACCACCAGACAACAAAGGCGGCCCGACTAGACTGAGGGCGGAGGCGGGAGAGTCTCCGCCCTCGAGTCCCAGCCCCCTTCTGACGGTGTAGGAGGCTGACGTCACTGGATTGGGCAGGTGTCCAGGTGTCCTCTCTCCAGCTGCATCTCCCCTTCTCGACCCAAGGGGAGTGGTCAGTACCCCAGTCCAGAGCCTCCAATGCCCCAAGGTGCCTTCCGTGACCTCCCCGCAGTGCAGCCCCCGGGGTACCCTCCATCCCAATAAAAATCTCTGGTTAAGATACCAATTCTGGCTGGGCGTGGTAGCGCAAGCCTGTAATCCCAGCACTTTGGGAGGCTGAGGCGGGTAGATCACCTGAGGTCAGGAGTTTGAGACCAGCCTGGCCAACATAGGGAAACCCCATCTCTACTACAAAAATAAACCAGGCGTGTTAGTGGGCGCCTATAATCCTGGCTACTCCGGAGGCTGAGGCAGGAGAATCGCTTGAACCTGGGGGGGCGGAGGTTGCAGTGAGCCGAGATGACACCACTGCACTTCAGCCTGGGCAACAGAGTGAGAATCTGTCTCAAAAAAAAAAAGATTCCCAGGCCCCACCTCAATTTCTGACTTTGAGGTTAGAAATCTGGTTTTTCTTTTGTTTTGTTTTGTCTTGTCTTGTTTGAGATAGGCTGTCGGTCTGTTGCCCAGGCTGGAGAGCAGTGGCATGATCATGGCTCACTGCAGCCTCAAACTCCGGGGCTCAAGCAATCCTCCACCTTAGCCTCCAGAGTAGTTGGGACCACAGGCACATGCCGCTACCACCACCAGCTAGTTTTGTTTTTTGTGTGTTTGTTTTGTAGAGACGAGGTCTGGCTATGTAGCCCAGGCTAGTCTCAAACTCCTGGGCTCAAGCAATCCTGACACCTCAGTCTCCCAGAGTGCTAGGATTACAGGCATGAGCCACCACGCCCAGCTAGAATCTGTGGTTTTGTTTGTTTGATTGTATGTTTGAGATGGGGTCGGCTGAAGTTCAGTGGCTCAATCTTGGCTCACTGCAACCTCTGCCTCCCAGATTCAAGCGATTCTCCTGCCTTAGCCTCCCAAGTAGCTGGGATTACAGGCACCCATCACCATGCCCAGATAATTTTTGTATTTTTATAGAGACGGGGTTTCACCATTTTGGCCAGGCTGGTCTTGAACTCCTGACCTCAGGTGATCCTCCCGCCTCAGCTTCCCAAAGTGCTGGAATCACAGCCGTGAGCCACTGTGCCTGGCCCAGAATCTGTGATTTTAATAAGCTGTCAGGAAATTGTGATATGTCCTACACTTCAGAATTCTGACAGTCCACATTCCCATGAAATGTGGCAGTGATTTCCAAACTTCAGCAGGCTTGTTAAAACAGATTCCTGGGCCCGACCCCAGAGGTTTTGATTCAGTAGGTCTGAGGTGCAGGGCCTGGAAGTTTGAATTTCTGTTAGCCTCTGGGGAATGCTGATGCTCTGGTCCAGGATCACACTCTAATAAACATTTCTTTTCCCTCTGTCCTTCCCTCCCTCCCTCCCTCCCTCCCTTCCTTCCTTCCTTCCTTTCTTCCTTCTTTCCTTCTTTCTCTCACTCTGGTGCCCAGGCTGGAGTACAGTGGCAGGATCTCAGTTCACTGCAACCTCCATCTCCTGGGTTCAAGCAATTCTCCTGCCTCCGTCTGCTGAGTATCTGGGACTGTAGGTGCATGCCACCACTCCCAGCCAAGTTTTGTATTTTTTTTAGTAGAGATGGGGTTTTGTTATGTTGGCCAGGCTGGTCTCAAACTCTTGACCTCAAGTAATCTGCCCGCCTGAGCCTCCCAAAGTGCTGGGATTACAGGTGTGAGCCACCAAGCCCAGCCAACCATTTCTTTAATAATATATTTAGGAGCAGGCCAGGAACGGTGGCTCACACCTGTAATCCCAACACTATGGGAAGCCGAGGCAGACAGATCACCTGAGGTTGTGAGTTCAAGACCAGCCTGAGCAACATAGAGAAACCATGTCTCTACTAAAAATACAAAATTGGCTGAGTGTGGTGGCATATGCCTGTAATCCCAGCTACTCGGGAGGCTGAGGCAAGAGTATCGCTTGAATCTGGGAGGCAGAAGCTGCAGTGAGCCAAGATTGAACCACAGAAGAAGCGCTTGAACCTGGGAGGCAGAGATTGTGGTGGACACCATTGTGCACCAGCCTGGGCAACAAGAGCGAAATTCTGTCTCAATAATAATAATAATAATAATAATAATAACGTATTTAGTAGAAGACCTATTCACTTGTGTGCCAGTTCACTGGGTGCTGGGCCCTGTGCCAGGCAGTTCACATTCATACAACACTATGGAACAAATATTCTATTTTTCAAATAAGCAAAGTGAGATTCAGACAGGTTAATTCACTTGCTCAAGGTCACACAGCCAGGAAGGGCAGAATTTGAGCCTGGTCTTTCTGAGCCCAAAGGCTAGGCTGGTTTTGTCTCCTCCAACTGCTAGTTATCACCTCCCAGGGACTTACCTTCTTTCTATAGGTTAACTCAGTACTCGCTGAAGCCTGAGGAGGTACAGGATAAGGTTTGTTTGTTGTTTTTATTTTTATTTTTTGGAGACAAAATCTGATTCTGTCATCCAGGCTGGAGTTCAGTGGCATAATCTCAGTTCACTGTAACCTCCACCTCCTGGGTTCAAGCAATTCTCCTGCCTCAGCCTCCTGAGTAGATTACAGGCATGCGCCACCATGCCCAGCTAATTTTTTTATTTTTTGGAGAGGGTTTTGTTATGTTGGCCAGGCTGATCTTGAACTCCTGACCTCAGATGATCTGCTTGCCTTGGCCTCCGAAAGTGTTGGGATTACAGACATGAGCCACTGCACCCAGCCATCAAGTCATCATTTTACTTAAGGAGCTTGAGGTTCAATGGAGTAAAGTGACTCTCAAAAGTCAGCCAGTGTCTGCAATCCCAGCCCTTAGGGAGACAGAAGCGGGAGGACTGACCGGGAGGTTGAGGCTACAGTAAGCTATGATTGTGCCCCTGTCCTCCTGTCTGGCCAACTGAGCAAGACTCTGTCTTAAAAATAAATAAAAATAAAAATAAAAGTCGCAGAGCAAAGTGGTAGCAATATATATTTTTTGAGACGGAGTCTCACTCTGTCACCCAGGCTAAAGTGCAGTGGCATGATCTTGGCTTACTGCAAACTCTGCCTCCCAGGTTCAAGCGATTCTCCTGCCTCAGTCTCCTGAGTAGCTGGGATTACAGGTGCTCACCACCACGCCCAGCTAATTTTTTTGTATTTGTAGTAGAGATGGGGTTTCTCCATGTTGGCCAGGTGGTCTCAAACTCCTGACCTCAGGTGATTCACCCTCCTCCACTTCCCAAAGTGCTGGGATTACAGGTGTGAGCCACCGTGCTTGGGCAAAGTGGTAGCCATATTGAGACTAGGACCAAGGTCTCTTGACTCCCTGTCAAGTGCTCTTCCTATGACTTCCTGAACATGGCATTCTTTATCACTTCCAAAATGACATTCCTAACCAGGTGCAGTGGCTCACACCTGTAAACCCAGCACTTTGGGAAGCCGAGGCAGAAGGATTGCTTGAGCCCAGGAGTTTGAGACCAGACTAGGCAACATAGCTAGAATCCATCTCTACAAAAAAAGTTAAAAAAAGAATTAGCTGGACGTGGTGGCATCACCTGTAGCTTCGGCTACTCAGGAGGCTGTCGTGGGAGGATCACTTCAGTCCAATAGTTGGAGGCTGCAGTGAGCCATGATTACGCCACTGCCCTCCAGCCTGGGCAACAGAGCCAGACCCTCTCTCTAAAAAACAAAAACTATTGGCTGGGTGTGGTGGCTCACGCCTATAATCCTAGCACTTGGGGAAGCCAAGGTAGGTGAATCACCTGAGGTCAGGAGTTCGAGACCAGCCTAACCAATATAGTGAGGTCCTGTCTCTACTAAAAATACAAAAATTACCTGGGTGTAGTGGCAGGCACCTGTAATCCCAGCTACTTGGGAGGCTGAGGCAGGAGAATCTCTTGAACCCAGGAGGTGGAGGTTGCAGTGAGCTAAGATCACATCACTACACTCCAGCCTGGGTGACAGAGTGAGGCTCTGTCTCAAAAAAAAAAATACCACAAAAACTGTTATCAAGAGGCAGCTTCCTACTGCCCACCCCTTTCCTTTCTCTCCCACAAGTCTACCTGCCTCTGCTCAGCCAAGCCCAGAAGGGGCTCCAGATCTGGGGAAAGAGAGAGTAATGGGATGTGCCTTGGTTTCTGGCTGAACCCACCTTCCTTAGTTTCCCTCCCATTCCCAAGAGCTGAAGAAGCTAAAGAAAAACAAGAGCAGCATTCCTTTCCACAAGTCAATAGCATCAAGCCTCGATGAGCTCCCAGGCCTGTAGCTACTTGCAAGGCTATAGTACCAGTGACCCTCAGAGGCCCAACTTCATCCTACTCTCCTCTCCCCTCCTCTCACTGAAACCTCAGGTCCCCAGTGACGAGGAGCTCATCTCTAGACAAGAGAGGCTGATCCTGGATGTTAGACAGCAAGGTACTACTCCAAACCTCAGGACCCATTAAATCTCAGGGCTTCCTGGAACTCAGATCCTGCACCAACACCATTCAGCCCCAGAAGCGTTCCTGGCATGAAACGAAGATGTGATGAATAATAGGCAAAAGCTCCAGACATGAGCCACTCTTCATTAGTCTGTTTTGAGGCTCCGCCTGAAAACCTGAAAGCAGGCTTGACTTCAGGCTTCACTCAAGACTGATTCCCAGCGAAGTCACGTAACTCATGTGTTGAACACTGGCTATGTAACAAGTGCAGTGTGAGCAAGGCTCATTAGCTGGAAGAATGAAAGCTACGTGACCTTTCTTTTTTTTTTTTTTTTTTTTTTTTGAGGCTGAGTCTTGCTCTGTCACCTAGGCTGAAATGCAATGGCATGATCTCGCCACACTGCAACCTCCGCCTCCCGGGTACAAGTGGTTCTCCTGTCTCAGCCTCCTGAGTAGTTGCGATTACAGGCACACACCACCACACCTGGCTAATTTTCTGTATTTTTAGTAGAGATGGGGTTTCATCATGTTGGCCAGGCTGGATTTGAATTCCTGACCTCAAGTTATCTGCCCACCTTGGCCTTCCAAAGTGCTGAGATCATAGGTGTGAACCACCACTCCTGGCCTGCATGACCTTTCTGTCCCTCTATTTTCTCTTCTTGAAAATGAAAGCGCTAAGGGAAGATTTGTAAAATCAGTCACAGGCCAGGCATGATGGTTTTTCCCTATAACCCCAGTGCTTTGGGAGACCAAGGCAGGAGGATCACTTGAGTCCAGGAGTTTGAGACCAGCCTAAGCAATATAGTGAGACCCTCTCTGCACAAACAAGTAAAAAATTAGCCAGGCATGGTGGCATGCATCTCTGGTCCCAGCTACTCAGGAGGCCAAGAGGGTAGGATCGCTTGAGCCCAGGAGTTTGAGGCTGCTGTGAGTTATGATCATGCCACTACATTCCAGCCTGGGTGCCAGAGGGAGAGACCCTTTCCTCAAAAAGATAAAAAAGTCTGCTGGGCGCGGTGGCTCACGCCTGTAATCTCAACACTTTGGGAGGTTGAGGTGGGCGGATCACCTATCGCCTGAGGTCAGGAGTTCAAGACCAGTCTGGCCAACATGGTGAAACCCCATCTTAAAAAAAGATAAAAAATTAGTCATGGCTGGGAGTGGTGGTTCACACCTGTAATCCCAGCACTTTGGGAGGCTGAGGTGGGCAGATTGTCTGAGGTCAAGAGTTTGAGACTAGGTTGGCCAACATGGCGAAACCCCATCTCTACCAGAAATACCAAAAAAATTCGCTGGGTATGGTGGCAGTTGCCTGTAATCCCAGCTCCTTGGGAGACTGAGGCAGGAAAATCGCTTGAACCTGGTGGCAGAGGTTGGCAGTGAGCAAAGATGGCTCCACTGCACTCCAGCCTAGGTGACAGAGTGAGACTTTGTATCAGTAAAAAGAAAAAAAAAGTAGTCACAGTAGGTTCTTAAAAAGTGGTGGGTGAAAGCCGGGCGCGGTGGCTCATGCCTGTAATCCCAGAACTTTGGGTGGCCAAGGTGGGCAGATCACTTGAGGTGAGGAGTTTGAGACCAGCCTGGCTAATATGATGAATCCCCATTTCTACTAAAACAAAAATTAGCTGGGCATGGTGGCAGCACCTGCAATCCCAGGTACTAGAGAGGCTGAGGCAGGAGAATCACTTGAACCAGGGAGATGGAAGTTGCAGTGAGTCAAGATTGTGTCACTACACTCCAGCCTGGGTGATCGAGAGAAATTCAGTCTCAAAAAAAAAGAAAAAATAGCAGTGGGTTTTATTATTGTGGGTGTAGGTAATGGAGTGTGGTGCACAGCTTATAGGCTCAGGGTAACAGAGCTTTAGGGGGGTCTCTAGGCTCCAGAAAAGCTCCCCAAGTTCTCAGCAATGGGGCTAAACTCTCCCAGAGCTGCAAACGTTTGTGGTGTGTTGGGGAGGGGCTGGGGTGCTGACTTTTCTAGAGAGCTTCGTGCTTCCAGCCAACCAGCCCAGTGGTTCCACACTGCCCCCTAGCTTTGTTCATGCTCACCACCTGTTACTCCCAAGTAACCCCTTCTTTCGAGAAAACCAGCATAGCCATCTGCACCCTCTCCCCTCCCATTTCCCAGTTCTCTGCTATCCCTGAGCTCTGACTCTGCTGCCATCCCCTTTTCCTCCCCCAAGCCACCCCAAGCCCTGTCAACCCTCAAATCCTTGAATTTTCCTGTCAATTTTTTTTTGAGACAGTGTCTTGCTCTGTTGCCCAGGCTGGAGAGCAGTGTTGCCATCATAGCTCACTTCAGCCTCAACCCCGGGGGCTCAAGCAATCCTCCTGCCTCAGCCTCCTAAGTAGCTGGGATCACAGGCGTTCACCACCATGCCTAGCTAATGTTTTTTTAAAAAATTTTATACAGATGGGGTCTCGCTATGTTGCCCAGGCTGGCCTCCAACTCCTGAGCTCAAGCAATCCTTCCATCTCAGCCTCCCAAAGTGTTGGGATTGTAGGCATGAGTCACCACAGTTGGCCTTGCTGTTGATTTCATTAAACAACCCTGCTTTTTCCTGGGGAGCCTCCTCTGTGCCTTCATGTGGCCTGGCTACTCCAAGAGGGGATCTGAGGCTCTGGGGTCTCCCTTTTTGTTGTCTCCCCTGCCCTCCCACCTCCCTCCAAATTGCCACAGCCTCCCTCCAGGCCCTCATTCCCACAGTGCCAGGCCAAACCCCTCACCCAGCTCCTAGGCTGCAGCATTCACCCGGCCCACTGGGAGCATGGTCCCTGCAGAGTCCCCTGGAGGTGTAGTTTCAGTTCTTGGTGAGGTGAGGGCTGGAGTTCCTTCCCAGCAGGTGGATGCGTCTTTCAAAGCCCCCCTGTGCATCTGTACAGGACGCGCAACTCTCCACCAACAAGCTCTTCAGTGCCAGAGAGGCAGGGTAGTGGGCTACCTCTGGGAGCCGGCAGTTTCCAGCGAGGCCTCCTTCGCTGAGCCTTGGACAAGCCCTGTAATCCACACTAAATACCTTTCCTGTAGGATTGCTAAGGACAGCAGCTGGTGCCAGCGGGTCCTTAATGAATGGCAGCTGTTACTGCCTTATAGGGAAAGGCCAAGTTGCCAACAAGCATTTCAGCCCCTAGAAGGGAGTAGGGTCCAGAGCAGAAACCTGCTAACGTCCTTTCCCCCAAATAGACCCACAGGTGACCCCCACTGGGCTTTAGGCTTTCACCTTAGGGGCCTCTCCCTGACCCACCCAAACTCCTCTCATCCCCTCCCACCATCCACAAACACACTCCACACTAACTCAGAACTATCTGATATTTATTTCCCAATATTTTGATTTTTTTTTTTTTACAAATGAAATAGATGGAATGAAGGGGCTCATATGCGACCCCAGGCCTGGCCTTGGGCTCCCGATGAGAGGTGACTCCATAAAGGATCTCCTCACCCACAACTTCTGGCCTGCTGCCCTGACCCCTCCCATCAACCTGACATAAGAGTGAGATCGGGACTCTCTGAGGGTCTGGGGATCCCCCCTAGAGGGGACTTCGGGCATCCAGTTTCAGGGACTGAACCGGCTTGTGTTGCGGGGTAGCATGGCATCGGACGTGGCTGCTGAAGCTGTTTCCGAAAGGCCCACAGCACCAGGTGCACCTTGCACAGCATCTCAGCCTCTGGTGTCTTCACAGGTGGCTGAATCCTCATTTGGGAGCTAACTGAGGCAGAACTCACCGATGACTGTAAGAGAAAGAAGATGTGCTAATAGCTGGGTCTAGGGAGAAACCACTGTTAGAACGACTCATAAACAGCGAAGGGCTCCCTGATTCTACCTCTCCCATCAGACCAGCTCAGACACACCTCCAGGAAGCCTTCCCAGCTTGCATTAGATGTTTGCCATCTCTATCCTTTTTTTTTTTTTTAATGAGACAGGGTCTTGCTATGTTGCCCAGGCTGGTCTCAAACTCCTGGGCTCAAGCAATCTGCCTGCCTTGGCTTCCCAAAGTGTTGGGATTACAGGTGTGAGCCACTGCACCTGGCCTATCATTTCTACTTTTTTTTTTTTTTGAAACGGAGTCTCGCTCATTCACCTAGGCTGGAGTGCAGTGGCACAATCTCGGCTCACTGCATCCTCCACCTCCCAGGTTCAAGCGAATCTCCTGCCTCAGCCTCCCAAATAGCTGGGATTACAGGCATGTACCACTACGCCCAGCTAATTTTTGTATTTTTAGTAGAGACAGGGTTTCGCCATGTTGGCCAAGCTGGTCTTGAACTCCTCTCCTGATCTCAAGTGAGCCTCCTGCCTCAGCCTCCCAACGTGCTGGGATTATAGGTGTGAACCACCACGCCCGGCCCCATCATTTCTGTTCTCACGGTCTGCTCCTCGTACCATGTTTCATACACCATCTGCTCTAAGGGCTGGTCTGTTTTTTCCACCAGAGTGCAGGCTCTGGAGTACGGAAGCTGTCACTGACCTACCTTTGAGACCCCATTCCTAAAATGAAAGAGAACAGGACACACAACTAGACTCTGTCTCCAGCCTGGAACTCTCTCCTGACCTCCAGGCCTGCACACACTTCTGCCTCTTGGACACCTCCATGTAAATGTCTTACCATTGACATTACAACTCATCTCGTCCCAATGCCCTAAAATTGTCACCTTCTCCCCTGTTCTTCCTCATTCATTCTCCATACCAGTGAATATCTCCAGCCTGCCTGATTCTGTCTCTCCCAATCTCCACTGCTTCCATCCATCAACCACTAGGCCCAACCATTCTACCTCCTAAATGTGGCACCAGTGCATTAGTTCTACCTGATGGCTCTTCCCCAGTCCAGAACAGCATTCTTTTTTTTTTTTTTTTTGAGATGGAGTCTTGCTCTGTTGCCCAGGCTGGAGTGCAGTGGTACAATCTCAGCTCACGGCAACTTCCATCTCCACCAGATTCAAGCGATTCTGTTGCCTCAGCCTCCCGAGTAGCTGGGATTACAGGAGCTCACTATGACACCCAGCTAATTTTTGTGTATTTTTAGTAGAGACAGGGTTTCTCCATGTTGGTCAGGCTGGTCTTGAACTCTTGACCTCAGGTGATCCACCTACCTCGGCCTCCCAAAGTGCTGGGATTGCAGGCATGAACCACCGTGCCCAGCCCAGAACAGCATTCTATCTTAGCCTGGACTGCAGCAGCCTCCAGTGGATCCTACTATCCCTTCTCTGGTCCCCTGCTAAGACCCCTCTTCAGGACAGCCAAATGACCCTTTTATCATTATCAATGTCATTATTATAGAATGAGGTCTCTTTCTGTTGCCCAGGCTGGAATGGAGTAGTGCAATCACTGCAGTCTTGAACTCTGCTGGGCTCAAGCGATCCCCCCCGGGCCTGTCTCCTGAGTACCTGGGACTACAGGTGTGCACCACCACACCTGGCTAATTTTTAAAAAATCTTTTGTAGAGATGGAGTCAGTGTTGCTATACTCCTGCAAACCAAAACATAAAGCTACAGAACATTTCTATTAGATAGGAGAAAGCAAACAAAACACAAAATGATACAGAACATTTTCATCAACACAAGGGCTCCTCATGTTGTCCTTTTTTTTTTTTTTTTGAGATGGAATTTTGAGTTTTGCTCTTGTTGCCCAGGCTGGAGTGCAATAGTGCGATCTCAGCTCACCACCTCCCGGGTTCAAGCGATTCTCCACCTCCCAGGTTCAAGCGATTCTCCTGCCTCAGCCTCTCGAGCAGCTGGGATTACAGGCACGTGCCACCATACCTGGCTAATTTTGTATTTTTAGTAGAGACGGGTTTCTCTGTGTTGGTCAGGCTGGTCTTGAACTCCCAACCTCAGGTGATCTGCCCACCTTGGCCTCCCAAAGTGCTGGGATTACAGGCGTGAATGTTGTCCTTCTCTAACTACACTCTTCTTCCCCTCTCTGTCTGCAGCCCCTGGCAACTTTGAGCCACTAATATGTTCCCCATTTCTAGATTTTTGTTATTTCAAGAGGGGTAGATGATAGAAATGGAATCACTCAGTATATAATCTTTTAGGATTGGCTGTTTCCACTCAGTATAATTTCCTCGAGGCCGAGAGTGGTGGCTCACGCTTATAATCCCAGCACTTTGGGAGGCCAAGGTGGGTGGTTCACATGAGGTCAGGAGTTCGAGACCAGCTTGGCTATGATGGTGAAACCCTGTCTCTACTAAAAATACAAAAAATTAGCCCGGCAAGGTGGCATGCGTCTGTAGACCCAGCTACTCGGGAGGCTGATGCAGGAGAATCACCTGAACATGGGAGGCAGAGGTTGCAGTGAGCAGAGGTCTTACCACTGCACTCCAGCCTGGGCAACAAGAGTGAAACTCCATCTCAAGAAAAAAAAAAAATTCCTCAAGATTCACCCATGTTATTGGAAATATCAATAGTTTGTCCTTTCTAGCTTTTTAAATTTTTGTGTGTTTGTTTTGTTTGTTTGTAGAGATGGGGTCTTACTATGTTGTCCAGGCTGGCCTCGAACCCCTGGGCTCAAGCAATGCTCCCGCCTGGGTGTTTAAAAGGGCTAGGATCACAGGCGTGTCACTGTGCCTGGCTAATTTATCCCTTCTTATTGCTGAGTAGTATTCTGAAGTTTGAAGATATCAGTTTAACCATTCACGGACTGAAGGACATGGGTTGATTTTGGCTGCTACAAATCAAGCTGCTATGAACATCCACATTTAGATTTTTTGTGTGGACATAAGATTTCATTTATCTGGGATAAATGCCCAAGAGTACAACTGTGGGGTCATATGGTAACTTCATGCTTAGTTTTATAAGAAATGACCATTCTTGGCCGGGTGCTGTGGCTCACGCCTGTAATCCCAGTACTTTGGAGGACAAGGTGGGTGGATCACCTGAGGCCAGTAGTTTGAGACCAGCCTGGTCCAATATGGTGAAACTCCGTCTCTATTAAAAATACAAAAATTAGCCAGATGTGGTGGTGGGTGCCTGTCATCCCAGCTACTCAGGAGGATGACAAAGAGAATCCTTGAACCTGGGAGGCAGAGGTTGCAGTGACCCAAGATCAGGCTGTGAAAAAAGAAAAGAAATGACCATCTTCTTTTCCATAGTGGCTGTGTCATCTTTTTTTTGAGACAGTGTCTCACACTGTCACCAAGATTGGAGTGCAGTGGCACAAATATAGCTCACTGCAGCCTTGACCTCCCAGGCCCAAGCGATCCTCCCACTTTAGCCTCCCAAGTAGCTGAGACTACAGGCATGCATCATGCCCGGCTAATTTTTTACCTTTGTAGAGACAGGTTCTCCTTATGTTGCCCGGGCTGGGTTCAACAAGCTTACAGTCCTACATGCACATACGAGTGTTGGTGAGCTTTCGAAATCAAAATCTGATCATGTCACTCCTCTGCTCAGATGTCTTCAAGGGCTCCCACTACGCTAAGGGTCCAATCCAAAGCTCGAAACTTGGCAGCACTGCCTTCTACCAGCTGGCTTTTGGCTTTAGGACCGTTCCCTTCCAAGCCACACACCTTGGGCCAGCTCTGCACACATCTGCTATTATTTTTTGTTTGTTTGAGACAGACTCTCATTCCATTTCCCAGGCCGGAGTGCACTGGCACAATCTCGGGTCATTGCAACCTCTGCTTCCTGGGTTTAAGTGATTCTCCTGCCTCAGCCTCCCAAGTGTCTGGGATTATAGGGGTGCGCCACCACATCTTGCTAATTTTTTTTTTTTTTTTGAGACAGAGTCTTGCTCTGTCACCCAGGCTGGAGTGCAGTGGCATGACCTCGGCTCACTGCAACCTCCGCCTCCTAGGTTCAAGCGATTCTCCTGCCTCAGCCTCCTGAGTAGCTGGGATTATAGGTGTGTGCTACCATGCTCCGCTAATTTTTGTATTTTTAGCAGAGACAGGGTTTCACCATGTTGATCAGCCTGAATTTTTTTTTTTTTTTCTTTTTTAAAATTTTTATTTTTATTTTTTTACAAAGATGGGGTTTCACCATGATGGCCAGGCTGGTCTTGAACTCCTGACCTCAGGTGATCCACCCACCTCAGCCTCCCAAAGTGCTAGGACTGAATTTTTGTATTTTTTTAGTAGAGACAGGGTTTCACCATGTTGGCTAGGCTGGCCCTGACCTCAGGTGATCCACTTGCCTCAGCCTCCCAAAGTGCAGGATTACAAGTGTGAGCCACCAGCCTTTCTTTCTTTTTTTTGAGACAGAATCTCTGTCACCCAGGCTTGAGTGCATGGCAGAATCTCGGCTCACTGCAACCTTCGCTTCCCAGATTCCAGCAATCCTCCCACTTCAGCCTCCTGAATAGCTGGGACTACAGCTATGAGTCACCAATTCCTGGCTTATTTTTATATATTTTGTAGAGATGGGGTTTCACCATGTTGCCCAGGCTGTTCTTGAACTCCTGAGCTCAAGTGGTCCTCCTGCCTTGGCCTCCCAAAGTGTTGGGATTACAGTCGTGAGCCACTGTGCCTGGCCACACACCTGCCGTTCTTACTCCCTGGATACCCCTCCCATTCCCTCCACCTTTCCCTAACAATCCCTTCAAGCTAAGCTAACACCTTCAGGCCTCAGCTTTACCCTCACTTCTGTTAAGAAGGCCTTGCCTGACCCCTTAGGTCTGGATAAGATGCCTCTCCGCTGGGGTCCTACAGCCCCCTTGACAATGTCACATTCAACAATGCCTGTTGTCTCATCTGTAACCCCACAAGTCCGCAAGTCTTGTTCAGTGTTGTATCTGGCTAATTTAAATTAGCCAGGAGTGGTGGTGTGTGTCTGTAGTCCCAGCTACTCAGAAGGCTGAGGCAGGAAGATTGCTTGAGCCCAAGAGGTGGAGGCTGCAGTGAGCCATGAATGCACCACTGCACTCCAGCCTGGGCAACAGAATGAGACCCTGTCTCAAAAAAGGAAGGAAGGGAGGGAGGGAGAGAGGGAAGAAGGAAGGAAGGAAGGAAGGAAGGAAGGAAGGAAGGAAGGAAGGAAGGAAGGAGGGAAGGAGGGAAGGAGGGAAGGAGGGAAGGAGGGAAGGAGGGAAGGAGGGAAGGAGAAGGAAGGAGGAAGGAGGAAGGAGGAAGGAAGGAAGGAAGGAAGGAAGGAGAAGGAAGGAGGAAGGAAGGAAGGAAGGAAAAGGAAGGAGGAAGGAAGGAAAGAAGGAAGGAAGGAGAAGGAAGGAGGAAGGAGGAAGGAAGGAAGGAAGGAAGGAAGGAAGGAAGGAAGGAAGGAAGGAAGGAAGGGTCGGAAGAAAGGAAGCAAGCAGGCAAGCTAGCTAGCTTCAGGAATACCTGGCACTTGGTGGAGGCATAGGAAATAATTTTTTTGTTTGTTTGTTTATTTGTTTAAGAGACAGAGTCCTGCTCTGCTGCCCAGGCTAGAATGCAGTGGCACAATCATAGCTCATTGCAGCCTTGAACTCCTGGGCTCAAGTGATCCTCTTGCCTCAGCCTCCCAAGTAGCTGGGACTACAGGCACCACTACAGGCTCCTGGCTAATTTTTAACTTTTTTTGCAAAATGGGGTCTTGCTTTGTTGCCCAGGCTGGTCTTACTGGCCTTGAACTCCTGGCCTCAAGTAATCCTCCTGCCTCAGCCTCCCAAAGTACTGGGCCTACCAGCATGAGCCACCATGCCTGGCTAATAAAGAAAAAAATTTGGGTTGGGCACACGGTGGCTCAGGCTTGTAATCCTAGCACTTTGGGAGGTCAAGGTGGGTGGATCACAAGGTTAGGAGTTCAAAACCAGCCTGGCCAAGATGGTGTAACCCCGTCTGTACTAAAAATACAAAAATCAGCTGGGCACGGTGGCACGTGCCTGTAATCCCAGCTACTTAGGAGGCTGAGGCAGAGAATAGCTAAAACCCAGGAGGCGGAAGTGGTAGTGAGCGGAGATTGTGCCACTGCACTCCAGCCTGGGCAACAGAGTGAGACTCCATCTCAAAAAAAAAAAAAAAAAAAAAATTGCCAGGTATGGTTGCTCATGCCTGTGAGCTCAGGAGTTCCAGACCAGCCTGACCACATGGTGAAACCCCGTCTCTATTAAAAATACAAAAATTAGCCAGGCATGGGAGTGCATGCCTGTAGTCCCAGCTACCCAGGAGGCTGAGGCAGGGGAATCATTTAAAACTTGGAGGCAGAGGTTGCAGTGAGCCAAGGTCACACCACTGCACTCCAGCCTGGGTGACAGAGAGAGACTGTTTCAAAACAAAAGAAAAAGAAAAAAAACCATTTTAAGAGACAGAATCTTGCTATGTTGCCCAGGCTGGTCTCAAACTCTTGAGCTCAAGTGATCTTCCCATCTCAGCCTCCCAAAGTGCTGGGAATACAGGCATGAGCCACTGTATCAGGCCAGGAAACAACTGTTGAACAAGTCATGGGAGGAGGAGTGAGTCACTGGGGGCTGGGGAAAGAGGGAGAGGTACTGGAAACAGGGGGACGGTGCTGACCTTCCAGCTGCACATCTGCCAGCCGCTCTGCAGGGCGGGAACCATGAGCGTGGAGACAGACTTGACAGCCGTCCTGGGCTGCTGAAACAGGGATCGGCCCTGTCGGCCCAGCTCCACCTTGGTCCCCTCCCTGGTCTTGGCCAAAACGCAGGCATCTGGCAGCTCAGGGGACTCACCCAACTCGAGCTTAGCCTCTTTGAGGGGCTCGACCAACCTCAAAGTCTCAGACACCTGGAGAGTCTTCACCTTTTTCAATGAGTGCTTTTGAGAGTTTATTTTCTGTCTCCAGAAGAAAATCTGAGAACCAAGACACAGAGAGGAGAGACAGGAGAGAGGGGCGGGGCAGAGACAACACCATCCACAGAAGAAAAGGCACAAAAGGGATGGAGCAGTGAGTTTCCTGGCCTCTCTTTCTTCTCCTCCAGTCCCTCCCCAGCTGTCCTTTTCCCTCCTCTCCACCCCATCTTCTTTGGCCATAGGAGGCCAGAAAGGGAGGGAGCCCATGCCGTAGGAGGCTGCCCAAGACCCATGCCCTTGTCCCAGTGCATCATGAGGACAGAGCAGTCTCGGAAACTCACCCAGCTAGTAATCCTTTGCCAAGCCCGTCTAACCCATCAGAAGAACCTCATGACCACAACCATCTTTCTCGACAGGACAAACACAGATGAGGGGGCAAAGCCAGCATTTGGTACGGTGGGGGTGGTGGGTGGAGGACGGGGTGAGCTTCCGGCCAGTGACTGCCCCTCGAGGGGTCCCCTGGGAGCTTCAAGTACAGCAGTAAAGAAAGACGTAGGAAATACTGGGGGACAGTCCCTCCCGGTGACACATCCCAGACCTTTCCTCCTCTCCCTGGGACAGGGAGAGGAGTTGAAGTAGGTGAGAACCTACAGTGAGGGTGAGTTCTAGACCACTGTGAGGCTGCCTGGCCCTAACCCTAACCCTCAAGGTCCCGGAGAGTCCATCTCTTCCACCCTGGAGCTCCTTCGCTCAGATCCAGGGAAAAGAAACTAACATGTAACAAACTAACAGGGACTGTCCCTGCATCCTGTCATGCAGTCCCTTCACAGCAGCCCTTCAAGGAAGATATTACTGTTAGTGCCACTTCCTAAAATAGGAATCTGAAATTCAGGAAAGCTAAAGGGGGCTGGGCATGGTGGCTCATGGCTGCAATCCCAGTGTTTTGGGGAGGCTGAAGCAGGATCACTTGAGGCCAGGAGTTTAAGACCAGCTTAGGCAACACAGTGGGACCCCCGACTCACTATTTTTAAGTTAAAAAAAAAATTTTTTTTTAAATAGCCAGGAGTGATGGTGTGTGTCTCCAGTCCCAGCCACCCAGGAGGATGAGGCAGGATTGCTTGAGCCCAGGAGGTGGAGGCTGCAGTGTGCCATGATTTCACAACTGTACTCCAGCCTAGGTAATAGAATGAGACCGTGTTCCAAAAAAAAAAAAAAAAAGAAAGGAAGAAGAAGGAAGGAAGGAGGGAAGGAGGGAAGGAAGGGAAAGGAAGGGAAGAGAAGGGAAGGGAGGGAGGAAGAGAGAGAGAGAAAGAGGGAAAGAAAAGGAAAGGGTAAAGGAAAAGGGAAAGGGAGGGGAGAAAAAGGAAGAAAGAAAGAAAAAAAGGGAAGAAGGGAGGAAGAGAGAGAGGAAGGAAGGAGGGAAAGGAAGAGAGAGAGAGAAAAAGAAGGAAAAAATAAAAAGAAGGAAGGAAGGAAGGGAGGGAGGGAGGGAGGGAAAAAACTTAAGGAGGCTAAGTGTGGTAGCTCACACCTGTAATCCCAGAACTTCGGGATGCCAAGGTGGGCGAATTACTGGAAACCAGGAGTTTGAGATCAGCCTGGGCAATATAGCAAGATTGCTTCTACAAAAATATTTAGGCTGGGCGCGGTGGCTCATGTCTGTAATCTCAGTACTTTAGGAGGCTGAGGTGGGCAGATCACTTGAGTTCAGAAGTTCAAGACCAGCCTGGCTAACACGGCAAAATCCCATCTCTACTAAAAGTACAACAAAAAAAGGCGGGGTGCGGTGGCTCATACCTCTAATCCCAGCACTTTGAGAGGCAGAGGTGGGTGTATCACGAGGTCAAGAGTTCAAGACCAGCCTGGCCAAGATGGTGAAACCCCCGCCTCTACTAAAAATACAAAAATTAGCCGGGTGTGGTGGCAGGTGCCTGTAATCCTGTGGTGGCTACTTGGGAGGCTGAGGCAGGAGAATTGCTTCAACTTGGGAGGCGGAGGTTACAGTGAGCCAAGATTGTGTCACTGAACTCTAGCCTGAGAGTCAGAGCAAGACTCCATCTAAAAAGAAAAAAGAAAAAAATAATTACCTGGGCGTGGTAGCAGACATGTGTAGTCCCAGCTACTCAGGAGGCTGAGGCATGAAAATCACTTGAACCTGGGAGGCAGAGGTTGCAATGAAATGAGATCTCGCCACCGCACTCCAGCCTGGGTGACAAAAGCGAAACACCATCTCAAATAAATAAACAAATATATACATACCTACATACAAACATATAGCTGGGTGTAGTGGCACATGCCTGTAGTCTCAGCTACTTGGGAGGCTGAAGTGGGAGGATCACTTGAGCCCAGGAGTTGAAGACTACAGTAATATATGATCACATCATCGCACTCCAGCCTGGGCAACAAAGCAAGACCCCATCTCTACAAAAATAAAGAAAATTAGCTGAATGTGGTGATGCGCACCTATAGTTCAGGGAGGCCAAGGCAGGAGGATCACTAGAGCCAGGGAGATGGAGGCTGCAGGGGGCTGTGATTGTGCCGCAGCACTCTGGGCAACAGAGCAAGACCCCGTCTCAAAAAAAGAAAGAAGAAATTTAAAAAAAAAGAAAAACCAAAGAAGTTGCCCAAAGTTATGAACCTAGGGAAACTAAGGAGGCGGGGAGTCAGGGACTCCAAGGCAGGTCAGTCTCCAAGGACCTGGCTTCACAGCTTCCTTCTAGCCGGGGCCCCTTCCGCTGCTCCCAGGGCCCTCCTGGGGCTTTGGCTGCAGCTCTTCCCTCTTCCCCGCTAGATGGGGTCCTTCTCCAACGCTGCTGACTCGCCTGGGACCGGAGCCCAGGCTGTCAGGGAGGGGCCAGCTCACCCACAGGGCCTGTCCTCAGCCGGCCGGGGGTGGGAGCCGCGGCGGCCGGCCAGGCCTGGCAAGGGCACCGTGTGCCCGGGGAGCCTGGCCCACACCCAGCCCCGAGACAAGGGGCCCATTCAGGACCACCTGCCCCGCCCCCAAACAGCCACCCAGATCCAGCCCGCAGAGGGGACACACTGGGAAGCTGGGGGGTGGATCTTGGGCAACCACCAAAGGCCTCATTGTTTCCCAGCTGCCCCCCCAGCACGTGGGCAGACGCCCCCCCATCCCCAATCTTCGCCTGCCCCTTCCCAGGACCCGAACCACTGGCTCCCTTCTCTGGCCTCTGTCTCGACCCCTCGTCTCCCACACTTTAAACTTCCCCAGTCTGCAAAAGAAAAGATCTCAGGGGAGCATGAAGCGGCAGGCTGGACCCCCAAGTCTGGACACAAGCGAAGAACGAGATGTCAACCTCCAAATTCAAGTTTCTTCAGAGTTTTTAATTATTATTATTACTTTAATAACAACCTGAATCCCAGAACTTCCAGATACTGTCCACGCTCCCTCCCCTGGGCAGAGGAGAGGGGCACCTCAAGGAAAAAAGGTGGGGGTGGGATGTCTGCCAGAGAGCCTCCTACTCCCCCAGGCTGTCTACTGCTGGGGGTCCCATGAGGGAGGGTGGGGGCTGGGTTCCCTCACAGTGGGGGGTCCCTCTGATACCCCATCCTAAAGCCCTCCCTCCTCCATCAAGGCTGGGGACGATGAGGAGATGGGGCAGGGGCAGGGGCGGGGGGGGGGGTGGACCAGGCCAATGCTGAGCCTTGAACTCCCACCCTGGGGACACGGGGACATTAAAGCTGCATAGGAAGAGGGGGCAGGCGGCTGGCGCAAGGCCGGGCAGCCCCAAAGGCACATTGTAAGGGAAGGGAGGCTCAGACGGAGGGCCCATTGGGCGCGGGGTGCCCAAGCCGCGGGACCCCCGAGGAGGGCAGCTGAGCCAGCTGCTCCGGGCTGGCCAGGGCTCGCAGCAGCCCATTCTCCTGCTCCAGCGCGGCGTTCCGCTCCGCCAGGTCCCGGATCTGCTCCTTCAGCACCTCCACCTCCTCCCGGACCGCAAACATGAGGTGGGACTTCACCAAGTCCTGGGGACCCCGGAACAGGCATGGGGTCAACGGGTGGGTGACTCATCCCCTGCTCAGAGCCTCAAGGGCCGGGGTGGGAGAGAGTCCCCAGCGCCCAGAGAATGAGGGACAAAGTAGCAAAGGGACAGGGGACAAGGACAAGGGATGGAAACAGAGTCAGGGCTCAAAGACAGAGATGGGGACCAGCAGCCTGACCAGAGGCCGGGCAAAGTCAAGGGTGGAGGTGGCAGCAGGAGATGGTGGAGGATGCCCAGAGCCCAGCAGGGAGAGGGATGGAGGAGCTGGGAGTTCCTGCTCCCTGGTGAGGAAAAGAAAAGGGCTGGGGCAGGGGGACGGCTTAAGGGGACTGGGACCTCCTGGGACCAAGATGGCTTCTCTTACCATGGCTTGCTCGATTTTGTTGTCAATGCCAACCAGGCTTCCGGAGCCACTGGAGAGACACAGGAAGGTGAGGGGAGGAGAGGAGGAGAGGAGGAGCCTTCCCAGGTGCTGGCTTCTTGGACCACAGCCTCCCACCCACATCCCCCTGTACCTGTGACAGTAGAGAATGAGGGAGAGGAGGGTTTTGTCCATCCCCCTGCGGGCCGAGGGCCGCTGCCCAGGGCCCCCCAGGCCCCGGTGAGGCGGAGGCCCAGATGTTCCTCGGATGGGAGACGCACCCCGGGGAGAGCAAGGGGAAGAGACACAGCCCCTTTTTCTGGGCGGCCCCGGAGCCATCCCCCCGACTCGGGTCTCATAAGATGACACCAGGGACTTGACAGAGACCCCTGGCTGGGCCATGCCCAAGGGAAAAGCGTCCTTGGACACCCACCCCCAACAGAGAGGGATGCAGTGAAGGGAATGCCTGGGGGGCTCAGAGCCCCCCGGGCAGAGTGGGATCTAGCTGGTGCCAGGCAGGCAGAGAGGAGACAGTGCCTTGGGGGTGCTGGCCTGAAAGATATACACCACCACCCCAGGGCAAGGCCTGGCTGCTATTGGCTCCTTGGGGACACGGGGAACCCCCTCCCTTCAGCTCCTCAGTGGGCGGGAATTCCCAGACATGGTCAGTGCCAGTGTCCCCTTCTCACCCTGGCACTGATCCCAGAGTAGAGGGGAGGGGGCTGACTGAGGAAGTCAGCTGGTGGCCGGGCCCAGGGAGGGGCTTGGGGCAGAAGCCTGGGTCTGAAAGGGGAGTGAAGGGGGTGACGGGTGAGGAAGGGCCTGGCCCTTGGAGGCCCCTCTCCACCTCTCACCCCATCCTGTCCCCTCTGTCCCTCAAGGCCTCGGGAAAGAGGGTGGAGGTGGCTGGGGTGGGGGGCATTCTGATGTGCTCATGGTCTTCCATAGATTGTGAGTGCTCTCTCACCAGAAAACACCACAGGGCTCACATCATGGGTGACCCCTGGGACCTGGCCAGAAGGTCCTTGACTTCCCACAGAGAATACAAAAAATGGGAAAGTTTACCATGGCAACAGAAACTGAGCCCAGAGCCCTGTAAGACAAACAGCCTAAAGGCTGGGCACAGTGGCTCATGTCTGTAATCTCAGTATTTTGGGAGGCCAAGGTGGGCAGATCACTTGAGGTCAGCAGTCCAAGACCAGCCTGGCCAACATGGTGAAACCTCGTCTCTACTAAAAATACAAAAATCAGGCGGGCATGGTAGAGGGCACCAGTAATCCCAGCTACTGGGGAGACTGAGGCAGGAGAATCGCTTGAACCCAGGAAGTGGAGGTTGCAGTGAGCCAAGATTGTGCCACTGCACTCCAGCCTGGGAGATAGGGCAAGACCCTGTCTAAAAAAAAAAGTCCGGGCAAGGTGGCTCACACCTGTAATCCCAGCACTTTGGGAGGCCAAGGTGGGTGGATCACCTGAGGTCAGGAGTTCGAGACCAGCCTGGCCAACACAGTGAAATGCTGTCTCTACTAAAAATACAAAAAATTAGCCAGGCATGGTGGCGGGTGCTTGTAAGTCCCAGCTACTCCAGAGGCTGAGGCAGGAGAATCGCTTGAACCCAGGAGGCAGAGGTTGCAGTGAGCCAAGATTGCACCACCACACTCCAGCCTGGGCAATAAGAGTGAAACTCCGTCTCAAAAAAAAAAAAGCCTACATGCCTGGGACTTGGGTCTGGTATCTCAGAGGAAGAGAGGGCTTGAGGACGGGAAGGGAGGTGAGCTTGGAGCGGGGACTTTGGGAAGAGGAGCAACAAACAGGGTTTAGAAGAGAGCTGGGAGTCCCAGGCGACAGGGAGCTAGAGAGGGTCTAGCTGCAGTCTGGGAAGTGGCCACCAGAGGGAGACTCAGGCCTGGCTCAACAGCCCCCAGGGCTGGGCTCCAGGACACGAGGCTCTTGGTCCCATAATCTGGCGCTCTCAAGCTCCATTCTCACCGTCCAGGACCTGTACAGGCTCCTATGCCCAGCCTCATCCTCCAAGGCACCCTCTCCCACCACTTAGGCCCCAGGCTCTCTCCCTGAGGCTCCCAACCCACCCTTGTACCCCTGCAACCCTGCACCCTGGTGCTGTGTCGGGATCCCCAGTCCTGCCCTCCAGTCTCTCTCAGAGTAGGGGGGGGGAGGGGGCTAAAGCGCTGCAGCCCACATCCCTGGGCTCCCCTGTAAGCCCTCCCTCCTGGCTGTCAGACTTGCTTCCCCCGTGGGGGGTGATCAGCACTCAATGCAAGGTAACCCCTAGATGAGGTCCTGTAGCCAGGAAGGGAGCACGAGGGAGTTGGGAATTTTCCATTTCTCATCCAAGCTCTGGGTGCAGAAGGTGTTGACAGGTGGAACAACTAAGGTGGGTGACTAGGCCTGAGAGAGCAGGATGGGGTGGGTGGGGGAAGGGCACCTGGGATTTCTGGGGCGGGGTGAGGGCTGGGCGGGGAGCGGAGAGTTGAAGAGGGTGGGGTGGGTCAGCCAGCTGGAGGGTCAAAGTAATTTTTGAGCTATTTCTTGGCTTGTTTTGTTTTTTTTTTTGAGACGGAGTTTTTCACTCTTGTTGCCCAGGCTGAAGTGCAGGGGTGCAATCTTGGCTCACAGCAACCTCCACCTCCAGGGGTTCAATCGATTCTCCTGCCTCGGCCTCCCAAGTAGCTGGGATTACAGGCACGTGCCACCATGCCTGGCTAATTTTGTATTTTCAGTAGAGATGGGGTTTTTCTATGTTGGTCAGGCTGGTCTCTGCTGACCTCAGGTGATTTGCCCCCCTCGGCCTCCTAAAGTGCTGGGATTACAAATGTGAACCACTGCACCTGGCTTGAGCTATTTCAACCAGCAACACCTGGGTGGAGACAGAGCCACCACAAAAAATCCAATTCTCCCCACTCCATAAACAAACTCACAGAGACCAAAGGGGTGGATACACAGATACAGGAACACAGGCCCTGCTTGGCGGAGACTCAGGGGTAAAGATGTCAAGTAAGTTTTTCATTCTCGCCAGAGATAAAGGAATAATACAAAAGTAAACATTTGTCGGCCGTCAGGTGACTGTCTCCCATTTGTCTAGCACCTGAGAGTTTCTGACGGCACTTTCCAGTGGGACATTCTAATGCCCACTTCAAGGGACCAGAACTCTGACAACCCAGGCCCTCCCCTTGAGGACCCCTGAGTGCGGGGTCATGGGCACTGTGCTAGAATTCTTTGGCAGGGTCCCAGGGAGGAAAGGAAGAGTTGCTGAGACACGATCAACCCGCAAGCCCCAAAAGCAAGTTTGTGTGGATTAGAAAATGTCCCCTTCTTCGAGACCCTTAATGCTGTCTTCCAGAAAAATGTGACTTCAAGCATCTACTGTGACTTCAAATATGAGTGGCACCCCCTGGAGTTGTGCAGAGCATGACATGCACAGTTGGAGACTTAGCCCTGCAGGACTCTTGATTCTGGGGCCGGGACAGCCCTAGGAACTGGTCTTCCTCTTTGAAGGTCAAATAAAACAGTCTCAACATGAAGATGAGAAGAAAACGCAGGACACCTGGGAGAAATGGGGAGCCTGGGATCTTGCAGACAGGGGCCAGCCCTGTGCACCCTCCAATGTGTTCGGGGGAGCCCCCAGGGCCTAGGCCTGGGGCCAAGAAAGTGGCATCCGGCTGCCCAGTCTCTACTCCCTCCCGGATCTGTGGTGTCTTTGGGGCAGGGCTGAAAAGGTCAGAGAGGGGGAAAAGGGGGCTGGCTCCCTGCCTAGCCTGGGAGAGCTGTCCCTGACAGTTGGAGAGAGAAAAGACATTGCAGACCATTGCCAGCACCTCCTTGCTTGGGACACAGGTATCCTGGTAGGACAGTGGAGAAAGTGTGGCTTTGGGGTCGGACCCAGGCTCCAGTTGCAGTCCAGCCACTTAAACTAGCTGGGTGGCCTTGGGCAAGTTTCTAAAACCCTCCTGGCCAGCTCGGTGGCTCATGCATGTAATCCCAGTACTTTGGGGGGCAGGTGGGTGGATCACCTGAGGTCAGGAGTTCGAGACCAACCTGGCTAACATGGTGAAACCTCATTTCTACTAAAAATACAAAAATTAGCCAGGCGTGGTGGCACACATCTGTGGTCTAGCTACTCGGGAGGCTGAGGCAGGAGAATCGCTTAAACCTGGGAGGTGGGGGTTGCAGTGAGCCAAGATCATGCCACTGCACTCCAGCCTGGGCAATAGAGCAAAACTCCACCTCAAAAAAAAAAAAACAAAAAAAAACACCCAAAAAACCTCCTTCTCTGTGTCTCAGATACTTCATCTGGCAAGTGGGAGAATGGAACTGCTTTTAGGATTACAAGAGATAAGGGAGGACTGGATCCAAGGGAGGCACTGGATAAATAAATGTACCTTTTCTTTCCTAAGTCCCTGGGATCCATTCCCTATAATCCCTGGATCCCCAGGCCGGCCACCACCCCCACCCCCATTCCTTCCATCCACTTCTTCACAACTTAACCAACTACCTCCCACCTGCCACAAGGGGATAAAGATTTCCAGCCATGGCTGGACGTAGTGGCTCATGCCTATAATCCAAGCACTTTGGAGGCCAAGGCAGGCGGATCACCTGAGGTAGAGAGTTCAAGACCAGCCTGACCAACATGGTGAAACCCCGTCTTTATTAAAAAAAATTAATTAATTAAATTTAAAAAAAAAATTTCCAGCCCTGGGACGTGAGCATTCCAGATTCACCTGCACCCTCTGTACGCCCTCCCCAGATTCACCTGCACCCTCTGTACGCCCTCCCCAGATTCACCTGCACCCTCTGTACGCCCTCCCCAGATTCACCTGCACCCTCTGTACGCCCTCCCCAGATTCACCTGCACCCTCTGTATGCCCTCCCCAGATTCAGGGACTGGTCAGGCATCCTCAACTCCCTCCCTGCAATCCAGGCACTGAACATTTCAACCCACCTTCCCTCTCGAGAGGGAGATCCCAGGCCACTGGGGCCTTGTCTTGCCAGCTCTGCACACACCAGACAGGAGAGGTGGGATCTACACGCCCCATTCCTAGGGGGCAGGGGGTGGCCCAACCCAAACCCGCTGGCCCAGCAGGGTGGGGCTGGAGGGGCTGGGCTGGGACAGATCCCCAAGAGCCTTAGAGCACAGCAGGGTGAAGTGGAGGCTGGGAGCCGGACCGGTCAGACTGGGGTATGCAGGGAGGGGGTGGGACAGAAGGAGGTAGGGAGGGAGGGACAGCGGAAAGATGGAGGCCTCAGGAGGTGGAACCCTCTAAGACAGAGACAGCAGGAGGCTGGGCTGTGAACTCAATGGGGTGGGGGAGGGATGGGGAGTCCTCTTGCCAGGGAACCTCCCAAGTGGGAGGGAGAGAGGGCGGGAAATGCTGAGAATAGCAGTGATGGGGGCAGATGACTCTCCCGGCCGACCTCACACCTCGCACATTCCTGAGAGCGGGAACGGGCAGAATCCACCCTGCCCTGCCCAGCCCTGCCCAGCACTGGCACCCTTGCCCTCCATCCCACCGGCTCGAGGCCACCCCTTCTGCCAGGTCTCTATCCTCCCCAAGGCCCCAAGACTCTGTCAGTGGTGGGCTTGAGTCCCTGATCCCTGAGAGCAGCCCCCGATTTGGGGAAGACAGGAAGGAGCAACTCCCATCTGGAACGGGTCCCGCAGGCACCCACTCACCCACTCTCGAAGCCCCACCCCCAATTTCCTTCCAAGCAGGAAGTCCCGCCCCTTGAACGCCTCCCAGGGGAAGTCCCACTCCTCCCTCCAAAAGAAAAGCGGTGACTCCCCACCCCTTCTGCCAAGTTCCTATCAGTCCCTGGCCAGAGGCAGGCAGCCTCTGGCTATCTCTGACTCAACAATTCTGGGCCTCCCTTTTCAGCTTGCTGGCTTTCTTAGGAACGGTGACACCTGGCCCTGGAAACCCAACCAACAGAGCACTGTCTTCTAAAGGATGAACCCCAGAAAGTCACTCTCTGCTGTGCCGCCCCTGTCCCTTTGCCCATTCTTAGCTGACTCTGTTCCTTGCTGGCCCAATCTTAGGGAGTGGCTTTCTTGGTTCTAGAAATCCTAGGATCCTAAAGTTGACCCTGTGGGCTATCAGGATGTCACAGTCCCTTATTGGGAGAGGAAGAGGGAGATGGAACTGGGAGGAAACTAATTCCCATTCTTTTTCACCTTTTTTTTTTTTGAGATGGAATCTCGCTCTGTAGCCCAGGCTGGAGTGCAGTGGCATGATCTCAGCTCACTGCAACCTCTGCCTTTCAGGTTCTGGTTCAAGCAATTCTGCCTCAGCCTCCCAAGTAGCTGGGATTATAGGCATGAGCCACCATGCCCAGCTAATTTTTGTATTTTTTAGTAGAGACAGGATTTCACCATGTTGGCCAGCCTGGTCTTGAACTCCTGACCTTGCGATCTGCCCACCTTGGCCTCTCAAAGTTCTGGGATTACAGGTGTGAGCCACTATACCTGGCCTTTTTTTTTTTTTTTTTTTTTTTGAGGTGGAACCTCGCTTTGTCACCCAGACTGGAGTACAGTGCTGTGATCTCAGCTCACTGCAGCCTCTGCCTCCTGGGTTCAAGTGATTCTCCTGCCTCAGTCTCTCCGAGTAGCTGGGATTACAGGCATACACCACCACGCCTGGCTAATTTCTGTATTTTCAGTACAGACAGGGTTTCACTCTATTTTTGTATTTTCATGTCAGCCAGGCTGGTCTTAAACTACTGACCTCAGGTGATCTGCCTACCTCGGCCTCCTAAAGTGCTGGGATTACAGGCATGAGCCACTGTGCCCAGCCTACTTCTCATAAATATATGTTTTTCTTCTTTCTTTTTCTTTTTAGAGATGAGATCTCGCTATGTTGCCAGGGCTTGGTCTTGAACTCCTGGCCTCAAGCATTTCTCCTGCCTGGGCCGCCCAAAGTGCTGCGATTACAGGCGGGAGCCACCAAGCCCTGGCCTGATTCCCTATTCTGTCTCCAGCATGCATTTGCCAGTGGGTTCCTGGGGTTGGCCAGATGATCTCTAAATCTGCAAGAGCTCTGGAATTTGACAACAATGACTCCCTTCAAACTCTAAAAGAGGCTGTGACCTGACAGTTCCGAGCCAGGGAGTCCCACCCAGCCCTCTTCACAGAGAGGGAGTGCGTCCGAAATCAACTGTGCGCAGTGGTTATGCCCAGGCCAGGTTTCTCTGTCTAAAAGATCCTCTCCAAGTTCAACCTGGGGGAAGGACGCCTCCCAGGCAGCTTCTTATAGCTACCCCAGGTGCTGGGTGGAGAGCCTGAACCCCACGCCCCGCCACCCCACGAGGCCCACCTACCTATCGTCATCGCTGTCTAGGTGACCACTGATGGCTAACATGGAGTGGGCCAGGCTGAATTTCTGAGCTGCTACTGCTCCAAAGGGGTCTGGAGATTTGTGAGCCAGGCTGGCATCCGAAGCGAAGTAGAAGGCAGGGGAGCTGGGGCGAGAGTCGAGTGGGAACACCTGGAGGCAAAGAGGTAGGAACACATGAAGGGAGAAGAGAAAGGAACTGGCCACCTTACAACTTGCCTACTAGCCTTCATCCCTCTCCACCTCCCCACTCTCTTTGGGGGACCCAGGACTCGTGTCCCCACCACCCTTCCCTCCTCCAGCTCCAGCTCTGGGAAAGGCATTAGGGAGGTACGAGAAGCCAGAAATGCGTCAACCTGAGGCATGGGGGCAGTGACGTATGGGATATTAGAGAGGGTCTCCCAGGTGGGAAGAGGCGGGGACTGGTGGAAGAACTGAGAAGAGACCCAATGCCCCTGCTTCCCCAAGCACGGGACCCCTAATCAGAGACTACTCAGAGTGTCTGCCTTCTGTTGTTTTTTTTGAGATAGAGTCTCACTCTGCCACCCAGGCTGGAGTATAGTGGCATGATCATGGCTCCCTTCACCCTCGAATTCCTGCCCTTAAGCAATCCTCCAGCCTCAGCCTCCTGAGTAGCTGGGACTATAGGCGTGCACCATCATGCCTGGCTAATTTTTTATTTTCTGAAAAGACAGGGTCTCAGTATGTTGTTCCGGCTGGTCTCAAACTCCTGGGCTCAAGTGATCCTCCTGCCTCGGCCTCCCAAAGGGCTGGGAGAATAAGCCTTCACTCCCAGCCTGTCCAACTTCTTTTTTTTTTTTTTTGAGATGGAGTCTCACTCTATCACCCAAGCTGGAATACACTGACATGATCTCGGCTCACTGCAACCTCTGCCTTCCGGGATAAAGTGATTCTCCCGCCTCAGTCTCCCGAGTAGCTGGAACTACAAGCACCCACCACCACATCTGGCTAATTTTTTTATTTTTAGTAAAGACAGGTTTCACCATGTTTGGTCTTGAACTCCTGACCTCAAGTGATCTGCCTGCCTCAGCCTCTCAAAGTGCTGGGATTACAGGCGTGAACCACCGCGCCCAGGCTGCCCTCTTCAAATGACTCCAATGTTACCTCAAAGAGGCATTTCCTCATCATTCACTGGTCCACTGAACTGTTTCATTTTTTTTATAGCACCTAACATTATCTGAAATTAAAGTATTTATTGTGTCTCTCCCCTGCTGGAAGGTCAGTTTGCTCAGTAGCTATTTGTAGAATGAATGGATCCTCAGAAACTGCTCCTCCATCCCCTTACCCACCCCCCACTCTCACCTCCCCTCTCAAACTTCTCCGACTCAGGTGGAATTCTGCTCCTGCGCTCTGCCCTGGGGTTGTGGGGGCTGGTTGTGGAGCTGGGGGGAGGCGGAGCCTGGGCGTGGACCCGAATAGCCCAACAGGCGCTGGGGGCGGCAGCAAAAAAGGGCGGGGGCGACAGGAACATGACAAGACGCCTCTGTGAGGCCCCGGGAGGCCCCAGCTTCTCGGAAAAGCCAAGAACAGAGAGTCCAGGGTGGTTAGAGGGGCAGACAGAGGAAGGGGGCCCAGGTGGTGCCCGCTGGCCCTTCTCCACCACTCCCCTCTCTTAAGAGGGAGAAGAGGCATGAGGGGATGTGGAACAGAGACAGACTTTTGGGCAAGGAAATAGCAAAACAGATGCATGCAAACAGAAGACTGTCAGGAGGTGGGGGAAGGCTGGGGGGTAGTGGGCACTGGAGAGAGAGAGGCAGGGTCTGTGGCCCCAAGAAAAGCTCAGGCCGGACTTAAGGACAGAGAGCAGGGAGGCTGGCGGCCAAGGGGGTTTGCTTTGGAAGAGCCTAAGGACAGGGACCAATAAGAGAAACAGCATCTTCTCCCCCGGGGTGGGCGTTGAATGCAAGAGTTCAAGAAGAGTGGGGGAAGGAAGGGGGGTGCATCATGAGAGATGTGAACTTGAGGCCAGGAGGGGTGGGGGGGAGCCAGTCCTGACTGGTCCTGACAGGACCCAGACATCCAGTCCCAGGTTATTTTTATACTGTGGTTTGTGCCCAAGGCCAGGAAGGGGAAAGAGTTCGCATCCTCACACTCCCTGCCTTTCCCCAGCCCTCCGAGGTGTTATTTTCTCCCGCAGGACAGAAGTATTCAATCCCCATGTCTCTGGCTTCTCGCCCCCACCCTGGGGACCCAGGCATCCTGCCCCCCACCCCCAGCCCAGACTTGTTCCTCTTTTGGAGACAGGAAGGAGAAACAGTACGGGGACTGCATTCCTCCTCAAGTTCTTCTTGCCTGGAGGGAGTTGAGCCAGACAACTGGGGAGTGAAAAGGATCAACCAGCAAGCCCCTTCCCCATCCCAGGGAGGTGTTCCCCCCACCCAATTTCTCCATGACACTTGGCTTGCAGCAAAGCTAGAAGTGGGACTGCGATGGGTGGCTGGGGGAAAAGAAAGACCCCACATTCAGGATGGGGCTGCAGTGGAAAGAGACTGGCAGCATACAAGGCCTACCTTTTACCATTCCTCCCCAAATCCTGGCAGCTCCTACCCCAGGGACCCAGCTACCCAGCTGGGGCCTCCACCCTCATCACCTAGAGCCAGAGGAGCTGAGACCAAGACAGAAGAAGGCCAGGTGAGGAGGCCACATATGCCAGGCCACGTGAAAACCAAGACAGAATCAGAGGCCAGAGAGAAAGAGAAAGGGTGCAAAAAACAGGAAGGAGGCTGAGGCAGAAAACCAAGGAAGGGGCTTGAGAGTGACTTGGCAGGCACAGAGAAGGGGCTGTCTGATCTGATAGACAGGTGATGGAAGAGGAGGAGGTGGAGGAGGAGGAGGAGAAGGGATAGGAGGGGGGAGGAGGGGGAGGGAGGCAGAGGTAGGGAGGCCCAACATGAAGGTCAGGCCAGGGCTGAGATGGGCGAGCCCTAGAACCCAGGTCTTACCTGCCCCATCTCCTCTGGAGCACCCAACTCCATCCGCAGCCGCATGTCTACAGCCTTCCTCCGGGACAGTGGAGGGGTCCTGGACCCGGAGCCCCCAGCCTCTGCTTCCACCCTCAGGGAGGGCAGGGGTGTGGCAGCCCGAGATGTGCCCCCGCTCTCCCCAGTCCCAGGCTCTGGGGGGCGCTGCTGAGGCGGGGAAGCCGACAGTGGGGGTGTCTCTGCCTTGGCTTTTCCGGGCACCACCAGCTGGCCCAGCCCCCCAGTGAAGGAGCGGGCCTGAGGTCCGGGAGAGGTCGGCGGTGGACGGAGCCAGGAGGTGGGGCCCTGAGACAGGCCTGACTGTGGGGTGGGGGTGCCCAGGCCGAGGCTGGCCAGCTCCAACCTGGAATCCAAAGATCTGCCCCCAGCGCCCGCTGATGTCCCTCGAATTCCCTCCAGGAGGCGGCCAAAGCTGTGGGGCTCCAGGTCTCGCTCATAAACATCCACACAAGTCCAGCGACCTCGGCGATAAGGCTCTCCCAGGCCGTGGGGCAGCTTCACCACCCGGAAACGGGAGGAGGGGGCCCCAGGTGGGGGAGAGCCATTACGGGGGGTGCCCTTGCCCCCCGGATCAGGGCTGTGCTCCCCATTTGGCAGGCGGGGTGGGGGCCCGGTGGGGGGCAGTGGGCCAGGGGGGTCCGAAGCCGCTGGGCTCCCCGGGCCCTCGTAGTCCGTGGTCACGCTGGTGATTTGGAAACTACTCTTCTTCTTGCCCCCGCTCATGGTCCCTGGGGCTCAGGGCTGGGCCAAGGTTGGGGGTAGGCTGGGGCTCCTTGAAGGGGCTCAGGCACCCCTGGAACAAGGGGGCCACATGGTGGGGGCATCCGGGCCCCTGGGGACGTCTGGGTCCGACATGGCAGGAGGGCCTGGCGGGAACCGGGGGTGCCTGCTGGGTGAGGGGAGAGGAGGAGAGTGGAGGTGGCAGGAGGGGGGAGCAAGGGCAGGTTTTTCCTGCTGCTGTCGCTGCTGAACTCCAGAGCTGAGTTTGCAAACTGGAAAAAGACAGAGAGAGAGAGAGAGTTTATGTGTGTGTCTGTGTGTGTGTGTGAAACCAGTGGGCAGGCCACCTCCGGGGCTTCCTCTCCGGGGAGCAAAGTGGGGGAAGAGGAAACCGTCAGAGAACCAGAGGCAGGCAAGAGATGACAAGAGACCAGGGCAGAGGGGACCGGATCCCAGAAGGCGTTCAGGGTAGGAAGAGGCAGACGGGTCCCAGAGTTGAACATTTCTCGCTTGGGATTCCGACTCAGGGATCCTGCATTGTCCCAGGAGCTCGGACTCCAGGGCCTGGGAGAACCGGGGTGAAGCAGCTCCCCAGCCTGGCCCGGCCACCCAGAGAGAGACCTCTCCTAGGCCTCCAGCCCCCACCCTCACCCCAGCTCCCACATCTTTGGGTCAAGCCCTGCCAGGCTACCCCTCTGCGCCCCGCCCAGCCACAAGCCCTACCTCTGGGGCCTCGGCCACTGATCTGAGCCTGGGGGTCCCGGCGCCTAAGAGGTAGGGCTGTCGGTTCCCTGGGGCCTCCTGGCCCCGGGCAGTGGCGGGACTCGCAGGCGGCGATCACAGGCTGCCCCGTCCTCTTCGGGGGCCGCAGCTCATTCTGCGAGGCATCTCCGTGTAAAGTTTGCTCTCCGAAAAGAAGGAACCCGAGCCTCCTCCGAGGAGCCCAAGCGCGGCCTCTGAAGCACCAAGGGTCTGGAGACGATGTGGGAGGGGGCGGCGGAGTCCCCCGCTGCTCCCGGTGGCAGCCGGCGAGTTGGTGTCCCGAGTCTCCTCCCGCGTGGCCCCGCTGGGTCCTTGTCTCCGCTCCTCGGCTCCCCTGGGTCTGCCTCTCCGTCTTTCTCTTTCTGAGCTGTTGACAACCCCCACACCAGGAAGTCCTGCCTCCTCGGGCCTGCTGACTGCTCCTCTCCTCCTCCTCCTCCTTCCCCTCTTCCTCCCCTTCCTCCTCCCTCCCTCCCTCCTGGGGCTCCCCGCCAGCTGGCCAGGGGCCAGGCCTGCCACAGCCGCTGCTGTTGCAGTTGTTGCGGCCGCTGCTCAGGCTGCTGCTCCTGGGGGCCGCAAACAGACTCCCTTAACCCCACACCTGCCGGGCCCCAGCACCACTCTTGCAGGGAGGGGCTGCAGAGGGCGGGGCTCGGGGAGAAAGGGGAGGAGCTTGCAGGGAGGCGAGGGATTCCCTTACTTGTAGTCAATTGTTGCCCCTCTCCTAGAGACTCACCAAAGAGAGGGACGGCACAGGCCTGGAGGTGTACTGGGTGCCCCCCCAGAAGTGCCTAGTTCCTGCTGTGGGGCGGCTGTGGCTATTACCGTCATTCTCCTTTCCTTTCCACAGCAACTAAATGAGGAAGGTACTATTATTCCCCTCATTCCTTATTTTTAAAAGTGGATTATTGCCGAATACTGTGGCTCACACCTGTCAATCCCTGCACTTTGTTTGGGAGGCCGAGGAAGGAGGATAGCTTGAGACCTGTTTGGACAATATAGCAAGACCCGGCCCCTACAAAAAATAAAAGAATTAGTTGGGCATGGTGAGGTGCACCTATAATTCCAGCTACTCAAAGGCTGAGGTGGAAGGCTCGCTTGAGGCCAGGAGTTCGAGACCAGCCTGGGCAATGTAGCGAGATCCCTGTCTGTACAAAAAATTTTTAAAATTAGCTGGGCATGGGGAGGTGCACTGGTAATTCCAGCTACTCAAATGCTGAGGGAGGAGGATTTCTTGAGCCGAGGAGTTTGAGACCAGCCTGAACAATATAGCCAGATCTCCATCTCTACAAAAAATTTTTTAAAAAATTAACTGAATGTGGTGATGTACACATATAGTCCCAACTACTCAGGAGGCTGAGGCAGGAGGATCTCATGACCCCAGGAGGTCGGGCCTGCCATGAGCCAAGATGCACTCCAGCCTGGGCAACAGAGTGAGATGACATTTCATTCAGTGAAATGACATTGTTCGGGAGCCAGCTGTATTTTGCTAGACTATTTGAAATCAAATCCTGGACATTATATTATTCCCCTCTCCCCCACCCTCCTCCTTTTTATTAGAGACAGGGTCTCTCTCTCTCTCTCTCTGTTGCCCAGGATGGAGCACAGTGGTGTGATTAAAGCTCACCACAGCCTGGAACTCCTGGGTTCAAGCCATACTCCTGCCTCAGCCTCCCAAGTGGCTAGGACTTTAGACGCATGCCACCACACCCAGCTAATTTTTAAATTTTTGTAGAGGTGGGGCTGTCACTATGTCCCCCAGTATGGTCTCAAACTCCTGGCTTCAATTGATCCTCCTGCATCAGCCTCCCAAGTAGCTGGGACTACAGACACAAACTACCATGCCTGGCTACATTTCTTATAATTTTTTTGGTTTTTTTTTTTTTTTGAGATGGAGTTTCACTCTTGTTAGCCAGGCTGGACTGCAATGGTGCAATCTCGGCTCACCGCAACCTCCGCCTCCTGGGTTCAGGCAATTCTTCTGCCTCAGCCTCCTAAGTAGCTGGGATTACAAGCACGCGCCACCATGACCAGCTAATTTTCTGTATTTTTTTAGTAGAGATGGGGTTTCACCATGTTGACCAGGATGGTCTCGATCTCTTGACCTCGTGATCCACCCGCCTCGGCCTCCCAAAGTACTGGGATGACAGGCGTAAATTTTTTTTTTATAGAGATAGGGGTCTTGCTATGTTGCCCAGGGTGGTCCTGAACTCCTGGCCTCAAGTGATCCTCCTGCTTCTGCCTCCCTAGTAGCTGGGACCCAGGTGTATACCACCACACCTGGTTAATTTTTTAGTTTTTGTAGAGACAGGGTCTTACTATGTTGCCCAGGCTGGTCTTGAACTCCTCGCCTCAAATGATTCTCCCACCTAGGCCTCCCAAAGAGCTGACATTACAGGTGTAAACCATGGTACCTGGCTTCAGGGAAATTTCTAACCCCTCTTTAGGGTTAGGTAAAAATAAAACAATGCAATACCCACCCGCTTTATGTGTTTATTCTTTATCTCTTTGTCAAAAGCATCCACTCCTATTTCTCTCCCTTAAGCCATAGTAACAATGGCTGCCATAGCGCAGGTCTGTGGGCCTCCCAAGTAGTGAGGTCTGGAAAGCAGCCTCCTGCCTGCCCCTACTCCTCCAGAGTGCACCCTCTGTGCCTTACAGAACCTCTTCTCCTCTAGCAACATACAAAACACAGCCTTAGTTCCTCCATCCCCAGACCCTCCTACCTTCTTGCTGACTTGCTACAAACTATTCAAAAATGATATTTGGACAGTCTCCTTCTCTGCCTCAGGCACTGGTATCTGAGTCTAAAGTCCCTGGCACATTTTTGATCTCTGCAGAAGTGTTTGTTGAGTGAATACATGCAAAGTTTTATTATTTAATTTATATTTTATTTTATTTGAGATGGAGTCTTGCTCTGTCACCCAGGCTGGAGTGCAGTGGTATGATTTCAGCTCACTGAAACCTCTGCCTCCCGGAATCAAGCAATTCTCCTGCTTCAACCTCCCGAGTAGCTGGGATTACAGGCACCCACCACCACTCCGGGCTAATTTTTATATTTTTAGTAGAGATGGGGGGGGTCTCACCATGTTGGCCAGGCTGGTCTTGAACTCCTGACCTCAAGTGATCTGCCTGCCTCAGCCTGCCAAAGTGCTGGGATTACAGACATGAGCCACCACGCCCGGCCTATACATATAAACTAATCATACTAATGTGTAAATGTGAAATGGGTTTTAAGTGTTTTAATATTTCCCTCCCCTGGGAGCATTCTTAATAGCCTTTAATGTGTGGGACCCTTTACAATTTACAAGGCACTTTGGTATTATTTTACTACCCCTCCCCTTCTAACAAATAATGGACTAAAGCCAGCTCATCCAACCCACACAGGCAGCATGGGGCCCAGGACAAATTCGTAAACTTTCTTAAAACAGGAATTTGGCTGGGTGCAGTGGCTTATGCCTGTAATTCCAGCACTTTGGGAGGCCAAAAGGGGCAGATCACCTGAGGTCGGGAGTTTGAGACCAGCCTGAGCAACATGGAGAAACCCTGTCTCTACTAGAAAAAAAAATACGAAATTAGCCAGGCATGGTGGCACATGACTGTAATCCCAGCTACTTGGGAGGCTGAGGCAGGAGAATCACTTGAACCCTGTAGTCGGAGGTTGTGGTGAGTCAAAATCGTGCCATTGCACTCCAGACTGGGCAACAAGAGGGAAACGTGGTCTCAAAACAAAAAACAAAAAAATAAAACCGTTAGGAGTTGGGGCGGGGGGATTGCGGTTTAAAGGTCATCGGCTATCGTCAGTGTTAGTGTTGGTGTTTTTTTTTTCCAGAGACAGTCTCACTCTCTCACTCAGGCTGGAGTGCAGTGGCCTTTTCTCAGCTCACTGCAACCTCCACTCCCAGGTCAAGCGATTCTCCTGCCTCAGCCTCCTGAGCACCACCTTGCCCAGCTTATTTTTTGTATTTTTAGTAGAGACAGAGTTTTGCCACGTTGGCCAGGCTAGTCTCAAAACTTCTGACCTCAGGTGATCCACCAGCCTTGGCCTCCCAAAGTGCTGAGATTACAGGCGTGAGCCACCGCACCCTGCCAGTGTTAGTGTATTTTATGTGTGTCCCAAGACAAATTCTTCGTCCAATGTGGCCTAGGGAAGTCAAAAGAGTGGACATCCCTGGACTAAAATGTCTCTCAGAGAGGTTGCCGATCTCTCTAAAGCCACACAGCAAGTCTGTAAAGACGCTGCCATGGAAAGCAGCATTCCCAGGCTCCAGGGATCAGGCGGTGCCTATCTTTGCTGTGTTCATTTTCCAGCCCGTTGAGGATAAAACTGAAGTCTTCTCGAAGCTGATTTACGCTAATTTACCCCCGCCATAGAGCTGTGCGCCCAAGGCATTTCGGAAAGAATTATTTCTAGGCGAGATAAGAAAAGTGATAGGGAGGTCAAGGTCACGTCCCGCACCGGCCCCGCGACAGTGCCAGGGTGGTGGCCGAGCTGGCCACACTCAGAGGTCGACCCTGCTCGTTGCGAGCGGCGTCGAGAGTCAAAGGTCATGGGAGGAGGACCCGGGCCGCGGGGCGGATGACTTTGAGCCCAGACGGTGGAACGAGGTTCCAAGGGGAGGCGGCCGAGACCCGGCGAGCCAACTCGGGTGCTCTCCGGGCACCTGGGGGCGGCGGGGAATGGGGGTGCAGCCGCGGGAGCATGCCCCCTGCTGGGCAGAGCCGCCGCCCGTCCCGCTCCCCACCCTCGGAGCCCCTCGGCCCGGAAAGCGGCCCCCCCTGCCGGCCTCAGCGCCTCACTGCACCCCGGGCCCAGCAGCCGCAGCATGGGCCCCGGCCCGACGCTGAGTGCCGACCAGGGGCGCGCCGGGTGCACGGGGTGCACGGGCCCCAGGCTACCGCTGGGGGGCGCCGCTGCTTGCCGCTCCGCCGGGGCCTGGGAAACCCAACCCAGCACCGCCCGGCCGGGCAGGGGGCGAGGGGCGGCGAGGACCGGACGCCTCAAGGCCAGGACGGGTTGGCGCCGGGCCCTCAGAGCCCCACGACCTTCTTCCGAATCTGCCCCCGCAGGCTCCGCCGCTCCCGCGCCTCGCGCCCCAGCCCCGCGGCCCCGCGGCGCCGCGCGGCACGGCCACTCCCGCTCCGTCCTTGGAGGGTGTGGAAGGGTGGGTTTGGGGCCGGGGGCGGGTCTGGGGGCGGACCCGGAGGCGGGGCTGTCTCTGCGGCAGGGCCCAGCTCCGCTCCCCCCGGTCTGTCTCTGTCTCCCTCCTCCCTCCTCCTGCTCCGGGCGGAGCCCGGCATGGGGGGGCCGGCGCCCGGCAGGCCAGGTACGGTGATGGAGAAATTGGGGAGGCTTGGTGCAGGGAGGTTGGGGTGGGAGGACAAGGGACAGGGAGGATTGGTGGAACGAGAGGCGGAGAAGCCCAGGGTTGCAGGACAAGGGGAAGGGGAGGGGTGCCGGGAACCTGGGGCCCTTGGATGGAGAAGGGGGATGAAGCAGGCCAGGTTTGGAACAGGGGAAGGGGGAGGACGGCGGTAAGGAGGGGTGCCTGGGAGGAGAAGTGAGGCTGAAGGCGAAAAGAAGAGTGTGGGTTTGGGGGAAGGAAAACCGGAGCAGGTATGGAGGCCGCAGCCCAGAAGGTAGCAATGGGGCCAGACTGGAGCCCCCTGGGTGAGATTGAGGGGGATTGAGGGGGATTGAGGGGCGGGGACTGGAAGAGGAAACCCAGGGGCCTCCAAAATCCTGGAGGAAGAAGAAGGTGATTGGGGCCATCAGTGAGGGAGGGAGGCAGAGACCAAATCATTGCTAAAGGGCCAGGTAGCTGGAATCGGGGTGGACCAAGGCCCAGGCCTGGGAAAGGACTGGAAAGTGGGGGGGGGGAGGCAGGCAGTGGAGATAGATGGATGGGTGGTATTTTAGATGCCCAAGTCAGGGTGTCTACCATCTTTCCTTCAGCGTCCCCACCCTGCCCTTATGAGATCCCCCCACTACAAGCCCAAGATGAAGGGGAGAGTCTGACCATCTCCCCTTTCCCCAGTGGGGTGCAATGTACGCAAGTAGGCCCTGGGCATAACTCCTTGCCTGTAGGTGTGTCCGGTTCTGTGTAGCAGATTTGTGTGTGTCTGGAGGTCTGTGTGTGTGTCTGTGGGTGTGTCTGTGGGTGTTTATGTCTGTGTGCCTGTCTATCCCTAGGTTTCTGTTTACCTATGCCAATCTCTGTGTCTGGTCCTCTGTCTGTAGATGTGGGTCGGTGGCTCCGTGGTTTGTGTGTCTGAATGTGTGTTTGTGTAGCTGAGGGGTTGCAATCTGTGGGGCCTGTCTGGGTGGTCGATCAGGATGTCTTTACCAAGGAAGGGAGTCTGTGTTGACCTGGTCTCCCCGGAGTTTGTGTTTGCAGCTCTGAACACCTTTGTCAGAGTCTGTGTCTGTCAGTCTGTGGGTCCTCAAAGCTGTGTTAGGTTTTCTGTGTTTTCCTCCCCTAGGACTCGAGTCATGTCTCTTCTTTTTCTCTTTCATTCATTCCTGGCCCCCACCCATCCCACCTTTCTTTTTTTTCCTTCTCACCCACCGCCCCCACCCAGTGGATCCGGGACCCAGGGAGGGCCGCCCCCCGGGCCTGGTGGCACTGAGCAGGGCCCCCCAGCCCCCACCTCCTGCCCCACGAGATGAACCTCCTCTACCGAAAAACCAAGCTGGAGTGGAGGCAGCACAAGGAAGAGGAGGCCAAGAGGAGGTAAGGCTGTGCTCCAGACTGCTCCCTCCCCTTCCACACCTCTGCCTGCCCCCTCACTGGGCCCTTCCAGAGGGCCCTGGCAGCTGGAATGGGGGTGAGCTGGGTAGGGTAATAGAGTCATGAGTGAGCTCTCTGATCTCCAAGTCTGTGCTCAGTACAGAACCACCAGGATTGTACACAGACTATCCCAGCCCTGTTCCTGGCCTCCTGTGGGGTAGGGGGGATTTTCTAGCCCTGGAGCACCCCTTTGGTTGTTCCCCATACCCAGAGGTCCAAGTCACTCCTTCCTGACTCACCTCTGGCCTGTAGCCCTTTTTGTCTCTGCAAATTTGGGGCTGGCTTTGGGCTGTCTTGTCATCTGACCTTGGAAGGGGCAGGCCCCGCCTCCCTCCCAGGGTCTAGGGAAGGGGTCATTTCAGGGGCATCAGAGAACATCCAGTTGGCCTTCTCCCCGTTTCTCCTGCTGGGGGAGGTGAGTGGTTAAGTGACAGGGTTGTGTGTATGGTGGGTGGACATGCAGGCTAGGCCCTGCCAAAGACCTGCGGCTGGAGTTGATCCCTGGACCCCTGCATCCCTGTCTGCCTCCCCTCTTGCCCTTCCAGGGACCTGGGGCCTGGCCTCTCCCATCCTTCTCTCCTTCTCCTCTTCACTCCCATTGACTTCACAGCCACTTGGAGCCTGACTCACAGCCACCTCCCTTTTTCTTTCTCGCCACTGTGGAGTTTAATTCTTGTTGTTAATTAGATTAATCAGAGTGATTGCTGCAGCGATCTCTCCCTAATGAAGGGTTAGTAGACAGGGCCTTAATGAGCGCCCACCCCACACAGCTCTTCTCTCTTCCCTGCCAGTTGTCCCTGTCTCCCACCGCCCTCCACTCATACAGAAGCAGAGGGACAGTGAAATGGAATGGGGGTGAACTGGGGAGGGCGATAGAGAACAGCACCAAGGGAGAGGGTGGAAGAAGGATGGGCCAGGGGAGGGAGGCTGCTCTGGTCCTGGAGGGGCAGGTCCTGCATCTGGGACAGGAGGTATGCAGTGGGGGTGTAGGTCACAGTGGCTGGGCAGGAGGGGAGACCAAAGGCCACGTGTGGGCCAGTGCGAGAGTGAGAGGGGTGGAGGAGCTGTGGGGCAGGTGTGTCCATTTGTGTTACCTGTGTCTGTATCTCTAGCTCTGCACAAGGCTGTCCACACAGGTGCCCAGGCTGCGATCCACCAGCCCCAGGGATGCTCCCCTGCTAGACATACTCACCCCTCTTCTCATCCCTGCCCCCAACTGCTTTGCCTTTTTAAAGCCCCAGATTCTGCCTGAAGCCCCTTCACCCGTGCCCTGGACTTTCTGGCACCCCTATCCCCACCCCAGGCTCCTGTCCTCCTCCCTGGGAAGCCACAGGGTTGCTGACACCTCTTGGGGTGGAGAAGGGGGAGGCCTAGGTCCCAGGCCTTTCCTCCACTCCATCGTGGTCTTCTCTCCCCAGCTCCAGTAAGGAGGTGGCCCCCGCAGGCCCGGCTGGGCCCGGGGCTGGACAGGGGCCTGGGGTCCGAGTGCGGGACATCGCCTCGCTGCGGCGCTCCCTCAGGATGGGGTTCATGACGATGCCTGCCTCCCAGGAGCACACCCCGCACCCCTGCCGCAGCGCCATGGCCCCACGCTCCCTCTCCTGCCACTCAGTGGGCAGCATGGACAGTGTCGGGGGTGGCCCCGGCGGGGGCGGTGGGGGCCTCACAGAGGACAGCAGCACCCGAAGACCCCCTGCCAAGCCCCGGAGACACCCCAGCACCAAACTCAGCATGGCGGGGCCGGGGTCTGGGGCAGAGACGCCCCCCAGCAAGAAAGCAGGTGAGATACCTGCTATCTCTCCCTGGGGTAGAGCTGGGAGCTGGGAGGATCTATTCCAGGCCGGGGGAGGCTTGCCGGGAGGGTTCATTCAGGGAAGAACCGAGGAAGTGGAAGATTCCATTCTCAAAAGGAATGGGGGCGTCTTTTTGGATGGGCCTGAGATGAACCATTCAAGGGCAGGGGACACTCCCTGAAAAGTTCTTGAGAAGGGGTGGTGGCCTCACAGGAACAATGAGGGTAGGAGCTGCGGATTCTGGAGAATACATTAGAAAGACTGAGGACTGTGGGACAGGCACGATGGCTCATGCTCATAATCCCAGCATTTTTTATTTTTTATTTTTTGAGACAGTCTGGCTCTGTCACCCAGGCTGGAGTGCCATGGCGTGATCTCAGCTCACTGTAACCTCCACCTCCCAGGTTCAAGCAATTCTCCTGCCTCAGCCTCCCAGGTAGCTGAGATTAGAGGCACCTGTCACCACACCTGGCTAATTTTTTGTAATTTTAGTAGAGACAGTGTTTCGCCACGTGGACCAGGCTGATCTCCAACTCCTGGCCTCAGGTGATCCACCATCTCAGCCTCCCAAAGTGCTGGGATTACAGGCATGAGCCACCACACCTGGCCAATTAATTGACTTTTTAAAAAGACCAAGGGCTGACTGGTAGAAAAGTAACCTACAGCTGGGCATGGCAGCTCATACCTGGAATCCTAGCGCTATAGGAGTCAGAGGCAGGAGGATCACTTGAGCCCAGAAGTTTGGGGCTCGTCTCTATTAAAAAATAAAAAAGATATGAAGGGGCTGTAAGCTGAGGAATGTGGGGAAAAGATATGTCCTTGCAGAGGGGTCAAGGGATCAGAATGGGCTCCCCAGATTTGCTCCACCATGCCTGGCCAATGAAAAGCCTGGTTTACTTTTCTCTTCCTTGTCCTGTCCAGGCTCACAGAAGCCAACCCCGGAGGGCCGAGAGTCCAGCCGGAAGATTCCTCCGCAGAAGCCCAGGAGAAGCCCCAACACCCAGCTCTCTGTCTCCTTTGATGAGTCCTGCCCCCAAGGCCCCTCTCCTCGAGGGGGGAACCTGCCTCTTCAGCGCCTCACTAGGGGGTCCCGAGTAGCTGGGGACCCTGATGTGGGTGCCCAGGAAGAGCCTGTGTACATTGAGATGGTGGGGGACGTCTTTAGGGGAGGAGGACGAAGTGGAGGAGGCCTTGCTGGGCCCCCTCTTGGGGGTGGGGGCCCAGCCCCTCCAGCGGGCGCCGACTCAGACTCTGAAGAAAGTGAGGCCATCTATGAGGAGATGAAGTACCCGTTGCCGGAAGAGGCTGGGGAAGGCCGGACCAACGGCCCTCCTCCATTGACGGCAACATCCCCGCCACACCAGCCTCACGCCCTTCCAACCCATGCCCACCGCCGCCCAGCTTCAGCCCTCCCGAGCCGGAGGGACGGGACGCCCACCAAGACCACTCCTTGTGAAATCCCTCCCCCCTTCCCCAACCTCCTTCAGCACCGGCCTCCACTCCTGGCCTTCCCCCAACCCAAGTCTGCTTCCCGAACCCCTGGCGATGGGGTCTCGAGGCTACCTGTCCTCTGCCACTCCAAGGAGCCAGTCGGCTCCACCCCAGCTCCCCAAGTGCCTGCACGGGAGCGGGAGACGCCTCCCCCACCGCCTCCACCTCCTGCTGCCAACCTGCTGCTGCTGGGACCATCGGGCCGGGCCCGGAGCCACTCAACACCATTGCCACCCCAGGGCTCTGGCCAGCCCCGGGGGGAGCGGGAACTCCCCAACTCCCACAGCATGATCTGCCCTAAGGCGGCGGGGGTGCCGGTAGCACCCCCTGCCCCGGCCGCCTTGCTCCCCGCCCCCCCCAAGGACAAGGCTGTGTCTTACACCATGGTGTACTCGGCGGTCAAGGTGACCACACACTCCGTCCTGCCCGCCGGTCCACCCCTGGGTGCTGGGGAGCCGAAGACGGAGAAGGAGATCTCAGTCCTCCATGGGATGCTGTGTACCAGCTCGAGGCCCCCCGTGCCAGGGAAATCCAGCCCCCACGGTGGGCCCATGGGCGCGACAGCTGGGGTTCTCCACCACCGAGGCTGCCTAGCCTCCCCCCACAGCCTTCCAGACCCAACTGCAGGCTCCCTGACCCCACTGTGGACCTACCCAGCTACAGCAGCTGGGCTCAAGAGACCCCCTGCCTATGAGAGCCTCAAGGCTGGGGGGGTGCTGAATAAGGGCTGTGGCATGGGGGCCCCATCCCCCATGGTCAAGATCCAGCTGCAGGAGCAAGGGACTGATGGGGGTGCTTTTGCCAGCATCTCCTGTGCCCATGTCATCGCCAGTGCAGGGACACCAGAGGAGGAAGAGGAGGAGATGGGCGCTGCCACATTTGGAGCAGGCTGGGCCCTGCAGAGGAAGGTCCTCTATGGAGGGAGAAGAGCAAAGGAGTTGGACAGTGAGTGAGGAGTGGGGAGTTGGGGGGGGTGCTGGTGTCAGGGGAGGGGGCCAGCTGGGGATGCCTACGATGGTTTGGGGGAGGTGTTGGAGGGGTTATTTGAAAGTCACAGCCTTGAGTCTGGGATGTTTTCTAGTAGACCAGAGCGATGGGGGTGGGCAATATGCAGAAAGGATGGGGTCCCCCCAGTGTGTGCTAGAGGGGCAGAAAGCTCTGGGAGACGAAGGGGGTCAAATCTGGCCCTGTCCTGCTCTGCTCCCTGCCCCTCCCTTCCTAGGGCTGCAGGGGTGTGTGCTTGTGAGTGTGCGCACCGGCAACTAAACACAGCTGCCTCCCAGCTGTTACCATGGCAACCTATCCAGACAGGAGGGAGAGGAGAGGGAGGCCCCTACCGTTGCCTGGCAACGCAATGCTCTGCCAGGCCTCCTCTCAGAGCTGAGCTTAGTTCACAGGCAGCCCTTCCCCCCAGCACTGCCCTTCTGGGCTCAGGAATTGGGATTCTCCCCCTACAGTCCCAGAGGGATGGTCATTCTCACCCTATCTGGAGGTGGGGGGTCTTGGAAGCTAAAGCTGGGGTTAGGGAGGCCCCTCTGACCAGGGAAAAGGGTTTGGATGCAGCACATATACATGATTCTCAGCCCCAGGAGATGGTACCAATGGATGGAAAGGAAGGTGGTGGTACTAGGGTCCCTCCTGTGTGTTTGTGCATGTGCGCACGTGTGTGTGTGTGTGTGTTGGGGGAGTGTGAAGGAGCCCTATCCCAGCTGTGAGTTGCAAAAGGGCAGTTCTGCCTCCTGGTCCACCCGTGCTGCAGCATGTGTGGCTGGAGGGACAGAAGGATGCTTCCCACGTGCAGGCACACACCTCTCCTTGTCATCCCAGCAGAGATCGAGGACGGTGCCCGTGCCTGGAATGGCAGTGCCGAGGGTCCAGGCAAGGTAGAGCGTGAGGACAGGGGCCCTGTGACATCGGGGATCCCAGTGAGGAGCCAGGGGGCAGAGGCCCTGCTGGCCAGGATCCACCATGGAGGAGACCGAGGAGGGAGCCGCACCTCGCTGCCCATTCCCTGCCAGACCTTCCCTGCCTGCCACCGAAATGGAGGTGACGCGGCCTGCACACACCTGTGCACAGCGGGGCTGGCTGGGGGATCTCCCGGAGTCTAGCCTCACCTGTTCTGACTTCCACTCACCTGTTCATGTCTACATCCAGGGCCTTAAATCTTCATACCACATCTTCACCCCCTTTTCCCCTCTGATGAGGCAGGGGCAGCTGGGACCATTCAAGGGTAGGGGACTGGGAACTAGGGGAGGGGGCACCTGAGGCCCCTGCCCTACTCACTCCTTCTTCTACCTCAGACTTCACGGGAGGCTACCGCCTGGGGCGCTCAGCCTCCACTTCCGGAGTCCGGCAGGTCTCGCTCCACACCCCCCGGCCTTGCAGCCAGCCCAGGGATGCCCCGAGCCAGGTGAGGCCTGGTTTTTCTTTTGCTTGTGAAGGAGCGGGTGAGGAAGGCTTGAATGTGCAAAGAAAAGCAATAAAGGGGCCAGGGCTGGGCATGGTGGCTCATGCCTGTAATCCCAGCACTTTGGGAAGCCAAGGTGGGAGGGTCACTTGAGACCAGAAGTTCATTAGCTTAGGCAACACAGTGATAGCCTGTCTCTATTTAAAAAAAAAATAAAGAAGGCCAGGTATGGTGGCCTGTAATTGGGATTACATGCCTGTGATCCCAATGCTTTGGGAAGCCAAGGCAGGTAGATTCCTTGAGCCCAGGAGCTCAAGACCTGGTCTCATTGCGAGACCCCATCTCTATAAAAAATGTAAATTGTAGCAAAGTGTGCCAGCACAAGTATTCCCAGCTACTCTGGAGGTTGAGGTAGGAGGATGGCTTTCCACTGGGAGGTGGAGGTTGCAGTGAGCCATGATAATGCTACTGCATTCCAGCCTGAGCCACAGAGCAAGATCTTGTCTCAGAATTAAAAAAAGAAAGGGGCTGGGCAGGGAGTGGTGGCTCATGCCTGTAATTGCAGCACTTTGGGAGACCAAGGTGGGCAGATCACCTGAGGGCAACAGTTTGAGACCGCCCTGCTAACATGGTGAAACCCTGTCTCTACTAAAAATACAAAAATTAGGATGTGAGGGTGGGCACCTGTATTCCCAGCCACTCGGGAGGCTGAGGCTAGAGAATCACTTGAGCCCAGGAGGTGGAGGTTGCAGTGAGCTGAGATTACACCACTGAACTCCAGCCTGGGTAACAGAGTGACACTCTGTCTCCAAAAAAAAAAAAAAAAAAAAAGCTGGGCACAGTGGCTCATGTTTGTAATCTCAGCACTTTGAAATGCCAAGGTGATCGGATCGTTTGAGGTCAGGAGTTTGAGACCAGCCTGATCAACATGGTGAAACCCCGTCTCTACTAAAAATACAAAAGTTAGCCAGGTGTACTGGTGTGTACCTGTAATCACAGCTACTCGGGAGGCTAAGGCAGGAGAATCACTTGAACTCCGGAGGTAGAGGCTGCAGTGAGCTGTACTCCACCCTGGGTGACAAAATGAGACTCCATTTCTTAAAGAGAAAAGGGGGGGGCGGGGGAAGGGCTATGTAGGCTGGAGCCTGAGCCAGCACAAACTAATGAAAATGAGAGTAAGGGGATTGGGAGAGGATCTGGGAAGGGTTTGCTTAAGATGGGCAGCAAGGTAAGGCCCAGCTTGCATATCTCCAGAGTGACGAGATCAGTTAGGGCCACCACTAGCTAACAGCGCACCTTTGTGTGATTTAGGAAAAGGACCCCCTCCCTGGGCACCATGGCTTGTGCCTGTAATCCCAGAACTGTGGGAGGCAGAGACGATGGGAGAATCGCTTGAACCCAGGAGGCTGAGGTTGTAATGAACTGTGATTCATCCATCATAGCACTCTATCCTGGATGTCAGGGCAAGACCCTGTCTCAAAAGAAATAAAACAAAGAGGTCAGCCATGGTAGCTCATGCCTATAATCCTAGCACTTTGGGAGGCTGACGCAAGGGAATTGGTTGAGTCCAGGAATTCTGTGCCAGCCTGGGCGACATAGGGAGACAGTCTCTCTTTTTTTTTTTTTTAAGACGGGGTTTCACCATGTTGGTCAGGCTGGTTTTGAACTCCCAACCTCAGGTGATCCGTCCACCTTGGCCTCCAAAATGCTTGGATTACAGGCGTGAGCCACCACACCCAGCCGGGAGATAGTCTCTACAAAAAATTTAAAAATTAGCCAGACATGGTGGTATGTGCCTATGGTTCCTGCAACTCTAAAGGCTGAGGCAGGAGAATCACTTGAGCCTGGGAGGCAGAGGCTGCAGTGGGCCGTGGTCATGCTACTGCATTCCAGCCTGGGTGGCAGAGAGAGAACCTGTCTTTAAAAAAAAGAAAAGAAAGAAACACAGAAAAAGTACCCTGCCCACCTTTGCCCCAACTGGGCACAGTAGTTGATGCCTGTAATCCCAGTGCTTTGGAAGGTCAAGATGGGAGGATCTCTTGAGGCCAGGAATTCAAGACCAGATTTGGCAACAAAGCAAGATCCCATCAATACAAAAATAAAATTTAATTTAATTTATTTTTTTTTTTTGAGATTGAGTCTTGCTCTGTCACCCGGGCTGGAGTGCAGTGGTGCAATCTCCACTCACTGCAACCTTCACCTCCTGGGTTCAAGCGATTCTCCTGTCTTAGCCTCCGGAGTAGCTGGGACTGCAGGCACGCGCCACCACACCCAGCTGAAGTTTTGTATTTTTAGTAAAGACGGGGTTTCACCATGTTGGTCAGGATGGTCTTGAATTCCTGACCTCGCGATCCACCTGCCTCAGGCTCCCAAAGTATTGGGATTACAGGCGTGAGCCACCGTGCGGGGCCAATTTAATTTAATTTTTTAACAATTAGCTGGTGTAGTGGCCCACTCCTGTAGTCCCAGCTTCTTGGGAGGGAGGCTGAAGCTGGCGGATCCTTGAGCCCAGGAGGTTGAGGCTGCAGTGAGCTGTGACTGCACCACTGCACTCTGGTCTGGGCGACAGAGCCAGACCATGTCTCAAAACAACAACAGCAACAACAAAAAAGTGTTCACTCTAGGGGGACCAACTTTAAAAATGCATCTGTTTAGGAAGACTAGAGCTGACCGGGCCAAAGCTGCAGGACTTGGATTTCAGCCCCTAGAGGCCCCACAGCTGGAGGGAGCCAGCAGAGACCGTAGGGGGCAAGCACGGACTTGCTTCTGGGGAAGACGTGGGTCTCGGCAGTGCAGACTGGACCTCATGCTGAGGTCCACGACCCTACCCGCCTTTTTCTTTCTCCCTTGTGCGCGGCCCAGCCCCACCCCGCGCTGCCGCTGCCGCTGCCGCTGCCGCTGCCACCCCAGCCGGCCCGCGAGCGCGACGGGAAGCTGCTGGAGGTGATCGAGCGCAAGCGCTGCGTGTGCAAGGAGATCAAGGCACGCCACCGCCCTGACAGAGGCCTCTGCAAGCAGGAGAGCATGCCCATCCTCCCTAGCTGGCGTCGGGGGCCCGAGCCCCGCAAATCCGGCACCCCGCCCTGCCGCCGGCAGCACACGGTCCTCTGGGATACCGCCATCTGAGGCGGGCGGGGGGACGGGGCGCCTGGACTGGGGAGGGAGCAGGCACGCCTGGCTCTCTGGGGAGCCTCGCCTTGAGAGACATTGAAGGACCACGTGGGAGAGTGCCAGGGAGAACCCCTGCCCTCCACCCTGCCCCCGGGATGGGGAGAGTCTGCCAGGCCTATCCGGCTTGGGGTGCCAACAGCGCTGCTGAGAAACTTGGAGGAGGAGGAGGGTTTGCTTGAGGTTGGGGCGAGGGCTCTGGCTGTTCTCCCTGCTGTGCAGTGGACACCCCTCCTCCTGAATCAAGCCAGAGGTCAGCATGGGGAAGGGAGGAAGGAAGGGATGGGAGGAAGAGGTGGGTGGGTGAGCAGAAAGAGAGGGACTAGAGTGCCAGAGGGAGGAGCTCTTTTCTAGAGAGCCGGGAGTCGGGGAGGGGGTATTTATTTTGTTATTTATTTCAGTCTGGAGGGCGATTCTGAGCCCTTCTGACCTCCTGAGCCGGAGTGGAGAATCAGGGCCAAGTTTGCACTCTCCCCAATGCCAATGCCTAAAGGCCCTGCCATCCACACCACCCAACAGCCAAGGAGCAAGGAGGGGTCCGCATGGGGAGTGGACCTAGAGAAGAAGGGGCCCAGGGAAGCAGACGGCTCAAGTCCATTCACAGTATTCACAATTTGCCAGAATTTGGTAGTCAGTGTGGCCTGCTCTGAATCAGGCATCTTATTTAGTTCTGGGGTGAGGGTCTAGCGCCAGGGATGGGTGGGATGATGGGGAGGAAGAGGGAAATTTTTGTGGGTGGGGGTGGGGTGGGCAGGGTATTTATTTAAATTTTAAAAAAAACACAGAAGAGATGTCAGGAACTTTTTTTTAATTCCTTTCTTTTCAGAATAATATATTAAAAGACTCATGATCCTAAAGCTGGCTTCTTCTATTTCACAGTGTGCTCTGCCATTCTTACACTTGCTCCTTTTCCCATCTTGCCCCTGGTTGGTGGGAGTTGAAGGTTGTGTGGGGAGGGGTGAGTAGCTGTGGTCAAGCCACAGGGCAAGGTGGCGTTCCAGGTAAGTCTTTGGAAATGCATCGGGCCATGATTCCATTCCCATTTTTTTTTTGTATGTGCACAGAATGTGTTCTTGGCATTGCACTGATGCAGAAGGAATATTCAGGCACGAAGCTTGCCTTCAAGTACCTTGTGATCTACTCAGGGACGTAAAAACCCTGAGACAGCAATAAACAAGTGTTACAGGAGTAAGAGCTGGGACAGGGCTGGGCGTGGTGGCTCATGCCTGTAATCCCAGAACTTTGGAAGGCTGAGGTGGGTTGGGTGGATCACCTGAGGTCAGGAGTTCAAGAGCAGCCTGACCAACATGGTAAACCTCATCTTTACTAAATAAAAAAATAGAAAATTTAGCCAGGTGTGGTGACACATGCCTGCAATCCCAGGCTCCTTGGGAGGCTGAGGCAGGAGAATCACTTGAACCTGGGAGGTGGAGGTTGCAGTGAGCCAATATTGTGACACTGCACTCCAGCCTGGGCAACAGATTGAGACTCTGTCTCAACAACAGCAAAGAGAGACAGAGAGAGAGAGAGAGAGAGAGGAGGACAGGGCTGGAATAATCTAAGAAGGCTTCCTGAAAAATTACCCTAAAAGGACAGGTAAGCTAGTCTGAGCAATATAAAGAAACCCTGTCTCTGAAAAACATGCAAAAATTAGCCAGAGGCATGCGCCTTTAGTCCCAAATACTCAGAAGGCTGAGGTGGGAAGATGGCTGGAACCCAGGAGGTAGAGGCTGCAATGAGCAGAGATCGTGCCACTGCATTCCAGCCTGGGCAACAGAGTGAGATCCTGTCTCAAAAAAAAAAGTCATAGTCACGGTTTGATTTTCTATGGAACAGTAGGAGGTAGGAAGCATGTTTAAATGACAGTGAGAGCATTAAGAGGTCCAGCCATAGGCCAGGTGCAGTGGCTCATGCCTGTAATCCCAGCACTTTGAGAGGTTGAGGCAGGTGGATCACCTGAGGTCGGGAGTTCGAGACCAGCCTGACCAACATGGAGAAACCCTGTCTCTACTAACATACAAAATTACCCAGGCATGGTGGTGAATGTCTGTAATCCCAACTACTAGGGAGGCTGAGGCAGGAGAATCGCTTGAACCCAGGAGGCGGAGGTTGCAGTGAGCTGAGATCTCGCCATTGCACTCCAACCTGGGCAACAAGAGCGAAACTCCATCTCAAAAAAAAAAAGAGGTCCAGCCATAATGAAGCTGATTCAGAAAGGCTGGCCACAAGGCAAGATGCAGGTCCTCACTAGGGAAGCCAGGGGGATCCTGCCGGGAGGTGATCTGTCACCAGGGAGGAGGTTAAGGAGGGTGTCTGGGAGGATGGAGAGCTAGGGACAGTCGCAAGAGGCCACTGAAAGGATGGGGGTGAAGGAGCAGAATCGGTCATACAAGATGCCCAAGTTTGGAGCTCCAGTGATTGGGGAAATGACAGAGAGAGACAGGTGGGCTTGAGAGTGACTTTGGAGGAAGAATGCTGAATTTGAAGCAATGTTGAATATTCAGGTTGAATGGTTCGTTACTTAATAGAACTGTTTCAGAAAATGTGAATAGCCAGGCGTGGTGACTCACACCTATTATCCCAGTACTTCGGGAGGCCAAGGCAGGAGGATCACTTCAGGCCAGGACCAGCCTGGGCAACATAGACCCCCATCTCCACAAATAATAATAATAGTAATAATAATAATAAAATAGTTGGGCTTGGTGGCACACGTCTGTAATCAATACTGTGAATGGATCCTGACATGGGAGGATCGCTTGAGCTCAGGAGTGAGCCATGATTGCTGGGCTGTTGCTCCAGCCTGGGCAACAGAGCGAGACCCCGTCTCCAAAAAAAAAAAAAAAAAATGTGGTAGATGCCACAGATGTTTTTATACTGTGTGAAGAACATTTTTTAAAACTTTAAAGTTTTATATTTATTTTCATTTATAATAGAAAAGTTATAACCAACACATTAGACAACTTATTTCATGAATGTGTTTGCACAAAATGAATTTACATTTATTTTTAATGAGCTGGTTTAAATAAAAAATATTAAGCCAATAAATAATAGTACAGGCAATGTATAGAATATGAAAAATGATGACAGTGGTATGTGAGTTTTTGAAATTTAAGAAACAAGTTAAAATGATGATAGCTTGGGAGACAGGACAAGACCCTGGACATTAGGAGTCGTTGACATAGAAATGGCATTCAAGTCCAGGCACAGTGGCTCACACCTGTTATCCCAGCACTTTGGGAGGCCAAGGCAGGCAGATCTCCTGAGGTCAGGAATTTGAGACCAGCCTGACCAACATGGAGAAACCCTGTCTCTACTAAAAATACAAAATTACCTGGGCATGGTGGCGAATAATCCCAGCTGTAATCCCAGCTACTTTGGGAGGCTAAGGCAGGAGAATCGATTGAACCTGGAAGGCAGAGGTTATGATGAGCTGAGATAGCACCATTGCACTCCAGCCTGGGCAACAACAGCAAAACCTCGTCTCAAAAAAAAAAAAAAAAAAAGGGCACTGAAGCCCAGGACAGCTAAAGCTGAGCTCTGCAAGGAGGGCAGGGCTAGAGAAAAGAGCTAGGAATGAAATACAGGCCAGGCGCAGTGGCTCATGCCTGTAGTCACAGCACTTTGGTAAGCCAAGGTGAGAAGATCACTTGAGGCCAAGAGTTCCAGACAAGCCTGGGCAACAAACCTCATCTCCTCATTTCTACAAAAAAAATTAATAAAAATTATCTGGGTGTAGTGGTGTGCACCCACAGCTGGAGTTCCTCAGGAGTCTGAGATGGGTGGATCCCTTGAGCCCAGGAATTAGAAGCTGCAGTAAGGTATGATCCCTTCACTGCATTCCAGCCTGGGCAACAGAGTGAGATCCCCAACTTGAAAAAAACAAAAACAAAACAAAGCCCAAGATATAAACAGGCAGTAGCTTTTTTTAACTACTACCTTTTTTTTTTTTTTTTTTTTTAAGCTTTTTTAAACAGAAAATTAGGTCAGGTGCAGTGGCTCACGCCTATAATCCCAGCACTTTGGGAGGCCAAGGTGGGCAGATCACTTGAAGCCAGGAGTTCGAGACCAGCCTGGCCAACATGTTGAAACCCTATCACTACTAAAAATTTTTTTAAAAATTATGTCAGTCAATGATACTCCTCTCTACAGGTAAAAAATAAAATAAAATAAAATAAAATAGGCCAGGCGTGGTGGCTCATGCCTGTAATCCCAGTACTTTGGGAGGCTGAGGCAGGCAGATCACGAAGTCAAGAGATTGAGACCATCCTGGCCAATACGGTGAAACCCTGTCTCTACTAAAAATACAAAAAAATTAGCCGTGCATGGTAGCACACACCTGTGGTCCCAGCTACTTGGGAGGCTAAGGTGGAAGAATCACTTGAACCCAGGAGGGGAAGGTTGCAGTAAGCCAAGTGACAGAGCAAGACTCCATCTCAAAAATAAATAAAAATTTAAAAAATAATAAATAAAATTTTAAAAAATAAATAAAGTAAATTAGCTGGGCATGGTGGCAGGTGCCTATAATCCCAGCTACTCAGGAGGCTGAGGCAGGAGAATTGCTTGAACCCAGGAGGCAGAGGCTGCAGTGAGCTGAGATGGCTCCACTGCACTCCAGCCTGGGCCACAGAATGAGACTCTGTCTGTAAAAAAAAAAAAAAAAAAAAAGATAGGCTATGCTCCAGGGGCATAGGAAGCCAGGCTATGCGTTTGAGGCCAGCCTGGGCAACATAAGAACCTCTCATTCATTTAAAAAAAAAATTGGCCGGGCACAGTGGCTCACACCTGTAATCCCAGCACTTTGGGAAGCCCAGGCAGGCGGATCACGAGGTCAGGAGTTTGAGACCAGCGTGGCCAATATGGTGAAACCCCGTCTCTACTAAAAATACAAAAAATTAGCTGGGGATGGTGGTACGCGCCTGTGGTCCTAGCTACTCAGGAGGCTGAGGCAGAAGAGTCACTTGAACCCAGGAATTGGGATTTCAGTGAGTCAAGATCATACCACTGTACTCTAGCCTGGGCGACAGAGCAAGACTCCCTCTCAAAAACAAACAAACAAACAAAAAGATAATTAATGGAAGGGGGCTGGACACGGTGGCTCACGCTTGTAATCCTAGCACTTTGGGAGGCCGAGGTGGGTGGATTGCCTGAATTCAGGAGTCTGAGACCAGCCTGGACAACATGGCAAAACTCCATCTCTACTAAAAATGAAAAAAATTAGCTGGACATGGTGGCATGCACCTGTAGTCCCAGTAACTGAGGAGGCTGAGTTAGGAGAATCACTTTCATCTGGGAGATGGAGGTTGTGGTGAGCCGAGATCATGCCACTGCATTCCAGCCTGGGCAACAGAGAAGGAAATACTCCATTCATAAGAGCAATAAAGGCCGGGCGCAGTGGCTCAAGCCTGTAATCCCAGCACTTTGGGAGGCCGAGGCGGGTAGATCACGAGGTCAAGATATCGAGACCATCATGGTCAACATGGTGAAACCCCGTCTCTACTAAAAATACAAAAAATTAGTCAGGCATGGTGGCACGTGCCTGTAATCCCAGCTACTCGGGAGGCTGAGGCAGGAGAATTGCCTGAATCCCGGAGGCGGAGGTTGCGGTGAGCTGAGATCGTGCCATTGCACTCCAGCCTGGGTAACAGCAGCGAAACTTCGTCTCACAAAAAAAAAAAAAAGAGCAATAAAAACCTTAAATAGGAGTAACATTAACAAGAAATTATAGAACTATATTGGATCAGTTGATAACACTAAAGTATTTGGAGTCACTTAAAAAAGGAAGACCTGGATAGCTTCGGTGGCTTATGCCTATAACCCAGCACTTTGGGAGGCCGAGGCAAGTGGATCACCTGAGGTCAGGAGTTTGAGACCAGTCTGGTCAAAATGGCAAAACTCCGTCTCTAGTAAAAATACAAAAATTAGCCAGATGTGGTAGCGAGTGCCTGTAATCCAAGCTACTTGGGAGGCTGAGACAGGAGAATTGCTTGAACCCAGGAGGCAGAGGTTGCAGTGAGCAGAGATCATGCTACTGCACTCCAGCCTGGGCAACAGAGCAAGACTCTGTCTCAAAAATATAAAAATAAAAATAAATTAATAAAAAAGGAAGACCTTCAGGACAAACAGCTATTGTTGTGGAGCCAGGGAGAAGGAAGACTTTCAGGGTGGAGCACAGTGGCTCAGGACTGTAATCCCAGCACTTTGCAAGGCCCAGGCAGGAGGATCACTTGAGCCCAGGAGTTCGAGACCAACCTGGGCAACATAGCAAGACCTTGTCTCTACAAAAAGACCTGTAAAAAGACTTGAATAATCAAAGGGTAATAACTTGTTCTTAGATAAGAAGACTAGACGATATGGAAGATGTCAGTTTTCCCTAAGTCCATAAATTAATGCGGTCTCTAAATCCCAAAAGGATGATTTGGGAAACTTGGTAAAATAATTTGAAAGCTCTTGCAGAATGATAATGAGAAAAACCAGTACATTCTGAAACAGAAGAGTAATAGGGGACCTGCCCTACCAAATATTAAAAAAGGAAATAAAATCACAACATGCTTGTCCTGGCACACGACTGGTATAATCCAGCTGAATGAAGCATCAAGAAATGGCCCCAAATGCACATGGGAATTTAGCACTTATAAAGGTGATATTGCACATTGGTTGGGAAAAGATTCCTTATTCAATAATTATTCCTTTCTAAATTTTATTTTTATTCATTATTATTATTTGAGACAGAGTTTCACTCTATTGCTTAGGCTAGAGTGCAATGGCATGATCATAGCTCACTGCAGCCTCGAACTCCTGGCCTCAAGTGATCCTCCCACCTCAGCCTCCTGAGTATCTGGAACTAAAGGCATGTACCACCACACCAGGTTAATTTTTTTAACAAATATTTTGTTCAGACAGAGTTTCACTATGTTGCCCAGGCTGATCTTGAACTCCTGGCCTCAAGCAATCCTCCTGCCTCAACCTCCCAAAACATTAGGATTATAGGTGTGAGTCACTGGGTCCAGCCATATTTTTAATATTTTCTTTTAGAGACAAGGTTTTGTTCCGTCACCCAGGCTGGAGTGCAGTGGTATGATCATAGCTCACTGCAGCCTCACCCTCCTGGCTTAAAGTGATCCTCCTGACTTGGCCTAATAATTGTTTCTTAAAGAATTAACTACTCAGAAGGGGGAGTGTGGGAAGCTGTATCTCTATTTCATTTATTATGCCAAAAGATTTCAATGTAAAACATTAAAAAAGAAAAAGTGGGCTGAGCGCAGTGGCTCACACCTGTAATCCCAGCACTTTGGGAGGCCAAGGTGGGCCGATCACTTGAGTTCAGGAGTTCAAGACCAGCCTGACCAACATGGAGAAACCCCATCTCTACTAAAAATACAAAATTAGCTGGGCGTGGTGGCGATGTCTATAATCCCAGCTACTCAAGAGGATAAGGCAGGAGAATCACTTGAACCCGGGAGGTGGAGGTTGTGGTGAGCCAAGATCACGACATTGCACTCCAACCTGGGCAACAAGAGTAACTTTGTCTCAAAAAAAAAAGGAAAAAGTGGGCCAGGTGGCTCATGTCTGTGATCCCAGCACTTTGGGAGGCAGAGGCAGGCAAATCACTTGAGCCCAGGAGTTTGACCAGCCTGGGCAACATGGTGAAACCCCATCTCTACTAAAATACCAAAAAAAAAAAAAAAAATAGATGGGTGTGGTGGTGGCCACCTGTAATCCCAGCTACTAGGGAGGCTGAGGCAGGAGGATTGCTTGAACCTGGGAGGTGGAGGTAGCAGTGAGCCAAGTTCACGCCACTGTACTCCAGCCTGGGCAACAGAGTGAGACTCTGTCTCAAAAAAGGACAAGTCTGGGGCCGGGTGCGGTGGCTCACACCTGTAATCCCAGCACTTTGGGAGTCTGAGGCGGGTGGATCATGAGGTCAAGAGATCGAGACCATCCTGGTCAACATGGTGAAACCCCGTCTCTTATAAAAATACAAAGAATTAGCTGGGCACGGTGACGCGTACCTGTAATCCCAGCTACTCAGGAGGCTGAGGCAGGAGAATTGTCTGAACCCAGAAGGCGGAGGTTGCAGTGAGCCGAGATCATGCCATTGCACTCCAGCCTGGGTAACAAGAGCGAAACTCCGTCTCAAAAAAAAAGGACAACTCTGGAGGATTGCTTGAGCCCAGAAGTTCCAGAACAGGCTGAACAACATAGCAAGACCCCATCTCTTTAAAACAAAACAAAAATACTTCTATATGGCAAGTTAAGCTATAAACATATTTCTAACATGTATGAAAAAGATTAATACAATATATAGGTTCATGAATCAACAAGAAGAGGAGAAAGGAACCCAGACATATATAAACAATAACATAAACAGACAATTCATCAGATACAGAAATGAAGAATAAACATCTTCAGCCTTAGTAATAATAAAATAATGCCAAATAAAACAATAATAAAATACTTTTCACCTTCAGACAAAACTGAAGAAAATCTATAATATCAATATGGCAAATATGTGCAGAAAATGGTCATTCATTACATAAATATAAATTAATGCAGCCTTTTTGAAGATCGGTTTAATATTTATATAAAAATAAAATGTGTGGGCTGGGTGGTGGCTCACAACTGTAATCCCAGCACTTTGGGAGGCCAAGGTGGGCGAATCACAAAGTCAGGAGATCGAGACATCCTGGCCAACATAGTGAAACTCCATCTCTACTAAAAATACAAAAAAAATTAGCAGGGTATGGTAGTACATGACTGTAGTCCCAACTACTCAGGAGGCTGAGGCAGGAGAATCGCTTGAACCCAGGAGGCAGAGATTGCAATGAGCCGAGATTGCACCACTGCATTCCAGCCTGGGCGACAGTTCAAGACTCCATCTCAAAATAAATAAATAAAAATTAATTAATTAATTAATTAAATGTGTGTAGTTTTGACTCAGAAATTCTACTTACAGAAATTATTTTCCTAAAGAGAATGTCTCTAAAACAAACAAATGAAACCCCTCATTTATTACATTTATGAGACAATTGGCAATATTACCGCTGACTAGATATTTGATGATTTTAAAGAATTATTATGAATTTTTATGCATGATAATGCATTGTGGTTATGTATTTTTAAGAGTCCTTAAAGAAATAGTACTGAAATATTAATGAAGAAATTATACAAGGTCTGGGATTTGCTTCAAAGTAAAATAAGAAGAAGGTACATGAAGAAAAGATGACACAAGCATGGCCACAAGGCCAGGCGTGGTGGCTCATGCCTGTAATCCCAGCACTTTGAGAGACCAAGGTGGGCAGCTCACCTGAGGTCAGGAGTTTGAGATCAGCCTGGCCAACATGGTAAAACCCCATCTCTACTAAAAATACAAAAATCAGCCAGGTGTGGTGGTGAGCGCTTGTAATCCCAGCTAATAGGGAGCCTGAGGCAGGAGAAATGCTTGAACCTGGGAGGCAGAGGCTGCAGTGAGCCGAGCCAAGATTGCATCACTGTACTCCACCCTGGGCAACAGAGTGAGACGAGGTCTTAAAAAAAAAAAAAAGGGCTGGGCGCAGTGGCTCATGCCTGTAATCCCAGCACTTTGGAGGCTGAGGCAGGCGGATCACGAGGTCAAGAGATCGAGACCACTCTGCCCAACATGATGAAACCCCATCTCTACTAAAAATATATTTCAAAAATTAGCTGGACGTGGTGGTGTGTGCTTGTAGTCCCAGCTACTTGAGAGGCTGAGGCAGGAGAATCCCTTGAACCTGGGAGGTGGAAGTTGCAGTGAGCCGAGATTGCACCACCGCACTCTAGCCTGGCAACAAAGCGAGACTCCATCAAAAAAAAAAAAAAAAAAAAAAAAAGGCTGGGGGTGGCTCACACTTATAATTCCAGTACTTTGGGAGCCTGAGGTGGATGGATCACGAGGTCAGGAGTTCGAGACAAGCCTGGCCAGCATAGTGAAACCCCATCTCTACTAACAATACAAAATTAGCTGGTGTAGTGGCAGGCGCCTGTAATCCCAGCTACTCAGGAGGCTGAAGCAGGAGAATTGCTTGAACCTGAGAGGTAGAGGTTGCGAGCTGAGATTGAGACTGTACTCCAGCCTGGTGACAGCAAGACTCCATCTCAAAAAAAAAAAAAAAAGGTCACGAGTTGGTAATTGTTGCTTGATGGGTACATGGATGTTCATTATAATGTTTTGTTTGTGCATGAATCTGTTTGAAATTTTCCACAATAAAAAGTGGGTTTTCTTTTTTTAAGTCAGTATGATGAGTCAAACATTTTTATTCTTTGAAAAAAATAAGGATTGGGAGCAAATGATCTAGGAAGCCCCTCCTAAAACACACAACTAAACATCTCTCTAACTAAAAATAACCAGCCTGCAATGTAGCAAGACCTTATCTCCAGCAAATTAAAAAATTAGCCAGGTGTGGTGGTACACCCTTCTAGCTCCAGCTATTTAGGAGGCTGAGATTAGAGGATCACTTGAACCTAGCAAGTGGAGGCTGCCGTGAGCTCTCATTGTGTCACCTCACTCCAGCCTGGGTGACAGAGGGATAACCTGTCTCTTTTTTTTTTTTTTGAGACAGAGTCTCACTCTGTCACCAGGCGCCAAGCCGGAGTGCAGTGGCACAATCTCTACTCACTGCAACCTCTGCCTCCTGGGTTCAAGCAATTTTCCTGCCTCAGCCTCCCGGGTAGCTGGGACTGCAGGTGCACGCCACCACGCCCAGCTAATTTTTGTATTTTTAGTAGAGATGGGGTTTCACCATGTTGGCCAGGATGGTCTCGATCTCTTGACCTTGTGATCCGCCTGCCTCAGTCTCCCAAAGTGCTGGGATTACAGGCTTGAGCCACCACGCCTGGCCAACCTGTCTCTTAAAACAAACAAGCAAACAAATAAATATCAGAATGCGGTGGCTCATGACTGTAGTCCCAGCACTTTGGGAGGCTAGGGTGGGTGGCTTGCTGAAATCCAGGAGATAGACACCAGCCTGGCCAACATGGTGAAACCCCGCCTCTACTAAAAATGCAAAAATTAGGCCGGGCGCGGTGGCTCAAGCCTGTAATCCCAGCACTTTGGGAGGCCGAGGTGGGTGGATCACGAGGTCAAGAGATCGAGACCATCCTGGTCAACATGGTGAAACCCCGTCTCTACTATAAAAATACAAAAAATTAGCTGGGCATGGTGGCGCGTGCCTGTAATCCCAGCTGCTCAAGAGGCTGAGGCAGGAGAATTGCCTGAACCCAGGAGGCGGAGGTTGCGGTGAGCCGAGATCGCGCCATTGCACTCCAGCCTGGGTAACAAGAGCAAAACTCCGTCTCAAAACAAAACAAAACAAACAAACAAAAATTAGCTGAGCGTGGTGGTCACTGCCTGTAATCCCAGCTACTCGGGAGGCTGAGGCAGAAGAATCGCTTGAACCCAGGAGGCAGAGGTTGCGGTACCAGTGCACTCTAGCCTGGGCGACAGAGCAAGACTCTATCTCAAAAAAAGGAAGAAAGAAAGAAAGAAAAATAAAGAAATAAATCCCTTCATGTACCTGGTTGTTTCCTCAAAGTGTTGTCTGCAGTTTCCAGGTACCATGTGTTGGAGTGTCTCAGCACTGGCTGTGCAGATCCAGATGTTCCTCATGTATGTCCCTGTAGAGTAGCGGACCACTCTTCGGGGTCCAGCTTCCCTTACTCCTTTCTCTTTACCACCTCCAAATTGCCCCCAGGTTAGGGTGAGGAGCAGGTTGGCTGGGACTCATCCAGGCCACACACTGACCTCTGCCACCACACTGGGGGCAGTCTTTGCCACCAGGAAAAATGGCTGGGAGCCAGGAGCCACAGGCTGGATGCACCAGAGATGGTGTCACCACCATTTAAAAAAATTTCCACTGACCGGCGGCCAGGTGCGGTGGCTCACACCTGTAATCCCAGCACTTTGGGAAGCCAAGGTGTGCGGATCACCTAAGTTCAGCAGTTTGAGACCAGCCTGGCCAACATAGTGAAACTCCCTCTCTACTAAATACAAAAAATTAGCTTAGTGTAGTGGCAGATGCCTAAGCCCAGCTACTCGGGAGGCTGAGGCAGGAAAATCACTTGAACCTAGGAGGTGGAGGTTGCAGTGAGCTGAGATTGTGCCACTGCACTCCAGCCTGGGTGACAGAGCAAAACTCCATATCGCAGAGGGAAAAAAAAAATTTCCACTGACCAAATGGTGACCTTGTACATGTTTTTTGATGTCCCTGCCTTAAAGCCCAGGGATGGGTGGGACAGCAATGTGTCCACATTCCAGAAATTTCAGAGCAATGAGGGGGAAACCTGAAAAGATTAGTACTGGGGGGAAATTTTAAAGATGCGCACTATTTATTTCATTGCCCATGTAGATCTGAAGTTATTTTGCTTGTTTAGTAACATGAAATGGAGACTTGTATTTGGGTCATAAAGCTGTCATGGTTGGTCTACTTACAGATATGAAAATCTAAAAAAATGGAGAACACTTTCCCCCCATTTTGAAATTGGTGGCTAGGGGAGCAAAAAGGCCTACAGCGACTGGGTGCCATGGCACATGCCTGTAATTCCAGCACTTGAGGGTGAGACAGGTGGATCACTTGAGGCCAAGAGTTCAAGACCAGCTTGGGCAACACAGTGAGACCCCCCCATCTCCGCAAAAAATAAAAAATAATAATTATCCAGGCATGGTGGCACATGCCTGTAGTCCTAGCTACTCAGGAGGCTGAGGTGGGAGGATCGCTTGAGCCCAGGATTTCAAGGCTGCGGTGAGCTATGATCACACCACTACACTCCAGCTTGGGCAACAGAGGAAGACACCCTGTCCAAACAAATACAAAAATCTTTCTACAATTGAACTCATTATCTTCCCCAACCAGCCCTCATGTCTTAGACTGCCCATCTCAGGCAGTGGCATCACATTCAGTCTGCCAAGGCAGAATTTTTTTTTTTTTTTTTTTTTCAGATGGAGTCTTGCTCTGTCTCCCAGGCTGGAGTACAGTAGCACGATCTTGGCTCACTGCAACCTCCGTCTCCCAGGTGCAAGTGATTCTCCTGCGTCACCCTCCTGAGTAGCTGGGATTTAATGCAAGTACCACCATGCCCAGCTAATTTTTCTATTTTTAGTAGGGATAGGGTTTCGCAATTGTTCAGACTGGTCTCGTACTCCTGAGCTTAGGTGATCCTCCCGCCTCAGCCTCCCAAAGTCCTGGGATTACAGTCGTGAGTTGTGGTGCCCGGCCCCAAGGCAGCAATCTCTATGTGGAAGTACATGAGTTCTTTCTCTTTCACACACATCCATTATTAATTAAGATGTCAGCTTACCTCTTTCCAAACAGACCCAGACTGGGCGTGGTTGCTCATGCCTGTGATTCCAGCACTTAGGGAGGCCGAGAGGGGGCAGATCACTTGAGTTCAGGAGCTTGAGTCCAGCCTGGTCAACATAATGAAACCTAATTTCTACTAAAAATACAAAAATGAGCTGGGCGTGGTGGTGGGCACCTTTAGTCCCAGCTACTTTGGGAGGCTGAGGCAGGAGAATTGCTTGAACCTAGGAGGCAGAGTGCAGTGAGCTGAGATCATGCCACTGCACTCCAGCTCAGGCGGCAGAGACTCTGTCTCAACGAAAAAAACAAAACAAAACAAAACTCACACCCAAAGAACAGTGGTTTAACCTAAATGGGGGGTGACTTCTTGCTCACATAAGGGTCCAGCATTAGTAATCCATAGCAGACACAGAGGCTGCAGTTCGTCAGGAGCCAGGCTCTTCCTAGCTGATTGCTCTGCCATTCCTAGGGTCCTGCTTTTGTTCCACAAGGTCTGAGGGGCTTTACCATCAGGTCCACTTTGTACTCACCAGGTTGATGCTTGCCTAGGATGCCATAGATGTAACAGTTAACACTCAATATACCTAAGAGGTAGTGGTTTTATTAGATTGAACCTTATAAAATTGCCATTCCAGGGTCAAATGTAATAGAATATTGGCAATTTTATGTAATTCAACCCACTGGTAGCTCTACTTTACAAGATAAAATCTCTGACACACAGAAAAGTCAAGTAACCTGCCCAAAGTCATACAGTACGTGAATGGCAGAGAGGGGCTTCAAATCCAGAGCCTCCCTGAAAGCTGGGCCCAAGGAAGATTGCTTGGTAAATAAGGCTTTGTTCCTGTCGTCCACGCCCTCATAAACTAGTTGCAAGGTAACTTATGAATACTGGAACGATATATCGCAGTTCAAGAGAGAAACAACAGTTTGATACAGCTACGTAGGAAAGTCGTGAGGCTGAGCATGGTGGCTCACACCAGTAATCCCAACACTTTGGGAGGCAGAGGCAAGCCAATAACTTGAGCCCAGGAGTTCGAGAACAGCCTAGGCAACATGGCGAAAACCCATCTCTACTAAGATAAAAAAAAATAGCCAGGCATGGTGACACATACCTGTAGTCCTAGCTACTCAGGAGGCTGAAGTGGGAGAATTGCTTGAACCCAGGAGGCAGAGGTTGCAGAGGTTGCAGTGACCCAAGATCCCTCCCACCACTGTACTCCAGCCTGGGTGACAGAGACCCTGTCTCAAAACAAAAAAACTGTATATATAAGGAGGTCACCACCAATCCAATTAACTGGTAGAACAAGACCCTTTTTATTTTTTCGAGACAGGGTCTCACTGTCACCCAGGCTGGAGTGCAGTGGCATGATCAAGGCTCACTGAAATCTCTGTCTCCTGGGGCTCAAGCAATCCTTCACCTTAGTCTCCCGAGAAGCTGGGATTACAGGTGCACACTACCATGCCTGGCTAGTATTTTTTGTACTTTTGTAGAGTCCGGAGTTTCACCGTGTTGCCCAGGCTGGTCTTGAACCCCTGAACTAAAGTGATCCACCCGCCTCCGCCTCCCAAAGTGCTGGGATTATAGGTTTGAGCGCTCACGCCCAGCCAGTGTTACAACTTTAATTGAACCTTCGGTGCACAGCCACAGCAAAGGTTCTGCTCCTTGCAGAGCAGGGATGGCCCATAAGCAGTGCCCAGAATAGCAGCTTAGAGGCAGGGCCGCACTCATTTATACCCATTTTTTTCTTCTTTTTTTTTTTTTTTTTTTTGCCCTTCTCCTAATTGTATATACCCATCTTTAATTATATGCAAATTAAGGGGTGGCTTATGCAGAAATGTCTGAGATGTGGATGGTAACTTCCAGGTCGGTAGGTGGTTGCCATGGAAAGGGGGATAATTTCTGGGTGTTGTCATGGCAATGGTAAACTGACATGTCACTCTGGAAAGGATGTCTTATGGAAAGCTGCTTCTGTTCCAACCCATTTTTGGTCCGGTGTCCATGCCCTGCCTCTGGAGTTGAGTCCTGCCTCTTACCTCAATCAATAATAATTTCTTTCTTTTCCTTTTCTTTTTTTGTAAGATAGGATGTCTCACTCTGTTGCCCAAGCTGGATGCAGTGGTATGATCATGGCTCACTGCAACCTCAGCCTTCTAGGTTCAGGAGATCCTCCCACCTCAGCCTCCCAAGTAGCTGGGACTAGAGTGCGCACCACCACACCCGGCTAATTTTTGTGTTTTTGGCAGAGACGGGATTTCGCCATGTTGTCCAGCCTGGGATAATTTTTTAATTCTGTGCTATTTAACAAAAGTGTGAGATATTATCTATGTAAACTTGGGTCTTTGTCATGCTTGGTGGTGTGTGCCTGTGTGGCCTACATACTTCCAAAACTCACGGACTATTTTCTTCTTTGCCCAGGCTGGATGGAGTGTAGTGGTTCAATCTTGGCTCACTGCAACGTCTGCCTCCTAGGTTCATGCGATTCTTCTGCCTCAACCTCCTGAGTAGCTGAGATCACAGGTGCCCACCACCTTGCCTGGCTAATTTTTTTTTAACA